>NC_092696.1:14279907-14597407 GCF_964275005.1 Diadema setosum | reverse complement strand
ACTTTAATTTCATATACAGCACACCTCATAAAAGTACTCGGTTGCAGAGATATTGATGGTTTTTTCAGCGCATGTCAGATGGTTGAGGAAATCAGAGTTTCGAGAAAAACGCCTTCAAAGTTGTCCTTCTGACACTATCATGATCATGGGGAGGCGAGACAGTTTTCACCGCTTGACAAAAGAAGGCACGCTCCTAGCAACCTCCGCCATGTTCAGTCAAGCTTAGCGCCAGCGGCCTAGGCACGGCCAATCGGTAATCGGGATGCCGTGCACTGACCAATATGATCACTCCCTCGTTGCTAGGGGCGGAGTCTAGCTGCGGCGCTAAATCCAAATGTTTGGACATGTTACACTTTCATTGAAAGTCGGAAAATCATGGCCCAGAAAAACGCTAATTTCTTGCCTTTCCTTTGATCATTTAGCTTCGAAATTTCAGCAGATGATGAAAAAAATTAGACTACAAAATAATGCCGGAAACAGAAATCCGATTGTTTTGACTCCCGACTCCAGAAGTGGGGGCGCTGTGGCATAGTGGATAAGACTCCCGACTCCAGAACGGAGGACCGTGAGTTCGAATCCCGCCCAGTGCTTGCATCCTTGGACAAGATGTTTTTACCCACAATGTCCCTCTCGACCCAGGTGTATAAATGGGTACCTGGCAACGCTAGGGTAATAATAATAGCAGGGCCCTCTGGTAGAGCAGTGGCAACACTGAAGAGGCTACCCTGGGTAAATAAGACCTTATTATTATTATTATTATTATTATTATTGACCAATTTTGATGCTGTGATTTCAAATTTGATTTTCTCGGCTCGGCCGTCAGCAACTTTAGGATCCTTTTGTTGTAGCGGGTCACATTTATTTCAGATTTTGAGGGCATATTCGATTCCTTTCTCATGTTATAGGTACTATTGAATCATGACCAGACTTAATTCAGTTATTAATCTCGTAATGGATCACTCTTTTTAATATCCATTTTTTTTTTTTTTCGGTGGTTCCAGAATCACATTACCGTGGCTTAGGTTGTGGGTTCGAGCCCAAGGAAGCCAAACACGTTTCCTCTTTAGCAAGGCACTTTGTCCACATTGCTCTTCTCTACCCAGGAGTAAAAATGGGTACCCGGTAGGACAAAATGCTGGGTGATCAGCAAGTGTGTGACTGTCTGGAATGCTCCCAAGAGAGTGGATATTACGCACTCTCAATTCTAGTTGGAAATAATGCACCCTTATCGAATGACCGGGGTAATAATAGTAAAAACCATAGGGCGCCTTGACCACTCTATAGAATACAGAATGGATTTGGCGCAATATAAGTCATATGTATTATTTCCATTATCATTAATGTAGGTCCCCCCTCCGATGGCATAATATCTATCAAGATCCATGATGAGACATCCTTTTTAGAAATCGAATGTCACGTGATTCCAGCGAACCAACCGGCTCCCGCCATTGATTTATACGAGATTAAGGTTGATAACGTCACAATCGTCACATCGTCGACTCCACGCGGTCGCCTTTCCCCACGACCTCGATTTTGCGTCGAAGTGTCATGTACGGGAAGCAATGGACTTGGGGAGACATCGAGCCTCACAACTTATTGTCCACAAGGTTATTGTTTATTACACTTCTAGTACCCTCATGTCGTTTCGATTGTCATATTCAAATTCTAGAGAATCTCTATTATAACTTGGAATAGTTCATTACATGATGCAACTATAGTGTATAGGGATATACTCTGAGGTGTCGATTTAGTGCGGAACCTTAAACCTTATGATTACATGGAACCAGTTAAAGATAACTCATGACTTTTATAGTTCAAATCACATAGACGTCCTTCAGATTACTTGTTATCGTTATCTTGATTGAGTCTATTCTCCAATCCTTATCTTTTTTTTTTCTTCAATGAGGTCAAAATTTTATCATACATGTTAATATTGTCTTGCCGATTGATTTACCCTTCTCAGCTTTGCAAAAGTACTCCTATATCAATATATTAACAATTTACATGTGCTTACGTAGAAAGTACACTCTACTCGCAAATCATCTTATTCAATAAATTAAAAATTGACAACGATGCTTGGATGAATAAGAATGGAATTATTACACTTGAATTATCAATGTTTCACATAAAAGACCTCCATAATTCATGTGTTTTGTTATTATCAATGTCAGTGATTATTATATCACTGAATACAGTTGAATACAATACAAAAGGACACATTGTCACAATGGGATGAAGTTGGTATTTGTGAGATGTATTTCACGTTGTGTAACCTGCACCGTCTTATAAGTGAAAAATACAATTCATCCCATTTGACGCAAAATATGAAAGAAAAGCATTCGTGGATGAAAAAACAACAACCCAGGCCTATGGATGTAGGTTAGAATCAATCATTTTACAAGGTAAACATGTGAGGCTGAAATTCTATGTTTCTAAATTTTAATGCAAAAATTATGTGTGAGCATTAACCTGTTATTTTCCTATTCCCATGGATAGAACCTCCTTTAAGCGACATCATAGACATTCAGTTCATGGAGTTTGAGCATCCACAAAAATGTCTTGACAAATTTTCGGAAGGAAGTGGTGATGTAGCAGAGGGAAGTGGTGACTTCATCTACGGCAATGGTACATTCGTTTACGTCAATGGAACAGTGACAGACAGCAATGGTACGGAAATATACATGCATGGCAATAGCGATGACTCCAACAGCAACGACACGGTAAATTATGGTTCATCCATCTACGTCAATGGCACTGTTACTTACGACAACGGTGTAGTCACGAAAGGTAAAGAAAATATAATATTTCCGAAAGGATAATAATTGTTTAAATTTCATCGTTATCTTTTTTGTCTTCATTATTTGACCCTTTATTTGCCAAGTAGTCGTATGTACAGAAATTTCACATACAAACAATATGAGAATGTAAATTAATTCGGCATGCAGAGGGTTAAAAAATGGCGGTACTACAAAACATAGATAAAATGATCATTGCTGTTTATCCTGGGCAACATGACTTTTGATTTGCAATTGCAACTTAGGCCCTAATGTGTAATACTATTTACCTTGTTAACGTGAACGTGCAAAAAAAAAAAAAAAAAACAACTAAGAAAATAAACACATTTACTATTGAAGTTTAGTGACAAGGAGGCCTATAGCTTATCCAGGACAGGACAGGGGCGCAGTTCTGGTTACACTAACGGTCTAACCACTGTCGCAGATATTGTATGTCTAGGCCTATGCAGTAAGAACCTCAGCTCTATGTACACTAATTGTTAGTAATTTCATTACAGTCTTATTCATCGCCGTCACCATCACTATAACAAGTTCAAATGTGGACTGAGTGAATGCAGCACTATCTGTGGAACACATCAATTAATGTTTGATGAAAATCAGAAAATCTGTTCAAAAGTGACCATTTTTTTTTTTATAATTTCCGTGCCACCGAAGCTGGATGAGAGACTACTACAGTTTGTGAAGTCACATGCGGAGAACGTTATAGAAAATAAAGATAATTCATCAGTATTTCATTTTGTTTTAATAAAAAGTACACATTTCCTCGACTTGTAATACTGAAATATTTTAAGATTGAAAGTTGTCTGTAAATGTAAGTTTTTGTTTTTGTTTTTTTTTTCTGTTGATTATATCGGAATCGGCAAATTCAATGAAGAGTTCCTTTCCCCCCATCTGGACAGAACCTGGAGAAAATGTGACGGCAGACCGCGAAATCATGAAATCAGGATTTCTCTTGGATGAAAATGGTGAAGCAAGTGAAGATACTGGTGCCATTACAGAGAGTAGCAGTGTGCTTTTCGAAGGCAATGGCGAGATTACGGAGGGCAATGGAGAGTTTATAGAAGACACTGATGGAGTCCGAGAATGTAGCGGAGAGGTGTTTCAACAAATTGACCTGACAATAACCTGTCACGTGACGTATAACCACCAGCCATTCCCTCCTATCAACACTTTCATCATCAAGACAGGCAATGAAACGATTTCTTCGTCACGCTCGGCATCCGTCACATTGGCACCCCGACCTGAATCGTGCACGAACATAACGTGCATTGGAGTAAACAATTACGGAACCACAACGTCTGTGAGAACCTATTGCCCCAAAAGTAAGGATATTTTATGATGCTTGAGAGAATGATGGAAAACAGATAAAAGGGAATTGAAGTGGTCTTTCTTTTAATGGCATGTGTATATAGGAATAGACATGTGAGGCTGCTGTACATAACATATATTATCTTGTCTTTGATTTGTACAATGTATGTATTGTGCGTGTATTACAATATGCTGAGGTTTGTGAAAATTAATCCTACATACATAGGCCTTTTTTTCTGGCATTTGTATAAATAGATATATTTTTTATTTTTAGAAAAGGCAAGTCATTTAGGCAAGTCATATTGATGTAAGGCAAGACCCCGTTCTCTATATCGGCCGCTCTATTTTCGATAACATCGACTGCAATATTGCAATTTATACTGTAATTATCATGACTGATATTATTATTGGCCAATTTTTACCTAGGGGTGTCCAAGGCCCCAGCACGTGACAAGTATATAATTGTTCTTTTAATATTCACACGCTTCTAATAATACCAAGCTAAGCCATCCGATGACATCATCGAAGTCGTGTTTGACGAGCATTTGGACAACTACGGTCAACCCTCTGTCACCGTGTCCTGCCTCGTGAATGAAACCGACCAACCCTATCCAACTCTTCGCAGCTTTGATACCATCGTTGGGGGTGTGCTTCTCTCGAGAGCAAGCTCTTCGCCATCATTTACGATATCGCCACGCCCTGCAGGCTGCACTAGTATCACTTGCAGAGGAGAAAATGTCATGGGATCAACGACGACCGTTGAAGAATTTTGTCCAAGAGGTGACACATTGTCAACACCTTATCTCAATGCACTTACACTTTCTTTTTGACATACTCGATTAACTGCAAGGTCAACAAAACACAATAATTGTCATTGAGTGTGATCTATCTGATACAGGATTTTAATACTATATTGCTGTTAAATTGTCATTATGACAACAGGTACACCAGAAAAACTATAAAAAACATTAACAAAAAAAAAACCGTGCACAAAATAAGGTATAAATGTCTTTATTCAGTGGAGCCAATGGATAATGTCTGTTCACCCACCTTGAAAGAATACAGTGTTCCACTGTGTGAAAAAAAAAAACAACAACGCGAAAACACAGTGTGAACACATTGTGTACACGGTGTAAGGTCTAATCACACTGTTAGATTCGAGCGTTTTAACTTTATAGCCGAATACGTGGACATAATTATTGTGAGCAAGCTGTGGGCACAGTGTTCTTCCCCGCAGGATACGTACAACATTACATGTGTATAATACACTTTATGTAATATATCTTATGTATGTGTATACACACATGTAATGTATAAGTTACCTGATGTGTGACCGAGTCACAACATTCCGAAGAATTTCGGAAGTGATAGTCTCAGTAGTCCTCCTTTTTATTCGAAAGCAAATAAAGATCTGTAAAATAAGAATCTTGTTAGGATTGAAGATGAAAATTAGACACAACGTAAATGCATACACCTTCTGTTTTCATTCAAAATAATACTTATCATTGTTCTGTAGAGTCCTTTGCTGCATTCATAGATTGCTCGGTTCATACCCGGTTCATTTGAAATATATATATATATATATATATATATATATATATATATATATATCAATAAAGATTTCCCACACTATAACCACACGTGACTATCAGATAATAACCATTCATTCATAATTATTATCACCACCAAGTATAAACACACTTCTACTGCAGGCATACACACGAGCAAGAAGACAGACATTGTCCTGTACAATGTATCTAATTTCGCCACAGGTCATTACGGCAGCGTGTCAATCAATCATTAATTCTGATTAATTTCATATCATTTATTTGATTTAATTTCCAACAAAGAATATCTGCAGCATGACATACGCAAAAAAACAAACAAACAAACAAACAAACAGAAACCATAGTTATTGTCACAGGGCGCTGCCGCCGCACCGCCCCGTAACTGGATCAAAGGCTTTCTCTTCTGAGAGTCTACAAAGTAGGCGAAACAAATGCTTCTACAGTTCAATAATTGCGTGGTTTATTGTACTGAATTTTGAAACGTATTTACAGCATAGAAATAAAAATGGTGATTAACACTCAAACACTGACAAAATCATTGCCCATTTAAGAAATACATTTGGTTAACATTATCGCTAAAGCCAGTTGGTTCTTGTTCTCAGGTTGAGATCATCTGTCCTCGCCCATGGGTCTAAGTTTCATCAAACTTGATTCCCCTCTAGACGGAGTCCCCTCGATCCCTCTCTAGTAGACTCTGCAGTCCAATACCGTTGGAGCTTACTCCAGCCTAAAACTCCTTGCTCCCACCTTAAACTCGGATCCTTGCTCCGACATTAACCGCCAACTTTCGTTGGCGTTTCTCCCCTTTCTGTGCAAGTTACTTTCTCCCTGGCCCCTGACGCAACCTCCTTCGGGTTATGAGAGATTTCTCTAGTGCTCAGACTCTCCAACGTACACTGAATGTGGCCTTTTGCCACCACAACCTCTTCCTCCTTGTTCAAAATCCATCTACCAAAGGGTAGACCAGCATGTCGGCGACACTGATGTACACCGAACCCTCCCAACGAACTGGATACAAACGTAGTGATTTCACAAACAATTTTGTGCTCTGGTCTGAAGAAATTTGGGTTTTGCATCCCGGTTTTGTTCTCCAAAATTTCCTTCTTAACTACACTTGTCTATGTAGGACCAATCGCTGTATATTAATTTATTAAACAAGTTATCTTATTGGAGGAGGGGGTTAGATGGTTCAGAAAACTTTCTACCAATAAATATTGGTCAGACTGGACACACCCCTATGAGTGACTTTTCCTTAATTTCAAAGAATTGTTTTTGAACATGATTTCCAAAGAGGGAGGATATTCCTCTGACGTTTGCTGACCACTGCAGCTGGGTGTGACTATGAATTTCTTAACCTATGCCTCTTCTGGGCTGTCCTCCCATTGGTGGACATTTGGCAGGTTTATGACCCTCGCTCCTGGTATTGGTCTCCACTTGGTGTGAGTCACCCTCTCCCTCTATGTTATGCTTTATTACACTCGCGCCCCTGACGTAATGACGGGCTGAGGGGTTACTACCCTCTTGCTTCCTGTGCAGTGTAAACTTATTTTTAGTGAATGCCTTGCACATAAACATAAATTTGATGTAAAAGGGCTGATGAGATTATCAGTAGGACTTTCACATAGACAATGTAACCTACCATGTCGTGACAGTTATAGGAAATTAATGTTATTTATTAAAATGTGAAGTGCTCGTTTCTTTAAATTACAACCCAGAGTAATATCAGATGGTCAATTTCTTTTCCTTTGATATTTTAGCAAACTATGACCGACATCGAGGAGTTCTTCGACAACCATCGACATCCTACGCACTGATAGCTGTGCTGTTCGTCCTCGCCATCGCTGTGTGCGTCTTGTATGTAGGACGTCGACGACTTCAAGAAGGTATATTAAAACAGTTGCACTTGATGAAGATATCTATGTTGTCAATAATTATGTATTACGTATTTGACATCAATTGTATAGTTTGTATGTCATTTGCATATGTTTATTTCATGTATCATATTCAAAGATATCACACTCAAAATATTATTTGTTGTAAAGAGTAAAAAGAGCATTTATGTGTAGATGATGATTATGTTGCGTAATAAATGAGAAAGAAGAGCTAAGAATGTCATCTAATTTCCTTTCTGGCATTTCATATTTACAAATGTGACCTTGCATCACAAAACGAACAAAAAGTCGCACCCATTGATTTTACGTGAGGACTCAAAAAAGGTTCAATGGGTCAACCAAGTCAGTCTTGAGTTGTTGTTTGTTTGTTTTTTCTGGAAGAGCTGACGTTCTACACTATTCTTTTTTGGGGGGTCATAACATGAACGGGAAGATGCGTTTTCAGCAGTTTTTCTACAACCCTTTTTTGGGGAGAGAAGAATGATCAGGTATGTCTTAGAGGCCCCTTTTCTATTTCTTAAAATCCTTTGCACACTCTTTACTTTCAAGTCTAATAACTTGTGAAAGGATAAAGCTGCTGCTTTGAAAGTTGGCATTAAACATGAACATAATGTGTTGACGGAATATACTCAATTTCAGCTTAATTTGATAATCCCTTCAATGTTGTTGCTCCGGTGGTTTACATCCTGTGTTTTGTCCCTTTCACTGCACAGCTAGCACGGCTTAGCATGGATTAAAGTGCATGAATAGACCCTGTACTTCAGAGCCACTTTTCTCGGTTCCCACTTTTCCAGAGTGTGTGCTCTCTTTTCAGTATTCAGATAGGTTATAGGGGAGTCCATTTGAATTGAGTTATACATCGTTTTAAAGCTAAACGTCTGCTCTTTTAGAATCTGTCTTTAACTAAAAATCCATGCCTGGCGACTTTTTGTTAGTTTTGTGGTGCAGGGTCACAAATACATCTAGTCACTTGAAGCATTATGTGCCTGAATAGGGCACTCGCGTTCATAGGATCTCTAGGGAAATGATGGAAAAGTAACGAATCACTTTACACACTGTTTTAAACATCCTCCTCGTAAATTTGTAATTTTAATGAACGTTTCATTTACACCAGCTATGCGTACTGAAGGACACTTTCTCTAACTACTGTAGACATTTATCCTAATGCGATAATAAACATGCGCAACTGAAATTATTTGACTGCCGAAAAAAACACACCATATTTTCGTGATTGAAAATCATGTATCAAATGTGAATCATTCATATTAAAGTCTCATTTCTATTTTTCATTCAACGTTCCATTCTTTGTCAGGTTTTCGGCGATTTATCCTTGGACTGTGCACATGGCCATAGCAATCAATCTATACCATTGTGAATTGTATAAGTTTGTGAATTTCAGTGGCACTTGGTGTCAAAGCAGGAATTTCATCTCAGTGACAGCGATAATTGTGAAAGGGCACTATATACAGTCGATACAAATGCACAGATTAAGAGAAAGTTTATGATATACGGGAAATACTAAAAAATAGTGTTGTGATGCTTGACGATAATTTTCTACAAAACATTTTTTTAAGCACTCAATCTAAGGACAAGCACGTGAATGTTAGCATCTATATACAAGCTATAGGCATCAACAAATAAATACTCAGAGCAAATGAAGAGCGTGACACATTAATAGCATTGCATTCAGAATGTCTTTTGATTTTGAAAAGTATTGTTTTTCCAAAAGGAAACTTTTTGGTAGTTGTTTAAGATGGACCATTTATATGAATAGGACGAGACTATAACCTGTGTACACAGAGCGATCGAAATTGCAAATATATGTGAAACTATACTAGATGACAAGCACATCATTGCTTCACATTTATTCCAATTATTCACTAAATATCGAAAGGAAATGAGAGTCATTAACAAAACTATGGAAAGAAGGACATTTGCCTGAAGTGTTATCAATACAACTGGTATGACTTGCGCGACATAGATCTATCAGTACACTTCTGTCAGCAAAGGAAAAAATTTGTCTCAAGTGTTTTTAACCGTTGATTTTGTACAAAAGTTCATTAGGTCAATGACGCCTCTGTTGGATAGGATACCCCAGACAAGAAGTATAAAAGAAAATTTGTTAATTATATTCAGTTGTATCGTATTACGTCATTGTGTTAGGTTCAGGCGAGCTCATCCGGCTGTGAGGTTAGGATTCAGGAATATGGTTAAGGTGCAAGGCAAGTCTTAATTTAGCATGTAGGAAAAGTTTTTTTGTAAAGCAAATCTTTGTTGCATGCTTTCTGTCTGATGCATACATGTATGTTAATTGCTTTTGGTAGGGTGTGTGTAAGTACTGACGGTAGGGAATACGAAGTAAAGAATTTTTTTGTTAGCACATTACATACGGGTTCCAGTCATAATCCACGAGTCTTGAATCGACGTCGGCGAGCGGGCGAGCGGGACTGTAATGCTGGGGCGACTACCGGTACAAGGAGCCTCGCTTGCTGAGGACCGAACCTGCCGACGATCTGCATGCAGTCTACTGGATACGTCGCCGGCGCTGCACCAAATTCTGAGGGGGACCCGACCCGGAACCCAGAGAACCAAAGTTGAAAGTTACGTTTTTATGTGTTCTATATTTTATTTAATATTTTCATATCAGAACTTCAACCTTGTTCCAACAATCAAAATTCGATTATTAAACACGTTGTTTTAACTTTATACTTGGTCCGTTTCGATTCGAATGTTTATGAGTCAACGTAGCAGAATAAATGACAAAAAAAGGTCGCTCATGTTACAAGTACTTGCTTTTTGTGTGTGTGTGTGCTAATGGGCACAAAATACATATTACTTTGATCTTCCTCTATATTTGGAACATTTGTAAGATAGAATTGACCGAACAGCATTAAAAAGATGTTCTGCGCAGCTGTGCAAGCACCATTCATCGAAAACATGTACATGACTTCAAGTCACTATGGTTGTGTCATGAAGAATGTAGTACAAATAAAAAGACTGAAACTTGAAATTTGCTTTCAACATGGAAGCTTTAGAAACAATTCCATGGTAATGAATTACATTTTAAGTCACATTCTCTTGTTCATAGTTCCATCTCTTCAAAGAATTCATATCTTATGTTATTCTTGTCTCTTGTTCAACAGGAAAAAAAGTATTTGTGTACTTTGTAAAAACGTTAATAAACAATGCATGGTAGCTTCTTGTGAAGATTTCCTGGCTCTTTCATTACATCGTCTAGTTTCCTCCTATCAATCATTAGCAATATTGAACAGAACGGAATTGAACAGTACAACACGATTTTTTCAGGTTCATTATGCAATGTTATCTGCAAAAACAAATACTCATCTATGTGATAGTCCCATGTATTCACTAATTACATAATATATATATGCATTTACATACATGTCCATAACCACGTATTCGTGTAATGATTCAAATATCAAACCATATACGCGCCTATACACCATTTCTTTGTACAAGCAGACTAACAAGCAAATAACTCCCTAGCCTGCAGGCAGCATCGCTGCTGCCAGAGGAAATCTTTTGGTTGAGAGCCTTATGTTGCATGATGCTGAAGAAGCACATTGCTATACGATTATGTGACCGTGCATCACAAAACGAACAAAAAGTCGCACACACTGATTTTGTGTGAGGACTGAAAATAGGTGAAGTGGGTCAATTTGGCCAATTTTGACTTTTTCATAATTTTCTGAAAGAGCACGTTTTCTTCTACATTATAATAAAATTTGGGATAATGAAATGGGCAGGAAAGTGTGTTTTTAGCAGTTTATTTGGAACATCTTTTGGGTTAATAGTGTGATTAGATGTGTCTTTCGAGGCCACTTGTCATTTCTTTAAAAGCTTGTACTCACTCTTCACTTTCAACTCTAATAACCTTTAAAATGATGAAGCTACTGCTTTGAAATTTGGCATTAATTATGAACATAATGTGTTGATAAGGCATGCTCAATTTCAGTTCAATTTGATAATCCCTTCATTGTTGTTACTCCGGCGGTTTACATCCTGTGTTTTGTCCCATTCATCGCACAGCCAGCACAGCTTGGTGAAGATTATGCGCTTAAATAGACACTGTACTTCAGAGCCTCCAATATTCAGATAGGTTAGGAACGTCCATTTGATTTGAGTTATATATCATTTTAAAGCTTAAGGTATGTTCTTTCAGAATATGCTCCTAACTTAAATTTCCTGTTTAGCGACTTTTTGTTTGTTTTGTGATGCAGGGTCACATAGGATCATATATATATATATATATATATATATATATATATATATATGTATATATGTATTCACCTTCCACTCGACTCAACATAACTTGCACGTTTCTGTGATATTGATGTGACTTACAAAAAGACATGTCGAGGGAACGTGCAAGTTATGCTGAGTCGAGGGGAAGATGCATTCCAATGTCTTTTGTTAAACATTGATTTTTAGTACTATACCAGTGATTGACAGATGAGGACACAAGAGGAATGTTGGTTTGGAAGGATTGTGTGTGTTTGTGTGTGTGTCTGTGTGTGTGTGTGTGAGAACGTTCCCTGGTAATCTGAAAACAAAATAGAAAAGAAAATCGCTAAAGATGTATATAGCGTGTTTCTAGATATTCGTTTCACCACTGAAGTGGTGTCGAGGGTATCATAAATCAACAAAAATCAACATGCATTTGGACTTCAGGGGCCCTTTGATGTTGTAAAGCCCCCGGCCCCAACCCCTTCTAAGCAATTCTTGGATCCGCCCCAGGGCGTGGATGCTAAGGCGAGGAACGTCTAAATGTTTTACAGCCTCCCACCCCCCGCCTTTCGGAATCCCTTGATCCGCCCGGGAATTTTAAGGTGAAAAAGTCTTAATGATGACTGTCTCTCGAACTCAATATTCTACGCCGTAACATACGGTCGTATCTGCTTGGAAATAGACTTGTCGTTGAGGGCGGCTGCTCGCCGTCTGCTTACATTTGATCACTCGAATTTATGATAGGTCTAAGATTCTATTAACCCAATATACGTGGACAAAAACATAAGCGATAATGGCATTGTCCGTGTAGAAAAAATAAAGTGAGAATAGTCTCAAAGAATTCGTTCATTTCTTATCATATCATTACTACAGAAGGTTACGAAAAAAAGAAGAAGCATGCATTGCATACAATGAAAGGAACATGGCCGGCGCAGGCGTGGGGGCTCGGACCCCCACACAAAAGTGTGCACCATACAAAGGAATACATAAGTGTCATCACTTTAGGCCCCCACACTTTTTTTTAACCCGGAAGTACTTAAGTGCCACTAAAATAGAAATAGATAGAGATTTTGAAGTATGGCGGCGGTAAGATTATGTTTTTTCTCTGAAGACGTTTTCTTTTTTTTTTTTTTTTTTTTTTTTTTTGCTTGTTAGCTCATGAAACTTGGAAGTGGGCCCCCACACTTTTGAAAACGCTGCGCCGGCCCTGATAAGCACAGGCGCTGAAATACAGCGTTTCATGAATCGAACATTTTAACAGGGACCAAAATAATGCGTTTGTGGCATTTCCTTGCAGAACGTAAACCAAAGCCCCTATTACAACTGTACAATCAGAGACTCGTCTGATGTACAAGGCTTCGACGGTATCTCAATGCCTGGAGATAATGCTAAAAGCCGAATAGCTTAAACGATAACGTATTGGACATCGCATGAATCAACCAAACAGGAAATTATTGAGAAAACTGCAATGTATACAGAGAGGCGCGCTTCCCATCACATTGTTTGCTGCATGAACGAGTCCATAATGAATCAATAATTATCTTCTGGTTGTTTTTGTTTTGATTTAAAAATCGTTTCCTGTTGGCGCACGAAAATGACTATCATTGAAAGCATAATGATAACCGTTATCAGCAAAATTGTTTTCATTGTGATTTCTCTTGTCATTGCCGTCATCATTGCCGTTTAATCATTTTTTGATACTCTAGGCAGTATCGACAAAACGAACTTCGGATGTAATGTATCAGTTCGTAATTAGCTGACATACACAATGGTACAAAAGACGTTTTTTTTTCTCTCTCTCTCTTTCTCTCTCTCTCTCTCTCTCTCTCTCCTTCTCCCTTTATCAGTTGGTTAGGAAATCCACTCGGTTTGACTACTCAGGTCCGAAGATTTGTATGCCTTTGTTTCGAATCAACCACGAGTAATTGTGACCCTGCATTGCAAAAAAAAAAAAAAAGAAAAAAAAAAGTTGTTAGTAATAGATTTTTCATTAAAAGCATAATTCTGAAAAAAAAAAAAGTTATCCGTTTTAAAATGATGTGTAACTCAATACGAATATGGAGGTTTCCAACGATAATGAAAAGATTGTTCACGCTCTCGAAAAGTGTTTACTGCAAAAAGAGCCTCACTAGTCTATCCAAGCGTAGTACCTAGCCAAGTTGTGGTGTATATAATAATGGAATGAATGGGAAAAAAAGCAGGAAGTAAAACTCCATAGTGACAATGTAGTAGAGATTTTTTTTTAAATTAAGCTGAAATAGGGAAGAATCTATTTACACATTTTACTCAGGTCCAATTCCAATTTCCAAAGGAGAAGTTCATTTTTTTTAAAGTTTTTAGAGTTTGAAGTGAAGCGTCTGTATAAAGGGCTTTCAAGCAATACAAAGAAAGATTAAGACTAAACTGAATCAAGCGTTTCTATCAAAACAAACAAACAAACAAAAAAGAAATTCCAGAAAAAGAACAGAATCTCAATTTCGCATTTTGCTTTAATCTTCCAAACTTTCGAATAATGATGATAATGAAAACAATATTGTTGTACTCATTTCACCTTTTTTGAGTCCCCAAGTAAAACCTTTTTTATGGATTGGTGATGCATGATCATTATTATATTCATGTGATTGTTTCCTTTTTTTGTTGCTAGCTAAACAATGATTATCAAAGTGCTTATTCACGTCGAGTTTTATTTTCAATTCTTTTTTTTTTAATATTCATTAGCCAGTTCCGTATGACTAGCTTGTTTATGCTTATATGTTTATAATGTATTTCATAAATCGTCAGCTGAGAACCAGAATAATCTTCAAGTGATCTCTGAGATCATTCCCAAATTAGTTAAAATAATAAAAAAAAAATTCTCTCAATTTTTACTCCGATTTCTTAACGTCACGCTTTCTGTCACTCACTCTTTCAAGAGTGAGCATTTTCACTGTTTATTTGTTTGTTTTTTAGTAGGTCCTACCTGTAAAACATCTGCTTTTTCCAGTCGTAGAATCTAAATTGTGTTTTTTTTTTGCTTTGTTTTGTTTTGTTTTTTTCTTCATCGACGTGAGCATAGTGAGTGATGCTACTTTGGAACTTGGGTCAGGCATAATGTCAAAATCAAAAGCACTCATTGTTTTTTAAAGTGTCTTTGTAATCTATATCGTAAAAATTATTCATGTATCACTTTGTCAAATTCTTTCTCTCCGAGTGAAGCGCAGAGATGCAGGTAGTCATTTTAATGAACACAATAATTATTTTGCAATACGATAATTCGTGCTTCCACTGTATGCTCGTGCCACTCATAGGCGCTTCACTGTGGTCCAAGCATTCATTTGCAAAGCGTCTGCCCGCAGTAAGCAACCGACTGTTTGTTACCTCCGCCAAGGGAGGTTATGGTTTTCGTTACCGTTGGTTTGTTTGTTAGTTTGTTTGTTTGTCCGTGTGCAAAATAACTCAAAAAGTAGTTAACGGATTTGGATGAAACTTACAGGAAAGGTTGAGAATGACACAAATAACAAATGTGACCGTGCATCACAAAACGAACTCTCTAAAAGGAGTGAATACAAAAAATAGTTAATTTAGAATGAAATTGGAGTGAATGTTTAGTTTTGGAGTGACCTCAGGAATCACCAAAAATCTTCGAGTAATTCCTGAGGTCACTCTTTTTTGTATTCACCCCTTCAAGAGTGAATATTTTTATTTATTTTTTTTTTTTTTGGGGGGGGAAACAAAAAGTTGCACCCCTTGATTTTACGTGAGGACTTAATGGTGAAACGGATCAACCAGTTCAATATTAAGCTTTTCTGAAAAAGCTACCCTTCTACATTATTCTTAAGTTTGGGATCATAAAATGAATAGGGAAGTGCATTTTTAAGAAGTTTTTCTACAACCCTTTTTTGTAGAGTATAGAGATCAGGTATGTTTTAGATGCCCCTTTTCATTTCTTGATAACCCTTTGCACACTCTTCACTTTCAAGTCTGATAACTTTTGAAGGGATAGCGCTACTGCTTTGAAAGTTGGCAATAATCATGGACAGAATGTTTTAAAAGAGCATGCTCATTTCAACTTATAATTTGATAATCCCTTCATTGTTGTTAGTCCGGTGGTTTACATCCTGTTTTTTGACCCATTCATCACATACCGAACACGGTTTGGTAAAGATAAAACGCTTGAATAGACAGATAGACCCTGTACATGTACTTCAGATTCTTTTTTTTTTTCGGTTCACTCCTTTTCCAGAATGTGTGCTTTCTTTCCAATATGAATTGGTTAGGAGAGTCCATTTCAATTGTTGAGCTATATATTATTTTAAAGCTTAGAGTCTTCTCTTTCAGAATCTGCCCTTAATTAAAAATCCTTATCTTGCGACTTTTTGTTGGTTTTGTGATGCAGGGTCTCGTGGTGTGTGTGTGTGTGTGTGTGTGTGTGTGCGTGTGTATGATCTTTAACAAAAAAGAAGTCGTGCTTGGTCTACACTATTCAGAAACACGTTGTTTGAAGCAGCTGACAATGGAATTGTATAAAAAATCATTTTATTTGCTCCATGCCATTAGAAAAGCAGCCCACGTAAGGAACTGAGGAAATAGCTCTGTTTTCAACTTCCTTTTGCCGTCCCCAATTATGCTCGTGCACTTTGTCCTTCATTTGTCTGCGTATGTGTATGTTTTTTTGTGTGAGTGTGTGTTTGTGTGTGTGTGGTTTTGTATAACAAAGTCAGATAGGGGTTGGGCTATTTTGTTGGTGTAAAAAAAATGATGAATTTCGTTTGGTTAAATCAAGTATGATTTTTTTTTTTTTTTACTGCAGGTTCTAGGAAGTGCTGTATTCTCAACGGAGTGTAAGGGAGGTCATGTAGTGAAGCAGATATTGATTAATTTGATGAAGTTGATCAATATTTTTTTTTGGAGTTATGCAGAATTTGATATAAACTTTCTATAAAAATAGAGTATGCTCTGAAAAAAAAAGTACGTTAAAAAAGGGTTTTGCAACAGCACAAGTTTTTGCGTAATGAAGCAGATATGGATTGACTTGATTAAGTTGATCAAAATAGCGTGTTTTTTTTTCTGAGAATCTGCTGAGAGTCAGAGAGAATTGTATGTCATTTCTCTTATACATGGTATGATTTGGGGTAAAAAAGCAAGCAAAATATATCGTACTGTATTAAAAAAAAAAAAAACAACCAATGTTTTCGTTCGTATTGATTTGGCCTCTCAAAATCGAATCAAATCAAAATGAACTATATGGATGTGACAATTTGAAATAAAAACATGACCAAATATCAGAAGGAGCAATACAAAAGTGAGGTTTATACTACATAGACTACCAACAATTATTTGTAAAGCATTTATAGTTGCATATAAGACAAAAAAGGGCAGTACATAGAATTTAACAAGGAAGCAGGAGACCGTGAGCATAAGAATTGCTTGACTGGGCTGATGGCCTCATTGGGAATATAGCACTGTTTTGCCTCTCGCGATAAGTAGTGTTATTTGTTTTCTAATGCAATATTATACGAATAATGGTTTATGAGTTGTGAGTGCATAGGGCACGAATATCGCACGAGGCGCGAGATAAGCCACTGGTCTATTCAACAAGGCGCGTAGCGCCGCGTTGAATAGACCAGTGGCAAATCTCGCGCTGAGTGCGGTATTACGTGCCCCAATGCACGAACAAAATCATAAATTATTCGTTTTATACAACACCTTGTCCACAATCACAGTACTAAATTAGTGACCGCTAACTCAGGAAGGTCCAAAAATAAATGTAACAATTAGGCCGAGAATTGTAAACCACCCTGTGTACTGCTTTCAAACACTCGTCATGATTCCACCACACAGTCACAGGAATCACAAACTCCGCAGGGTCTAGTATACCCATTCTACGCTAACGTTTGATCGAGTTAGGCCTGACTGTTAAGCCTACCTGAGATGTCGGTAGATCTAGTAGTAGGTCTAGACTTTCTCTATTTCCGAAAATGATTTTGTATAAAAACACAGAAAAATAATCAAATTAAGGTTTCTCAACTTGAAATGAAGTCTTGATTTTGGGATCACTGTGGTCCACGTAGCAGATCAGAGTCAAAACTAAAAACACAGCAGTAGGTAGGCCGCAATACATGCAACTAGCTATATAGGTAAAGTAGCTGCGCGTACACGTTAACGTTGCAGTACTCCTCCGCCGCGACTGGTCTGTTTACCGGCAGCGCATCGCAGCGCAGCCGGCCAGCACGTACAATGTAGTTTGCTGGCGCTTTGCTGCTGTGAGCCACAGAACTTTGTGAGCGGCCATGCATTAGTAGCCCCCCACGAAGCCGTGCTATTATACTAATGATGCACAGGATAGAGTGTGTTAGTGAAGGTGCGGCGCGCTCGAGAGTATTGACAATGGTGCGACATGCACGAGGCGCAGCCGAGTGCATGTTTGCAACCGTTGTCAATACTCGAGAGTGAGCCGCACCTTCACTAACGCCACGAAATAATCCTGTGCATCATTTGTTTTATAAAATGGGTCGAAAACTAACAGCATTATTCACGTACCTTTGTGGGTCAATACCAGTCAGCTACATGTAGCACTCGCTCAAAAGTCAAGATGTCCGAAGATGTTCGTCTCAAACATTTACGCACGTCGCACTCGGAAATCCCGCACATAAGTACTGTACGTACGTATAAGAGTATACGATACGTACGCCACGTACTGTTATGCACAAGAAAGGCCGCCGGCTGTTGTGGCAGCCCGCGGCCCGAACTAGAAGTTGTTTACAGGATTGACAGCGCGTATAGTAGCGCGTGACGCACTTGTAACAACTGATTGAGTGCGCACTGCTAGTGTAAAACATTGTGACGTACGTCAGGCCAGGGAGGTGGAAGAGAGACTCTTCTTAGTGCATACCTGAAGAAAATAATGCACGCACACGTGACTCATTTCAGCGCTTCCAATTGGCTACATACTTGAACCCATTTTATAAAGTACCTTCGAGCCGTGCAATAGGCCCATGCCAGGGGCCTATTGTATGGCTGTCACTCTCAATGAGTTTGGTAGGTATTTTCTATTGAATGTCATGTGACTTGTTCTTGGCCAATCACAATTCGACATCATTCTGAGGTGTTGTATAATACACTTTAAAGGGAAAAAGAAGATGTGATTGAGTGCTCCGCGTGTGCAGTATTGTGTGTGTGTGTGTGTGTGTTGGGGCCATTATAATACATAACTACAATATGGCAATACAATACTACTAACAAAATTAGAAGGTAGATAGAAATTTAGCAGCACAAGAGAAAAGAATACAGCTCCTTATTTTTTATTTGTATTAATTTCATTGTTAATAAAGACCTGATATCGAATGCAATTCAAATAAAGAATATCATAAAACAAAACAAATGAATAAGTGTGCGTGTGTGTGTTTGTTACTTATTTACTTACTTAAGTCCATTGTGTCATGCAGATCAGAGCCATTTCTGAGTGTGTCTACGCATGTGCGTCGAGGCCGTCCGCGTCCCGCTCTGCCATGTAGTGGTTCCCATAGTAAAGGTCGTATCACACCTTTCCGGGCAGGCCTTGCGTGGGACTTGCTAAGAACAATTTTTACTACCCGGAGGTCACCGCAGATGACCCGCACATGACAGTTTCTAGCACGTATCTCACCCGTAGTCGCCCGGAGGTGCGCACGCAAATCCTTTTTACCCGCAACTATGCTTAGGCCCTGTCACACCTTTCCGGGCAAGCTACGCGGGCTTGTTGCGTGTGGGGATTTTCCAACATACCGGACAACTCTTGAGGGCGGACAAGGATTTGGGCGAGTTTTGCATGTATCTTACTTCCTGTACGCGTTCTACTTAAGTTCTACTTGCGGGTATTCTGTGTGACCTGCGTGCCAGGCGTGTAGGGGGTTAACAACTCAGTGAAGGAATTCCTCTGAAGGAATGGCAGAAGTCCCACAGAATGTCATTATCGTGGCCGCATACGGGGACTGCGAAGTACCTGAGTGGGAGTTGCCTACGAGGTGCTGCCGCTAAGGACCCCCTTCTGGCGTTCTGCGTGTACCTCGAGGGACAATCCCAGGACTAAGTTTTGTTCATGATCAAAACTCGGATGCGGGTAAATCGGACTTACGTGCGCACCTCCGGGCAACTACGGGTGAAATACGCGCTAGGTACTGTCAGGTGCGGACCAACCGCGGAGAGCTCAGGATAGCAAATTTGTTTCCCCGCAAGTCAAGCCGCAAAATTTCCCCATGTACGGTATGACAAGGAGTTGAGCATGCTTAAAATCTGCTCCGAGTGAGTCGCGGGGGTTCGCCCGCAGAGGTAAACGCAGAACACCAGTAGGAGACCCTTACCTGCAGCACCTCGCAGTCAACGCAGGTACTTCGCAG
Source organism: Diadema setosum (assembly GCF_964275005.1). NCBI lineage: Eukaryota > Metazoa > Echinodermata > Echinoidea > Diadematoida > Diadematidae > Diadema > Diadema setosum. The sequence goes on along the minus strand of NC_092696.1, from coordinate 14,577,242 downwards.
TACCCGTAATTCGCTCGAAACAGAAAACGGATCGGTTTCAAAGCTCTCAGGCAGGTCACACGGATCATACAAGTAGAAGGTATCACGCGTCTCTGAGACGCTCTTGTCCGTCCGCAGAAAATTCTCCTGCGCGCTGGAAAATCCCTACTCGCAACAAGTCCGCGTAGCTTGCCCGGAAATGTGTGACACAGCCTTAAGACTGCGAGTGGAGTGTTAGCTCAGGGTGTCGTTGGGCATGACCAGCTAGCCTTAGCCTCCTCTGAGCTACTTTGGAGCTAACTTTTCGTAAGGTCCCATACAGTTCTGAGTTAGTGATCCTGAATCACAAAACCAACAAAAAGTCGTCAGACACAGATTTTTAGGTAAGGACAGTTTCTGATAGAGCAGACTGTAAGCTTTAAAATTATGTATAGCTCAATTGAAAAGGGGCTTTCCTAACCTATTAAAATATTGTAAAGAAAGCACGTACTCCGGAAAAGTGTGAACCGAGAAAATAGGCTCTGAGGTACAGTGTCTATTCAAGCGCTTATCTTCACCACACCGTGCTTGTTGCGCGATGAATGGGGGGGGGGGGGGGGGGTTACAGGGTGCCAACCGCCGGAGCAACAACAATGAAGAGATAATCAGATGAGGCTGAAATTAAATATGTGTTATTAACACATTCTGTTCATGGTCAATGCTAACTTTCAAAGCAGCAGCCTTATCAATCCAAAAGTTACTAGACTTAAAATTGAAGAGTGTGCAAATGGTTTAAAATGAAAAGAGGCCTCTGAGTCTAAGACATACCTGATCTCACTACTCTACAAAAAAGAGTTGTAGAAAAACTACCTAAAGTGCACTTTCCCATGCATTTTAAGATCCCGAACTCAGGAATATAATGTAGAAGAAGGGAAGCTCTTCTAGAAAATATGAAAAAAAAAAACACCCAATATTGACTTGGTTGACCCTTTTCACCTTTATTGAGTCCCCACTTAAGATGAAAGAGTGTGACCTTTTTTTATATTTTTCGTTTTGTGGTGCACGGTCACATATTGGTTGATGTTCAGAGCTATCCTCAGCATCCTTATGTAACAGCCATTAAAGATTAAAGTGAGTTCAAGTTCCAGACCCAAAGAGAAGTACTGACTCGATTGTTTCGGTGAAGAGACGCAATTCAAGGTCCTTCCGTATAAAGTCTGATTACCAGACAGCTTTTAAGTTGTGATATGCAGCGAATACTTTTCTCTTCCTTGTTACTATGTCTTCCTCCAAATTTCTGATCTTGGCTCCAAGATACAGGAAGTCATTCACTAGCTCTATTGGCTGTCAACCCATTTTGTGATCCCTCCTGGCTCATTGATATTCTCGACCAGATATTTTGTCTTTTGTTCGTTTATCGTTAGTCCTACGCTGGCTGATGCCGCCTCTACTTCCCTCATGAGTTCCTCCGCATCCTTCACGGTGTTTGTCAACAGGGCAATGTCGTCTGCGAACTCTGTGTAGGATATTTTCTTGGCCTTCGCTCTCCTGCTCTATGCTGGTATCAAAGAAAATCTAAAATCGGGCTTCTTCTCTAATGCTAGGCGCATACAATAATCTACTGCAATTATGAAGAGGTAGGGATGCCAGTGTGTCGCCTCGAAGTACTCCAGCAAGAATCTCGAAGTACTCTCTTTTACCATCAGGTGTGATGACCGTAACTCGGTGTTTGGTAATGAGAAGGAAGACCAGGTAAACAATCTTCTTAGGGGTGCCATAGGCCAGAAAGATTCTCTTGAGCATACCCATGTCGATGGAGTCAAAGGCTTTTCTGAAGTCAATGAAGACCATGACAGTACAGAGGTTCTTAGCTCTGGCTCCCTCTAGAATTCTTTTTAGTGTTAGGATGTGGCTACTTGAGGACCTGCCCTTTCTGAATCCATTTTGGTTGGCCCGGAGCTTCATATCCGCTTCTGGCTGGATACAATTGGATATCATTCTGTCTCAGGTCTTTGTCACTACAGATGTCAGTGAAATACCTCGATGATTATTGATATCTGTGAGGTCTCCTTTCTTTGGAACATGGATAATGTCACTTACACCCCACTGTTCGGGGGCAACCATTTCATGTAGAGCCCCATCGGTGAATTGGCTCAGTCGGTAGCGCTTCTGCCTCACGATCCTAAGGACCCGGGTTCGAACCCGAGTCTGAACTGAGCAATGTTGTGTGTAGTAATACCGTCCCCTCTAGCAAGAGGCAAAACGCTATGTACGTCCCTCGGATAGGACATAAAATGGAGGTCCCGTGTATGAGAGAGTCACAACTCATGCACGTAAAAGATCCCGCTTCATTCATTCATCACAAAGAGCTGGGCGTGTAACCCGGTGAGGTGATCCCACCTCACATCCAACTGGACCCCATAAAATGTTGCCATCAGAATTATCTGGGACAATGGGTGACCTTCCTTACCAGTTTGTTAACTTCCATGTTTATCACAAACCCTACTCCCCCTACTGCCGCTTGTGCTGAATTCTTCACAGCTGATGTTGTGATCAGAGGACTCTTATTTAAATCTTTGTTCTCCTTAAGGGCTCTTCATGCAGAGTCCTATATGCTCTTATATCGCAAGGATCTGTAAGCCACTCTCCTCAAATAGATGGCCCAGTTCCTCTCTCTTGTCTCCTGTCCTGATAGTTCTGACGTTCAGTGTGCCGATCTTGGTGGCTCTACGACATGACAGGGCTGATTCTCTTTTCGCTCATGGTTTTCGGATTTGATCAATCCATCGTCCGCCGGCCTTCCCGAGGGCTTTGAACCGATAAAGTCTCATAACAATATCTCTCCCCCTGAACTGAATTTAGAGGCTTTAACCCTAGTGTTGTTAGCTGACTTGTCCTTGGATCTTTTCAATGGCTAACAGACCCTACTGGCACCATTTGAGTAAGGCTATATCTCTGGTACTTTCATACCTAGCCCTTTTTTTTTCGAGGTGTGCACGCTCCTCTAGATCCGCCGTGTTCAGTTACCGATATGCTCATTTCAGGGACATGCAGTGCAGCAGGATCACCTCTGACAGGATGTGACCTACAGGTCACGCATGGACAGTGTTCCTCCTCTGACTATTGTTGTTAATCATCAGTAGGAGGCTGGATCTTATTACTGACCCTTGAACCCAAGGTTCAGTAATATGAAGAAACCCAAAGGTGTGTTTGCTTTAATACTTTGTAAATAATTTCATATCCTAGTAGATGTACCGGTTCCCCATCGTAAGAGTACTGTAAATAATTATTCTCTCTTCACACAAGCAGAGACATACACAACCACACATATCACTTCGCATAATCACATCCCGCAACTATTAAACGCATAATTTGTAGACAATTTGCTCCTGACACTAAGCAATGGCACATTAAACGTGATGACTGTCATTATTCTCGTTTTTCAGAAGATTGTAGTATCGCTTGTGTTTCACTATTATACGTGTGTGTGCGTGTGTGTATATATGCATAATGTTATTGATATACTGGCATAAGTAAGTTCTTGGAGCTGGTATGAATTGAACTGCAAACTGATGACAATGAAATCTATAAAATACATGAAGCAATGCTATATTTTTTCACTGTTCATTTATCAAGTTCAACTATATACATCTGTATTTCTAATAAAACTGTTTGGCTGTGAAAGACCAATTTTTACGTTGTAATTAACATCTGTTTTGTTTCCTTGAGGCATACTTCGCAAGGGTTTATGAAACTTTTTACAACTTAACTCCTTTTCTTTATGAATGATGAATATCATTTGGCGATGATCTCAGCAATTAAGGCATTTTTTGCAGAGTATCAAATTAGACAATGTGCGATTTAAACATGTTAACACGTAACAGTTGTCATTTCCTTTCCTTTTGGTAGGGAGCGTGGAAAAAGTAAAACGCCGCACACATTATCCAGAATGTTTTGATAGAAGAATGCCACTTATCAGTAGATAACGAACACACATAAAGTGGTATGCCCCATGAGAAATTTGAATTCAATTAACAGGCAATACAGTATGTCTTTCGTCAGTAACTCGAAGTCGGCAAATTATGGAATACTTACATGTATTTGCTATTTAATATCTGAGAAAAAAAAACTACCCAAACAATGATTTTGTTTCTATGACAGTGACCTGTTTGACGTATATAAAAGTCAGCATCTTGGTCTCAACACTCATGATACACAAATAATAGCATCTACATATTATATGAAGGACAAGGGTTTATAATGAAATCTTAATTCTAATCCTAAGGCAATCGCTCACTTTTGCGAAGAATACTTGTACGCCTTTAACCTTTTCTATGCCAATGATGTAGATGTGCACAATTTTTGCACACATACCTTTGGACAGAAAGTTACTCTGGCATTCAGAGATTTAACAATGTTAGATAATTATCATTCAAAAATTAATAATTTTAATAGTAGCAACTACAGTTACTATCTATACTTCAATCATCCATCACAATTCATAACTGCCATGATTGCACTATACGTTTGTAGTTGCACAGTCTCGATATGTATATGGAAACATAGTACTCATTGCATCCGTTTATTGTGTTTGCATTGAGAAGCAAGGTAGGTCTAATAATGATTTATCTCATTTTGTGTTTAACGTCCAAAACCTGCGTCTACGCCAATAAGAGAGAACGGTGTATAAGGGCTGCCATGGAATAAAAATTACCTGATTTACTTTCCAAAGTTAACAAACGTTGGTGAAAGCGTTAAAACGGTGAAATATTATTCTTTGAGTGCGATGCGTCCACTAGTCAAATAATATGGAAGGACTACAAGTAACTACAGCCATTACCCACTCATGGCATACTCAAGTAAACAAAGTGATGACGCCCCAACTTATCAAGTAAATGGGTACAAATATCTTCTCCGTAAAGGTCGTTACTTCTGCGTTATTAGAGCTGTCGCGACAGTGAACATCAAGGCATACAAACAATCAAAAGATATCTTAGAACACAGAAACATTATCAAAAAGTGCTTGCTTCATTTTCTACGCGATTCGTTCTTGAATAAAATTAAGACAAGCAAGTTATCATACTGTTCTATTTTTAGTCTGAATAATGGAAATCACATCATTCCTAGTGTGGGAGAAAAACAGGAATAAAAGGAGGAGACATTAACTTGATCGGTAGATGGTATGGGTGATGCTTGAAGTACACTTTAAAAAGAAGATTTTTCTTTCTGAGAGTCGTCTACGACCGTATTTTGCGGCTGGGCAGGCAGCCCTGTCACTACGGGCCCAAGAGGTGGTGCTACCTCGGTTGGATTGGTGACGGTGTAAGGTGTCATCGGTACATCTTCGCTGCCGTTTGGACGGGTAGACGACACAGGCCCCATGACGGCGGTGTAGTTCGGAGGCGGTGGGTAGAAGGCCGCTGGTGCAGGCTGCGTCGGATATGCAGCTGAACCTTGTACTGCAGTTCCGGTGGCGGATGGATAATTTCCACCGCTCACGGTGAAGGCGGCCACTGTATTCTGCGCCCCAGATGTCTTCTTCTTTGCCGACGCACACGCAACGATGATAATGGCGACGAATGTAACAATGATGACCAACGCAATTACAACGATGATAGCTATCAACCAAGTTTCAAGACCACTGGAACCTGTAAAATATTGAACACAATTTGTTTTTGTTTTCAGTTCTTACTGGCATTAAAGAAATGTAGCAGAAACACAGGAAACATTAATTGTCCATGAACATTGAACCTCCGATGAGTAAATCGGACACCATTCGTGATTTTTGTTTTAAACATCAAGGTACAACAATGTCGTTCCACACCCTCCCCAAGAAAAAGAAATAGAGTAGTATCGGCCAAAATAAAACAAAATAAGATATGAGAAACTTTAAAATAGTTTCACTTTCTAACATGATAAAACAACATTTGACTTTCTCGTTTCAGAAAGCAGGGGGGGGGATGGCACTGCCTTTACCATATTTCAATAGCAAGTTGACGAAATGTGTACACTTTTTAAGAAATATGAAATTTGATGAAATTCTTACTTTTCTATGTTATTGTTGCCAAGATCAGAAGTCATTAAGTGTAGAAGTCTCCTTATCCAGCGATGATAGCACCCAAACTTCACAAATTCTAAACTTTTGAACTAGTTGTTCAATATTCCTTAAACTGTCGCTGATATAATTTACTAATATTGCTGCTTTCCCTCAATCTCATTGATATTTGGACCATGATTTTCTTAAAGTGTAGTCTTAAACATGTTGTATAATGTAACCAGTTATAGTATGCCCTTGGCAACGGCACTATATTGTACGGTGGTGTACATGCGCGTACAATATAGTGCCGTTGCCAAGGGCATACTATAACTGGTTAAACTGCCACATAGTCCTACCCCATAACACAACAAAACACATACTTTATTCATAGTATAATAATATACAAATGTATTATAGTAACAGCCACATTGACTAACTTGGGGTTGTGGCGCTGCACTTCACCCCAATGTCTTCACTGTGTGTACAGTCGTTCTCGCCCCAAGTCCGATGGGGACAATCGGCCAGGCTGCTCTCGTGACCGTAGCAATCGACGTCATCGAGGTGGATGGGGCCGACACCGCTTGCGACGTAATAGTCGTCATCGACGACGTAGGAGAAGCCGAGCTGGCGGCAGACCACTTCGGCGTCGGAAGCATCCCAGTAGTCATTGCACACGGTTCCCCACTCGTTGTTGTAGTAGATCTCCACTCGGCCTTCATAGGAATACGATCCACCGGCCAAGCGGATGTTTCCTTCGTCACCTGTTTAAAGCGGCACAATTTTGTTGAGGATTGAAATCGATCATTTCACATCTGAGTTCTTTTATCTCAGTTGACGAAGTAAGTCTAGCATCTAAACCTCATCCTTTCTCAGTTGTTAATGCTTGGTAATAGAAGGATAATATTTTGCAACGACCAGACTAAAAGAGTGAATAAATTCACAACGTAATACTCTCCTTTCTCTCAGTTATTATCTATCCACCATCGTTATCATTACGACAATACCGTTCATGTGTAAATGTCTTCTATTTGTCTCCCTCTGTAAATGTTATTTGTTAAGATCGCAACTGCTGATCTGTGAATTAATGAACATGTAGGAGAAAAAGAACCACTCGGACTTGAACATATCATCTACTGCTTCCCAGACAGCGACACTACCATCAGTCTGTCCGTGTGTATTCTGTTTCATTACCATAGAGCCCCCCGTAGCACTTGATTCCAGCAGGGGTGTTTAATGGACAGTAGATCAATTCCGCATTGTGGTAGCAATCGCTGAGTTTATCCTCACTCCCGTAGCAGACGACGGATGTTAACAGTACCGGTAGCCCCTGCGTCGAGCCGTAGTTCGCGTAGCTGGTGGTTCCACTCTCGAACCCAAGTTGACGGCAAACAACCTGCGCGTCCGTGTCGCTCCAGTACGAATCTGAGCACACGGTCCCCCATTGACCGCCGGAATAGACCTCGACCCGGCCCTCCCTAGGATTTGAGCCTCCGGACAACCGTACATCTCCCTCGGATACTGGAGAAAGGTAGGGGAATGTAAACATGGACTGCCAGATACTTCATCTTCCTGGTATGATGGTGTATCTGTAATTATCGATTTCTATCGTGTCTTTTTGATATATTATAAGGTTTCAAAAAGGTGAACAAGCCTTTTTTTTTGTCTTTGAGCACTTTTTTGTTTTGTTAAGATACTAGTATTGGTTTTAATTCCTCAAATTTTCAATAAGGCTTTTAAATGCTAAACTTATAGATGATTACTGCTAAAATATTGCATAATTGGATTTGCAATGAATTCGTTCAGTTACCTGTGGTATTTGTGTGTGTGTGTGTGTGTGTGTGTAACCTTCCATATGATTATCAAGGGATGTAATTTCAAATAACACCTACAGGCAATGGTTCGCATTTTTGAAATCTTGTACGCATGGTACTAGTACATAATTATCCGCTTTTTTTTTTTTTTTTTTTTGGTTAAAGTGATAAAAATGTTCGTGCGTTTATGGTTTACGTTTAAACACTACATGAATGAAAGATAAATTGGTTGCCCGCAGGCATATTCCATGGATTATTAAGTGTCAGATTAATATCTTAATGTTTTGTAATAAAAATGAAAATATGTTTTAATAACTACATCCTGTTCGAATATTACAGTTGCACCCATAGTATTTAGAATGCTCAAAAGAATGATTCATTTTACTTTCTGTATAATTTTTCTTTTGTTTCTAACAAAAATGTATTTAAATGTTTTATCCCCTGCACACACCTTTTTATTTTTCCCAAATTTAACATAGATGTCTTTACCTAGATTACCGCAAATGACGCCGGCGTCTTCCGAATGGGTGCAGTCGTGGTTGAACCAGCCATCAAACTGGCAGTCACTCAGCCGTTGTTCGCTGCCCGAGCAGGCAACTTCATCCAGCCAAATGGTTTGCGTGGTATTTCCCCGCCCGAAGTAGGCCGACCCCGGGGCGCCCGAAGCTTCGCGGTATCCGAGCTGTCGACATACCACGGCTGCATCGTTAATATCCCACCGGTCGTCACATACTGTACCCCACTCCCCGTTGTGGTAAATCTCCACGCGCCCTTCACCGGCCACCGCGCCACCTAGGAGGCGAATTTCTCCATCTACATAAGAGATGATTAACAGACAAATTTATGCTTGCCTGATAGTCATCTATGAGCTCAGATATGGAAAACAAATCAATCAAAAGTATGAGCTCCCCCGTAAAGAAATTTACATAAGCTCCAGTGGTTCTTATCAGCTCCCCTCTGAGACACAAGCTAATACTGAAATTATACAATAAGTAGTATTATATAAAATTATATCATAAATTATGATACAATAATATATTAGGAACTATTAGGAGCTATAACATCATTATAGTTCCTAGGACGTTTTCTATGTGTGTGTGTGTGTTTTTTTTTTTTATATGAGTATTAGGGGACTAGGCTCCAATGTTGTATGTGTTTTCGTACAACGACGACAACAATAACAAGTATGCTTATATATCAGTTTACTTCACATCTGTGTCTTTTGTTTTCTTTTCGGGAATTAACACTAAAATGATTATGAAACAAAATGTAATCATTTTTGGGGCTTTCATTACACTGTTACATATGGGTGACCAACAAGCAATCCCATAAATCGTCGAAAACAACACTAAAACCACAAATATAATAAGAAAGTACGTACGTTGTACTGAATCAATATTGTCTCATTAGAAATTACCTCCCCGTTACAAGAAGAAATGAAATATAATAATAAACACAATTAAAGACAAAACCATGTAATGCAACAGAAACCAAGATATACGACCATCTATCAGTGTTATTGACATATCTGTTCAAAACACTTGTCTGCTGCAAGAACACACGTTCTCATGTTGACAGTTAAAAAAAAAAAGTGGTTGCGTTTTCTTGTGCTGTGTCAACTGTCCTTAATTAAAACGCACTGACTGCTGCATTATTTATCGTCAAAATCATTACTTTTAGCTCTTCTCAGATTTTTTCAGCAGAGTGCATGTATATTAGACTATTTAAATGTTTATTTGTACAGTTAGTATTACTTTATTCTTTACTGAATATATCGATTGCTGCTACATATTGTCTTTAAGAAGTAAGCACTTTGTTAGAAAATGTCAAGTGAAAAATGACAGCAACAAGTTTGACAGAGGTAAATGTACTACTTTAAAACATCTCAGAGAGGTACGAAAGGTCTGACATGTAATGCCAGAAGCATATTATGTGTGTCCTTGCGCTACACCCCCCCCCCCCCAAAAAAAAAAAAGAAGCCAGACGTGCATCTTTAGGTAAGGGCATATTCTGAAAGAGCAGACTTTGAGCATTCAAATTATATCTATCTCAATTCACCCACACTATCCCATTCTATCTTAATATTGGAAAGAAAACACCCACTGTAGCAAAGAGTGTATTGAGAAAAGAGGCGCGTATGGGGTCTATTCTCAAGCGTTTAAAATTCAAGTCTTGCACCATGCAGTAAAAGGGACAAAAAAAGTGTATATAACTCCATAGCAGCAACATGACTGCATTATAAGCTTACGCTGAAACTCATGTTCCTCTATTAAAACATTTTGTCCATGACTGATATCAACTTGGCAAGTAAGTAGTATCATCTTTTAAAAAGTTATTAGAGTTGGAGGTGAATAGTGAGTATTCTTTTTAAAGAAATGAAAAGGGGCCTGCAAGGCATACCTAATCACTCCACAAAAAGGTGGTATAAAAACTGCTGAAAACACAATTCTATTCGTTTTATGATCCCTCACTGAATCATATCCCAAACAAAATGAAGATCAAAAAAAAAATATTGCTTTTCAGAATATACAAAAACTTATTATTGACTAGGTTGACCCGTTTAAACTTTTTAGAGTAAAAGAAGGACGGGTGACTTTTTGTTGGTTTTGTGATGCACAGTTACATATCATAGATGTAAAGAATGCTATAGCTAAAGTGATAATGGTAGGTATAAGCATGTCAAAGGTAAAAGGCTACAAAAAGTCGGAGATTATGATTCTCTGTAAATGACAAGAACAGTTCATGTGTCAGTTTGGTTGACTAACTCACTGTTTTTTGTTTGTTTGTTTGTTTGTTTGTTTGTTTTTTCGTTTGGAAAAACACCCTTTTTATTCTACCTACTGTGAAAAAAAAAATGGTGGCTTAAAACCGAACTGAAATTGAGGTATAATGAGTTTTTGTTTTGTTTTGTTTAGATGGACAGGCTCTACTTTTTCAACAGTTAAATGGGAAGTGCACTTGTGCACAGCAAGCTACTTTAATCTTTCAAAGCTTCAAATCGTCTCTCCCTTCCCTATGAAGCTGCACCTCCTTAAACTCTCTCTTATTTTAAGCACTTCGGAATGGTTTGGAATTGTTCAATGTTAACAAAGTGATTGTAATTCTAAACCTTAAACTCGTTTAAACTAAGAACAATAATGGAAATTCATTTTTATTTTAGCCTACTTCTGGGGGGTTTTGAGCTGGGTGGCTATAATGTGAACTACTGTTCAACAATGTTCAACCATGTGTTGTTTCTTTGATACTTTGCCTGTAATATTAAATTGGATTAAGTTTTACTTTTATTCTTCAACATATCATTATACACTTCGCTCTCTTGTTTTGTAATGAAGAAACAATGTTGACAATTCATCGTTAGATGAGAACATACAACAAAAAAGCGAAACATCATACTGGCTTAATTTACATTGTAATCAATCAATGAAGGGAATAGCATGTAGAGTACAATATTTCTATATTTGCAATGATAACCAGGTACTGACTATTAATCTTTGAAAGACTGTATGATTGGGAAGGAATAGATGTGACAAACCATTACAATTAATTAGACATGATCTTCGAGTGGATGAAAAAATAGATTGGCGACGCCTATCATGAGGGAACGAGGGTCTTTATTGATCAACATTGGCCTAGCAGGTAAAGAAACTCATCAAAAATAGCATGACTGTAAAACAAGTATGAATGATGATTGTACATATTTTTTTCTGCAATTTTCAGTGGAATATTTCTCGCCATTGGTGTGGTATAGGCTAGATCATGGACACTGATTGTTCAAAGCAGTTGACATGACTCAGCATATTGCAGCATATGCATAATTAATATCTTTAGCTTTAGTGTTTTTAGGTAGTGAATATAAACGAAAGGTTAACTAACCTACACACAAAACAAGCACATGGTATGTGATGTCGCCACAGGCAAACGTAAGAACACTCGTTGTCTGGTTCCATACTCACAAAGCAGTACCAGTCAAATATAAGCTTTGAATTACACAGCAAAGACCAATCACCTATTGTTCGGAACTGTGTTTTCACGATTGGCTATGATGACGTTTGCTGTAAAATTGATATTGAATGATAACTCCGTCAATATAGTGATGAAAATACGCAAAATATCCTCTACGAATTCGTATTAATCAACGTTACCATTCTGCGCTGCTGCTGATCCCAGGAGAGCTATGTGCATTAACAAAATGGCGCACTTTTCCATTCTGCCAAGAGGCCTGCAAAACAGTGTCTTTCGGCGGGATCTGTATATTCTTCTGAGACACAGTGAACGCAGTGTAGATCAAACATGCAAATGTGCCTTGACCAAAGCGATCATATTAACTAAAAGTCATCATTCTTCATTCTCGCGTCGTTTTACAAACACACTTTGAACCTCTTACTATACAAGTAAAAAGGCAATGTGTCGGGTGTACGCCCTCGGTATATGTGCACGTACCAGTCGTACAATCATTTGTGTGACGCTGTTTGACAATACCTTTCTGTATGCAAGATGTATGCTCAAAAATTTGCCCGACCTCTCCAAATGTTTACTCGAGGCAAATTTTTGGGAAAAAATAGTATATTGGAAAGGTTACGCTTCATTATATTATGATTATCTACGCATGTATATATATATATATATATATATATATATATATATATATATATACATATATATATATATACATATATATATATATATATATATATATTGATATATATATATATATGTATATATATATATGTATATATATATGTATATATATATATATAAAATCATGTGCGTGTGTATGTGTGTGAGTGTGTGTGTGTGCGTGTGCATGTGTATTTGAAAATGCAGTTTGTTATCAAGTCCATATTTTTCATCGTGATTTATCATTATGTTGACATTGTTTCATTCTAAAATATTCTGAATGCACTACTGACTTACAATGTTGATATCAATATAGGTGTCGGTTTTGAAGAATAGAATAAAATTTATTATACGTTTTAAACTTGAAAATGGATTGAACAACAAAGAAAACATAATAATTATAGTGCTTAACCTTCAAATCTTTAATAACAGATAACTTTAATGTACAAGAAGGAGTCAAGGACAAATAACGACTATAATTATTAATGTATGCGGATATGAGTGGGCTTACACATACACAGACACGCGCACCCTCCAACCGCTATACATCGCATTATTTACAAGAAACAAACAATACCATCCACTGTACCTCTGATTTTCAGCTGGTATGGAGAAAGTTCAAGACATAAATGTTCAATAGCAAATGTTAAAAAATAGATGAGGAGTGCTTTTGACAAGGTTCTGCAACCTGAAGAGAATTGACATGTAGTCATACATTAGCCAGTGCTAAAAGAGTCTCATGTGCGGTCAGTTTTTTAGTAATTCGGAAAAAAAAAAAAGTTTGTTCTGGCTGTTGTAATAAAAGTATAATTCAAATCAGCATTTACTTTTGATAATCTGACCATATGAACGTGATATTGGAACAATCTAGAAAGGTAACATATCAGGAGACCACAAATGAGACAAGAGAATTTACTTTAGATGTTCCAACACCTTGATGAATTCCTATTAAAGATTCTGTCGTGACATAATGCATTGTTACACTTCCTTTATCTTCAAGGTTCCAACACCAAAAGTAATTAAAGATTCCACGGGAAATCGTATTATTGCACCCTTTTTATAAATCAACGCTCTCAACTATAGACTGTCATGCTATAGACACAGATAATTATGTAATTTTCATTTGTGTATTATATGGGACATACATCCATCATGCAAATAATGGCGATGTGTAAACACACACACGCACACACACACACACACACACACACACATATATATATATATATATATATATATATATATATATATATATATATATAATATATAATATGCATATATGTGATAATAATAATTACGAATAATAGATGGCGCCCAACGATGCCGGTGTGACGTACGCCGGGTTACCGTGTGGTGCGTCACATAACTGCACATGTACATGCCTCAAATAAAAAGAGCAAGCTGCGAAATTTAAAGAAATGCCTTTTTTTTTGGGGGGGGGGGTTAAAACAACAACAATCACAAGAGCACAGACACGTCATTATTTTGTTTACTGTTCTTTACATAGTGGCCGCACACTACTGATTTTCTCTTTTTTATTTGAATCTATTTCTCGCCACTGTGTGTATGTGTTTGTGTGAGTGTGTGCGCCCGCGTCATGTTACCACTTTTGCCGAATGACCAGTGAACTCTTACACTTGGTAGTTTGTTAAATGATTATTTATTTCGCAACTTTGTACGAGTACATTTTATAGTATTAATAAATGCAGCCCCTAAATTCTCATTTCCAGCCTTTAATAAAACAAGATGACTTTTCTTTTCTACTGTGGCATTATGTTACATACATACCATTATTTTTGACAATTGTAATTTTATAAACATGCATGTTATTTTGATATCCAAAAAAAAAATGAATGATGAAAATAATAATTATATATATATCATGCATCTGTACTCATATTCCTGGACATCTAATTTGTGTGCGTAAATGCACGTGTTCAAAGCATTTTTTTTTCCTGCAATAGTGTATAATGTATGTATAAATCATAACTCATACACTGGACAACAGAAAGCCATTGAAGTGTTCTAGGAAATCTTTATTGATATTAATTAGGCAGAATACTAATATATTTCAACAAGTCACACAAACTTTTAAAATGAGTTTATTTAAAGATGCTCCATAAACAAAGAAAACTATACAGACGAAATCACACTGAAAGCATCAAGGACGTACACGAGAAATACACTGTATTGTTAGTTGATCCCAGAAAGAATATTACCTATACAAGTATATGCATTTACATGTCGTATATACATATATGTATTTTTTTATATACCCTGTATGTTTTCATTAGCTAAGGCTTACAAAGCTAAATTTGCAGATGACATACAATGTATTTCATGTTTGTATTTCGTCATTACTTCACGTATCTTTGATTTTCAAACTGCTGCCATCTCAGGTACTTTCCTTACATTAATTTCATTCATTACTTTTTGGTATGAAAAACATAAATACGACATGAATTATAAAAGTATTCACTTCCAGATCATGTAGATCCATTTTTACAAAATGAAAGTTGCATATTACTACATTACAGATCAAACTTATATTGATCTACAGTATAGCTGTATTTCCGATTCAAACTATACACGCTTTTACACACACACACACACACACACACACACACACACACACATACACACTCACTCACTACACGCAAGCACGTATATCACCTAAACTGTTTAAATGATTTTTTTTTAAGGCGTCAAAAGGCTCGTCATGGTTGAGAATCAGTAGCAGCATACATCCATTAATCGAAAAATATCTTACAGATGTCTGCTGTGTTTCTACACAGAATGCAAGACGTGAAAACAGATTTAACAAATTATTTCCTTACGCAAACATTAAAAATACAAGAGGTATTGAAACACAACGATTTCATTTCTTGCAGATGTTGAATACGAGTCGAATACTTATCAATTTGATGAAAGTATGTAGGGCATGTAGGTGAGCAAATCCGATAATAAACAAGGGAAATGGTATTCATTTGACAGCCGAAGCACTTCTTTTTGAATACACAAAAATAAATTACCTATGTATTTTATTTTTCATGTTACAGACTTATTCATGTAAAAAACAAACAAGCACACACAAACATCAATGCCTACGCATGCACACACATTCAGATTAATCAAAATGTAAAAATTGCTAAATAACAGCTCCTAGATGATAACATTTCAGTTTTGTAAAAACGTCTTGTCCGTGTTTGTGTTCCTCTCCTGTAAATGCATGGACCATGCATAGGCAATGCTGAACTAGAATTTACAGATTGATGTCCAACACAACAGGTATACTGCAAAATTACATAGGGGGTTTATCGAGGTGGAAAAAAAATGATAAAAAAAAAACATAAATGTCGCTACGGTGACTGGTATGCCTCCGCCAAAATGCATGGTTCTCCTAATACGTATGTAGTACAATGTCTTGACAACGTGTGATAACAGTTTCACATAATATATTGGCAAAATATGGAAATGACAGGGTTGTCACAAATGTGCTGAATGTTTCTTGAACTAGGTTCAATTGGAGTCAGAGTCCATGCAGGTATTTGGGGACTTGAGATTTGTACTTGACTTCTGACCCTTTTAAGTTTATGCATCGAGTAATTTACAAGGTTTGGAAAAAAAAAACGAAATTTCAGTATCAAATGGTGAAATATAAGTATTTAAACCTAGCCTTTGACCCTTGAAAATGGATTGAAAATGGAAATAGTGACATTTTGAGCATTTGACCTTGATATTTTGACCTGTGACCTTGAGCATGTGCACCTAAAAATTGTTTGGCACAACTTCGTTCACTCATAAATATACATGACAAGTTTCATTACGATACCCCAAACGGCTTTTTTTTTTTTTTTTTTTTTGTAATGCTGTCCAAGAAATTGATTACGGACGGAAGGATGGAAGGACGTAATGTCTCCGGCACCACTTTGTGGCGGAAGCATACATAACACACTTGATAAAGGGATCCCATAGTTTTGGTTGAGACCCACGAGCTCAGGTTTCTCACTTTTTTGAGAGAGAGATAGCGAGAAACCCTTTTTTTTTTCTTTATGAAATGTGAGAGACATGTAATTCCAAGAGAAATTCAACGTTTGAGTTGAAAATTGGTTCTGAAATGGCTGAGGTATCCAAAACAGAGCGATCCTAATAAAAGGTGGGATCAACCTTTTCATTACGATCACTTTGTTTTACTTTGATTTTGGATGTGTCATGTGATTTTCATCAAAAAATATGGAATTCTTCTCAGAATGATATGGTCGGTACTATTTCATAAAATGGGTTCTTGGTATCTCGCAACAAGTTAAAGGCCCAATTTTTATCTTCGCCGGTATACCAACCATCCCTATAACATGTATTGTGTCCTTCTGTATTCATATAGTAGCTCTTCGAATAGGAAGGGAAGTAGAGAGTCTTATAAAGAGAGAGGGTGTCTTGCTCTGACTTTGGTTCCTTTCAGATGGCGTGCGGCTTCCTTTGTCAAGACAAGGCGCCAGTTGCCCTACATGGTGGCAGCTGCATGAGATATGAGAGATACCTCTCCAGTGGGCGCATTAGAAGCTGGTGCCTAGAAATGCGAAGGATTGGTAGCGGTGTACGGCACCATCGGTATGATTATTAGGGAGCTTTAAATTTTAGACGCGCGGACGTTCGGAGGAAAAAAAAAAAAAAAACATGTTCTGAGCATGCGCGCACGCGTCAAGTCGATCTATTTTTAGCTTGCGTCGCCTGAGTTTTTTCACTACACGTACTGGGCTATTTTTACGTCCGCACAGTTTGCAACGTAGAGAGCTACTTCATGCACCAATCATATTATGGGGGCGTGATTTTATTTTTATACGTTGCGTCCCAGCGTAATCTACAGCTATTTTTCAACACGACGCAGGGGAGAGGAGAACGTCCAACGCACTCGTCGTCTCAAACGTGCGCGCGTCAAAATCTAAAGCTCCCTAATATATGGGTGGACGACGCAGGCCCCATAACGTAATTAGGAGGACCCAAGTAATGTCGTCATCATGCCATGCTGAGGGGCAAAAACTGCATACTAGTATATGGGGACTCCAATACGCGTGGTCAAGCGGGTAGCCTTACGTGTACATACCCGTGATAGTCAGGCGGGTATGTGGCACCCATACCGCGCGCTTGAGCCATGCGCGTAATAGACTAATGATTCATTCTTTGTCCCTCAGCCAACGCGTCATTTGACGTCACGGACCCTCGTCTATACATTCGCTGAAGCTTGCTGAGTCGGATAGATCGCTGAACCTTGAACTGCACTCTAAGCCACGGAGGAGGGATAATTTCCGCAGCTCACAGTGAATGCGGTTACAGTATTCTGTGTCCTAGCTCTCTTCTCTTTCGCCGATTAACCGGTGAAGGTAAAGATGGCCACCAACGAAATTGCAAGGATGATAGCTGTCATCCGGGTTTTGAGTCCCTGAGAGGCTGAATATGAACAGACAAGTGAAGTAGGTTAACTGTAGTTGTCATATTTTCACAATAACTTTCCAATGACAATGAGCGTCGAACAAAAAAGTCTCTTGAACTCATATCATTCACTATCCCCTTATAGCGGAAAGTGTTTATAACACCTCCAAACATTCAATACCTTTGAAATAAGCATAAACAAAGAGCAAAGAAAAATATAATGTCTGACGGAACAAGCAAGCCAAAACAAAGAAAAAAAAAGACTGAAAAACGGAGACTTGAAATCTCTCAGTGTCTTCATACATTCAAATACATGTAATCTACATTTCCGTGTAATTTCTGTATGCAAATGAGGACTGGGAATAGGAATGCACACACGTATTGTGTTGTCTTATTTTTACTGTCTTTTGTTTTGTTGCAGTTTGTGTTTGCTTTGGTTTGTTTTCCTTTACATGATGCACTTTCCATGTATTTGTATTTGTTCTCTATTAAACGATCAACAATTCTCTTGATATTCGACCAATATCTTCACCAGCTCTTTGCATTTCACTTCTAGAAATGCAAAATTTCCTCGTCTAGGAGGAGGATTTACCCCTTCCACACCCTTCCATTTCATCGGTCCATCTCCGTATGGACCTAAAACACAAAGAAGACACAGACACGGAAAAGTAGGTGATAGATATATTAGCTTCTAACAATGTCCTTGATTTTACATGGTTTTAACTTTTGGACTTCCTTTTTTTTTTTCAAATATTCCTTCAGTCAGTGCCCTCTAAATTGTTGGATTTCACTTCTAAGAAAGCAAAGTTAATTTTCGCTCATGTGCAGGAAGCGGAATAACCTCTCCCCAAACCTTCCTCTTTGACAAATCTCTTTTAATGGTCAATGGATGCAAAAGCTCCTCGTCTAGGAGGGGAATGCTCGCTGTCACATCATCCTCCATCTGTCTATCACCGTATAGACTTCACAGTACATGTGTGTTTGTGTGTGTGTGTGTGTGTTTGTGTGTGTGTGTGATTTTTTTTTACGATCAAGGTGCTTTGAATCATTCTGCAAAACAAATTAGCAACAATAATTATCTTTGCCGAACCCTGATGACAGAAAAGTTGATGTTTTATTTTACGAAGTACTAAATATGAATTGTAAGTACCATCAAACAGGACAACTATTTCATTATAACAACACCGAAAAGTAAGGTCCAGTCCTTAGTGGGTTAAACACACAAGCACAGCTTCTGTAGACCATTACGGAGGAGAGGAGAAGGTGGTGGCGGCACAACAACATGTCACAAGTATCATACCAAACAGACAGATCACCACCACAACACCAGATTTAAGTATATGAACAAAATCTATTCCTCCATTCGTCTTAGGCGCCAATGCTCCCAGTCTCGATTCATCCTCTGCTCCAAATTCGGCCGAACAGACCCCACCCACTTTGCACAATGCATATTCACGACAGTATAGATTAATTAAGCTCATCCAACGGGAACATAGTGGTTAGATGAAACTTACCACCGGTGAGGCTACACCTGAGTCGAACGTCTTCACTGTGATCGCAGTTGCTGACTCCCCACCCAGAGTGAGAACAATCGGCCAGCCTGCTCTCGTGGCCCAGGCAT
Organism: Diadema setosum; assembly: GCF_964275005.1. Classification (NCBI taxonomy): domain Eukaryota; kingdom Metazoa; phylum Echinodermata; class Echinoidea; order Diadematoida; family Diadematidae; genus Diadema; species Diadema setosum. The sequence continues at coordinate 14,557,771 of NC_092696.1, read as the reverse complement.
TTGACGTCGTTGAGATGGATAGGCTTAGAACCAGTGGCTGTCTGGTAGACTAAAGTGTTCAACTCCTCGACGTCCGCGAACCCAAGTTGGCGGCATACGACTAGGGCATCGGACAGCCCCCACTGGTCATCGCACACGGTCCCCCACTTGTTGTTGTGGAAGATCTCTAGCCGACCCTCTCGGGGGGAGGAACCACCAACTAGTCGAATGTTTCCTTCCTCATCTGTTAATCCGCTGTCTGCGGGAAACGGGTGCCCCTGTTCTGAAGCAATGGAAATTCGAGTATGATCTCTGAAGCAACTGGTTAAATGACCACCAATGCTATGAAGTTCATTGGCGTTAGTTAGAATACAGTCCGACCCCTTCTATCTGGCCTACGTTTATCCAGATCTCTCTATTATATTTTTTTAATCTATAATTAGGGAGGAGGATGGGATTTCAAACTGAATCAGAAATCAAACACAAACCCGCATTAATCACATTTTATTCACGACATAATAAACACACATTTATATCTAGTTTTCATCTAAATAACATTTCATTTCATTTCATTTTTCATTTCATTTCATTTATTTCATTCCTTCTTTCTTTTTCGTCAAACACAACACGAAATGTATCAGAAGATATAACATAGGCATGTATTCGACTTTACATGGTAGATAATGGTTAACAAATACGAAATTATACATGCATACCGGCAAAATACAAAGTTATGTTTGGAGGGAAAAAAAAGAGAAAGAACTGAGAGGTTCCCTGAAAAGCATGCTTGTAAATTGTGAACCACTCAAAGGATTCTTGTGAATACATTAAACTTTTTTTTAACAAAGACAGGAGAGAACAAGACAGTAGAAACACAAGGACATTACATGACTTTACAGTAGGGTATACCATGACAGTAATAAAACACAAAAGAATAATGGAAAGAAAGGAGAGAAAGAAAAAGGAAATGAAAGGAAAAGCCAACACGCTGAAAAGGAAAAGCCAACATACGATTAGACACTCAATACCCCCCAAATCACCGCAAGAACATGGACAGAAAACTCTTCTGTACATGGTATTTGACATCGTTCTTTGAGCAAAATATCAGACAATTCAGAAGGCAGATCAGCAGACAAGGACGTGACGTGTTCACGCAAAATATGTTCATGGAGCTACCATTGGGAATGCAGCTGCGTGTAATAAACACTACAGTGAGTCTATCATATCCGCCTTAAATCGCTTATCCGGATGAGGGCTGGTCCCGACATGTCCGGATAGGAGAGGTCCGACTGTATAGACGTGCAATCCAGAATTGACATATAGGATCTCCGTCTTTGAGCTTTCGGTCTATTTTTTAGGACACGAGTACTGATTTGATTATTATAGTATTGAGTATTAATTCATTGAATTTCTTCTGTCTTTCCTAATCATCCGGTTGCATGACTTCCGCTGCCACAAGCCACATGTGATTTCGCAATGGTGTTGAGTTCTTAAAAAGATAACGACACGTATACAGATAATGCAGTGGAATTCAGAGTTGTCTAATTAAAAATGTCGGACATGAAAATGTCCCCGGACTACATAAGTTCATTTGAGGTTTTAAGCAACGATAAAGGTATAGAAGAGAGAGAAAAAACACACATTTATTTGTGTGTTGCCCCAAAGCAGTCACGACTTGTGCACCTTCATGTATGTGTCTCAAATACTGGTGAATACACTTCTTTATAAGATTCTTATCATTTCCTGTTCTTTAGTTTTGAACAACTGATAATCTTATCGTGAAGGGTAACATTATTTAATCCTAACTGCTACGCTTCGACCAGGTGAGTTGACATAATTAATTGAGACATTAAAAATTATTGATTTCTTTGCTATATTACAATAAGTGACACAGTTGTGTGTGTTACCGAAAGCACCAACAACAACGTTATAATTTTTCTTCGTTTACAGCACGAGTTCAGAAACAATTAGTTATCACATTATTTCAAATGCTATTGATTGATAACGGAACTTAAAATACAATGGTAAGCGTGTCACGACGATAATCAAGTATGGTTTTCACTGAGCTCCAATAGATAACTGACTGAAAATACAGTACGCGACGGTAATAATGATGAAACTTATTATATAATTTAAGGAAAACAGTACTAAGCTTGAATATATGATGGCAATCATTAACTTGACTCTCATCATGACAATAATTGTAACTTACCAGAGACACCGCATCTCACCCCAACGTCTTCAGTGTGATCGCAGTTATTGGAGCCCCAAGGTTGGTGACTGCACTCGACAAGCCTGCTTTCAGAACCAATGCATTCGACGTCATCAAGGAGGATGGAACCGCTGCCGTTCCCAAAGGAAACGTTAAAGTCGACGACGCCGGGGAAGCCGAGTTGACGACAAACCACTTCAGCGTCGCTTAAGTCCCACTGGTCACCACACACCGTCCCCCATTCTTTGTTGTAGTAGATCTCCACTCGCCCCTCCCGAGAGTTTAAACCGTCGACCAGTCGGATATATCCGTAGTCTCCTGCTCGGAATAATAGAATGAAGGACAGAGGTCGACCGTGTACTAGCCCCACACCTGCTGGTGTCAGTTACGGTATGCCTACACTCGTTATCTCCATTTGAAATCACCCATTAGCGCTAGACTCAGAACATTTCTGAGCTCCCCTGCTGCCATAATTAACTACGTCATTCCTGTCACTTTTCAACCATAACATAGAAATAATACCCTTACTTCTCAAAAAGACACTCCGACAATTTACTTTACATAATTAGAGAAAAAAAAAAAGCTGTAATTTTCCCCTTGGCCTTCGTCAAAGTCTCGTTAGCACATTATTAGTAAAGCCTTATTTACTCCTTTCCCCGTACGACTCTATTCTCAGGAATCATGACAACACCTTCCCATAAATCTTCTTTGTTTACTGTATGACATCAAAGCACACCAAATGCTCTTTGCTTACACATAATGCGATCACAATATAGTCATGAGTGATCAATGTATTTATCTACAGTGATCGTAGTGATGCAGTAACCGTTTGATTAAAAACAAAATGAGAGCTAAAATCAAGTACTTTGTAGATTTTACCTTTAGAAGAGCCATGCATTTCTGTACTAATGTTTTAATATTTTTAGAGAACCTGAGCTTTTGTAGTTATCAATACGTGATTTTATCATTCAATAGCTGAAATCATTTTACTGTAGTGCTCAAATTGCTGACGATAATTATAGAGATAAGAAAAAAGAGACAATGATAAACAAAACACTACTGTGTGACATATATTATCTTTATCTGCTATAAAGAGAAAGTCATTATTTTCTTGACTACCATACATGGATAAGCGTAGTCTGCGACACAAAACAGAATCAAATGTGACAAACAATTAAATATTAGAAAGTAAAGTGAATGACAAGACTTTGAAATTGACATTTTATATTCTAAAAGGATAATGATTTGTATTAAAAACGGATGTTAAGAATTTCATAGAAAATGCTACCTGGATAATAAAATAGGAAGAAACAAATCTAATGTTGGGCTAAAAGTTTAAAGACTGTTAGCAGCACATTGGATCTAGAATAAGCTTGTGGACAGGGATCGACAGACATTTTGATAGCAGACCTTTTACTGGTATTAGGTGTTTTATAGTAGAAGTAATAATAGCAGTAGTAGAGGTAGTAGTAGTAGTAGCAATAGTAGCAGTAATAATAGTAGTAATAGCAGTAGTGATACTAATAACAGTAGGAGTAGAATTAGTAGTAGTAGTAGTATTAGTAATAGTAGTAGTGGTAGTGGTAGTAGTAGTAGTAGTAGTAGTAGTAGTAATAGTAGTAGTGGTAGTAGTAGTAGTAGTAGTAGTAATAGTAGTAGTGGTAGTAGTAGTAGTAGTAGCAGTAGTAATAGTAGTAGTGGTAGTAGTAGTAGTGGTAGTAGTAGTAGTAGTAGTAGTAGTAATAGTAGTATTGGTAGTAGTAGTAGTAGTAGTAGTAATAGTAGTATTGGTAGTAGTAGTAGTAGTGGTAGTAGTAGTAGTAGTAGTAATAGTACAAATACAAAGCCATAAAACTGCCAGTGAATCACTTACCTGATGTGAGACTACACCTCACTCCAATGTCTTCAGCGTGACTGCAGGAAGTAACGGAGTCCCAGCCCTGGTGAGGACAGTCAGCCAGTCTGCTTTCGGAACCCAGGCATGCCACTTCGTCAAGGTAGATAGAACCGGTACCGCTCTCGAAATATAAAATGTTAGAGTTATCGACGCCAGCGTAGCCGAGTTGACGACAGACGACCTCGGCGTCTTGCAACCCCCACTGGTCATCGCATACCGTCCCCCATTCGTTGTTGTAGTAGAACTCCACTCTGCCTTCTCGGGAGGAGAAACCATCGACTAGTCGGATGTTCCCCTCTTCTCCTGTAAACAGGTATAGGATAAAGCGTATTATTCAGAGAATGCATCCCTCCTGGAAAGCACACAGTGTCTCCCACTGTGTGTTCACAATGTGTTTACAAATTCGACTTTGTCTGTAGGCCTACAAACGAATTTAACACTGTGAAGAAGATTTCACATTGTTGTTGTTGTTTTTTCTCAGAGAGAGAGAGAGTTCACATAGTAGTGTTTTGTTTCACACTGTTACTTGATGATCACAATGTGTTCACGATATTAAAGCGCTCAACTGAAACAGTGTGAAAAGATTCCACACTGTGTCCACAATGTATTCACGCTGTAGGACACTGTGTTCTTTCCAGCTGGAAAGAGTCAGGAAATGAGCCGTTGTTCTCATATTTCTTGAGAACGTCTGAACAATAATTCGAGTCTATAGGTCATGAATTTACTACCACTTAGGCAATAGTGATGGTGATAACAATAAACGACGCACTATAATACAATCAGACCTCTCCTTTCCGGACATGTCGGGACGAGCGCTCATTCGGATAACGTAAAGGATTTGGCCGGATATAGGAGGCTCATTGTTTTATACACACAGCTACCTACACAATAGTTGAGTATGAACATGTATCATTTTTTTTTTTTTTTTTTTTTTTTTTTTGCGTGAGCATGCATGTCGCGTCCTCGTCATCTGGTCTACTTGTCAGAATTTTCTGATAATTTGTTTAATAAACGATCGCCTATACCGTGTCCTGATTTTCCGAAATGTTCTTGCAGTGACTTGGGAATAGTGGTCTGAGTGGAGGTTGATTTTAGATGAAAATTTGATGTTGGGAATAATATGTAATTCATGTAAATCTGTGCAAGAATTTTGTCTGAGTTTCGAATCCAACCTTCCCCCGTAATGATTAGATTGAATTAAAAAAAAAAAAAAAAAAATCACGGCGAGATCGCATCCGGATAATAGAAAGATCGGGATGAAGGGAGGCCGGATAGGAGAGGTCGGACTGTAGTAGTATTATTGACTGTATTTGATTAATAACAAACACAGTATAATCTCAGAATGTCAAAACCTATTAATAACATTAGTACATTATATAAACAGGAAAATTTCATGTGAGAATAGGGGATATAGGTGTTCAGAATTTTTTTTCAATAATTTTCCTACAAATACAATAAATTTAAAGCAGTTCGCAAACTGCCACCCACACAATTGAGGATAATACTATGCCCCGTCAAAAAGAGCTAACGCCAGAAAAAAGGGTAATTATCACCCGTATCTGGCATCTGAACTGTGGTTCTACGAGATTACTGTTTCCCTCATATTACGCGCTGGACTGAGGAGGGATGAATTTCTCGTATAGCTCTTTGGCGAACGCCTCAAAACGAGGGGAATATAGAGCATCCGGGCACTTGAGCTTCCAGTGAGGAAAATTTGCTGTTAATGACAGTTACTCGCGGAGTAGTCTCGCGACGAGTAGCGCGCAGTGTGGTGTAGAGTTCGAACTGGCGCCGAGTGGAATGCCGGGGATTGGGAGGTTGTACAAAGTTTAGTTTGTCTACATTGTAATGATTCATTTTATTGCTCAAGATGCCTGAATTAGGTCATTATGATTATGGCCTGTCTACTTTCGGGTGATACGATATTGAATAGCCTTCACTAGAATTGTATTGCCCTCGTCTTCGACTCGGACAATGCAATTCTAGTTCAGGCAATAAATGTCGTATTCCCCCCAAGGCCAGTCCATTAATTATCAGAAGATCTTGGTATGTAATGTTTAAGAGTATAATAGGCCGTGACCGAGTCAAACGCAAACACAACGTTCGTGCACAGCACAAATAGCGTGTAAAACACATGGAAACCGATCAGACTATGGAAAGCCAATTGAAACAACATAGCATTATAACTACCATAAAGCATAAGAGAAAATGCTGAAACCGCAATTCCAACCCGACGTAGCAAGTGTATGTTTGCACAACTGAGCAAAATGTGATACTATTTGAGAGATCTTCAGAAGACGATTGGTACTTACCATAAAGTCCCCCGTAACACGTGACTTTTGTAACGTCGGAGCGAGAACAATTGTCAACTCGCGAAATAATCTTGTCGCAGTCTACAAGTCTGCTCTCTAGCCCACTGCAGATGACCGAGCTGAAATGTATTGGTATATTCACCATAGACCCGACGTAGTCCTCAATGCTGCCAGTTCCACCCTTGAACCCAAGTTGACGACAAACAACCCGCGCGTCGTCATCGTTCCAGAACGAATCTGCGCACACGGTCCCCCACTGATCGTTAGAGAAGACTTCGACGTAACCCTCTCTAGGGTTTGAACCTCCTGCCAACCGAACGTCTCCCTCGAATGCTGCAGTACACAGGCATGGGAAAAAAACGATGGCGATTATTAGTCTGGATCGGGCCCCGTTCATCATTTTGCCGTTTAAAATGTCAAGAAGGAAATTTATTGTCACTCATGATAAATAATTATATAAGCGAGGAAACCTTATAAATACTGAAACACGGCACATGACCCTGTGTAAATCTTCTGCATCTATATTACGAATGAAAGAAAGTGTTTGCATGGTCTGTTTTTTTTTTTGTGTGTTGTCGCAGTCCTCTATTATTATAGTTCGTGGAGACAAATAAAAATAAACTGGGATAGAAAGCTAAGCCAGTTTGCAGACAGGTATTGAATTGGAGTGGATTCGATTACATTGGATTTCTTCTACCCTTCAAAATAAACGCTAGAAAATAAACGAATACTATTTTGGAGAAAGTCCGAGGAACTTTATTTTTAAAATGCAGCCTCACTTCCATTGCTACACTTGACGCCGGCGTCTTCCGAGTGGAAACAGTCGCGTGTAGACCATCCGTCGTGCTCGCATAATCTCAGCTCCAGCTCGTCTCCCACGCAGTCTACATCAGCTCGCCAAATGGGCATTGCGTCGCTTTCTTCCCCGAAGTAGGCCGAACCTGGCGCATCCCATGCCTCTCGGTAACCGAGCTGTCGGCACACCACGGCTGCATCGTTGATATCCCACCCGTCATCACATATTGTACCCCACTGCCCGTTGAAGTAATATTCCACGCGCCCTTCGCTCTCCACTGGACCATTCACAAGACGAACTGATCCAACTGCATACATGGCAAGGTAAAACACAATAAAAATTAATGTAGGCTTGTTTTTTTTTTCTCTCTTCTTCTTTTTTTTTTTTTTGGGGGGGGGAGGGTCGCCAAAAACATGATATAACTAGAAATGTCGCCATGGCGACTGGTATGCCTCCGCCATACTGCATGGTTTTCCTAATAGGGTCTACAGCACCTCTTAAGAATGTGTGCTGACTGTTCACCACAATAATTACAAACTGGTAATATATCAAAATAGAAGGTTTGTCCCAAATGTGTTGAATATTCACTTTCTTTGAACTATTTGAATGAAAGGCTATTGTCTACAGGTGCAGGTATTTGGGGATTTGAGAATTTGTTCTTGACTTTTGACCCTTTTATCAGTTTAGGCATTGAGTATTTTTCAAGGTATGGAGAAAAAAAAGAGTAATTTCAGTTTTACTTAAATGACAACATTTTAACCTGACCTTTGACCCTTTACCTTTGATGGCTCTAGAATTCCCAGGAGAATCACTGTCAGGTAGAACATGCATGTACCCGGTACTAAGTTCTATGATGAGACCTTGAATCACATTCGAGATATGGAGGAAGAAGGGAAGTTTAGCACTTTCACTTGACCTTTGACCTTATGGCGAGAAACTTCCCAGAGAATCTCTGTTGGGTAATACATGTATTACATTACGCTTCAACAAGAAACCTGCAGGCACTGCAGCTGGAGGCACAGCATCTATACATGAGGTGAAATGGTTAACCTTGACCTCTGATCCCTGACCTTTGACCCATGACCCTGAAATTCCCTAGATTATCACTGCCAGTCAGTACAAACGTACACACTAAATTCCATGAAAATACCTCAGACCATTTGCGAGACATACAGTCAAAAGCAATAGTTTAACATTTTCACTTGACATGTGACCTTTGACCTCATGACACGAAACTCTTTCTGGAGAATCTTCATTTGGTGGTACATGTATACACTAAGTTTCAAGAAAATACCAGCAAGAATTGCATAGATACAGTGTATGGGGAAATAGTGAAATTTTTAGTATTAGACCTTGACCTTTTGACCTCTGACCTTGAGCAAGTACACCCAAAAGTTGATACGCAAATCTTCGTCCACTCATACATATACATGCAAAGTTTCATTACGATACCTCAAACAGTTTTGTAGTTATGCTGTCCACAGAATTGACGGACAGATGGACAGAAAGACGGACGGACTGAAGGACGGACGGAAGGAAGGACGGATGGATGGCTGGATGGACGGACAACCCGAAAATAATCATAATGCCTTCGGCACCACTTCGTGGCGGAGGCATAAAAAGAAGACGGCCAGCTGCTCTCATTTAAAGAAGATGACAAACATAATAGCCTGTGTAGGTTATTACAAAATGTCAAAATTTCGTAAATATAGCGTAACCGGGGTCAGACCATGAAAAGCCAAGGATTTTGATTTGGAGCTGTATGCCATTTTTTTTTTCAAATACATCAATTTTCTGCAATTTCATTGACATAATAGTAGTGTGCTTTCAACAGTTATCATCATTTTAATGAGTAATAGCTCAAAATATCATTTAAAAAAAGTTGGAAACCTGCATCCCCATCACAACCGAAACTGTTTACCATACAACGTACTTATTAAAAAGGGTATCAGAGCAGAGGGAAATATCTCCCGAAACAGATTATCATTATGACTTATCAAAAGATATTCGCGCCATTGAAAAATCGTGAGTTAAAACTTTAAAACTGACCAATTCACTTCATCGATTTTCGTCCCGGAATAGCTGTCTTTTTCGATCCCTGAATTATGACGTCACGAAAGGCTCAAAACCCGTTAGGGCAATTCCATGAGTGGTGTCATGGGGTGAAAAAATAAAATGTTATGATGAATGGTAAGTAATTGATTTGTTGATTTTCATGATGTATTGGGTATTAGTTACTAGTTGTCAGTGAGGAAAAAATGATCCGTATTCCCTTGAATTGGTAGAATGCATACTGCCAAACTGCTAAAACCAATGTAACGTGAGTAACGAAAATATTGAAATAGTTTCATATCTTAATATTCCTTTGGATTTAAAATGTGCCAATGTAAATTCTCTTCATACTGCCTCTACCTAATATGAAAAATGGTGAAAGAGTTGTGTACATGCAATTGTCTTATAATGAGAGAGGTTCAAAAACTGTAACGTGAGTAACAATGTAACGTGAGTAACAAGGGTGTAACGTGAGTAACGACAAAAAATCACGAAATACAAATTACATTATATGCCAATGACAGCAAATTTTTTGTGTGTGACTTCAGTAAGCTGAGGGAGCATAAAGAGAGTATGGTCTTGTAAATAACCTTACATGACCTTGCTTGAATTGGTTGTTATCTATTATAGGCTAAACACACTAATTTATTGCTATCCAAAGAAAATCTTGATTGGCAAACTAGATGAACCAGATGTGGCTAATAATCCTGGACATTATATACATATTTTTTGTTAAGTTCTAAGTCTTACATTATATCACTTCAGATAATCGTATCAGCTATGGATATTAAAAATCCCTTTTAGAGCCAGCTTTTTTGTGCTTAAGGTTGTAATTTGTATTTTGGTAATTGGTAAGTGGAGCAATCATAAGACAAATGGGAATATAATGCTGCATCTCGATACAATTTACAAATGAATTGGAAGCATAATAGATTAACAAAAATCCGTATACCTGATGTAACTTTGAGCAAGAGTTGGCATTGTATCTTTTTACAATGTCATTTTTTTTTTTTTTTTTTTTGAGCGGGGAGGGGGGGGGGTTAACAATAATCATTTTCTGGCAGCTGGTATACATGTGTGTTTAAGACATTTACAAGAATTGTCAGTGTTACAGCTTTTTAAACATTATTCTCTGGATTATCAACCCAAAATAATGACAATTGCTTAACTACAATAACTTACTCAAAGTTAGAATCCACCACTACCAGAAGATACAAGAATAATTTTGGGGTTAAGAGGTAGATCACTGAATACAAAGACTGTATACATAGCAGGGCTGCCAAACTAGAGTGAGAATTTTGAGTTAAGTGTGAGTAAGCAAGCAACTAATCGAAGTGACAGTGGTGGGGAGGGGGGTTAGGGATGGTGTGGAAGGGGGTGTCTTTCCTCCCCCCCCCCCCTTTCCACTGGAGTGAACTTCATCAATTTTGCATTTTAACTTGTGGATTTGGTGCATACTCTAGTAAAGATTTCAACACATGCCATAGAGAAAATTTGCCTGTGGGAAAATCTCAAAAGTTTGGGTTTGGGTATATTGCATGTTCGGATAACCAGGAATTTTAGTGACATTACTTTTTTTTTTTTTTCAACATGCAGTTTTGGGGGTTAAGTGCGAGAATTCTTTTATCAGAGTTAGCTAAAATTTGATGAATTGCGTGAGTCTTGCTAATTGCGCGAAATTCGGCAGCCCTGACATGAAGTGGAAAGTCCACACTGGTAACAGTAGCTGGATGTAATTTGTGGACAATGTACTGTATGTTATTTCTAAAGCAGTTTACAATTTATGAAATCAAGTGTTTCACTCATGGTTAAAACTACTTACATTTAAGTTCCTGTGAAAGGGAATAGAAGGAGAATGTTTTAATTCACTGCATGAACTAGTGTCTATTACTTTACATTTTCTTGCATTTGGTTTATAGTGGTTACTCGGATTCTGAAAAGTAAAGTATGTGGAATATATGACCGTATATGACAGTGGGAAAAGTATGAAAGAGTGCCAATATTGTTTTATTTTAAAGACAAAATATCTGTAGGGGTTAAATTCATCAAAAGCATTTAGTTTCCAGCTAATTCTCATGGTCAGTTATGTGGTAGTGATAATGAGCTAATATGTAACGTGAGTAACGTGTAGCGTGAGTAACGACGATTTTGCTATTGCTGTCAAATATTTCCAATGCTCTCAAAATTTTGACCCCCTATATTTGAGTATCACAACATGAGTTATATAAATCATACAACAGTTGTTTGAAATACTGCCCAGTATGAGGACACTTTTTGAATAAAGGCATGTTGGCTTTTTATGTCGTCCCAAAAAATGTAACGTGAGTAACGAAAATATTTTGTCTTTATTTCCGGTATGGATGTGGTTAGTAAAATTCTATTAATATTGCATGGTAGACTAAGGACTTGTGTATCTATTGTACAACAGAGAGTATGTCAAACCTTCCAGTATTGTACAACAGAGAGTATGTCAAACCTTCCAGTATAAAAAAATATGACAATTACAATATGCAGAGACGCCTAAAAAGTGTAACGTGAGTAACGTGGAATTGCCCTTTACGAGACAGTGCAGTGGGACATTGAGGCCATCATTCATAAAGCACGTATTTCCAGGCGAGCAGATGCAATACCTGGCCTGTATTCGCATCGATTTTCTCGGTTGAGGCATTAAAACGTCCAATATTTACCTTAAAGTGTACGGAAAGACTTTGATTTGATGTCGAAGGTGAATTGAGTGGTGGCAGTAACAATAACACTGATAGCGACAGCAACGAAGTCGGGTAGGTAGTTGAAGCAAGGGTAATGCGATGACAAGGAACACGGTGATTAGATTTGTTTGTTTTTTTTCTCATTATTTTCTTTCTTGATTATTATTGTTATTATTACTATTTTTTGTTCTATTTATTTATTTATTATTTTTTTATTTGTTGCTTTTATTTTCATGTTGATATTTGCGCGTTTCAAGTTTCAAGTTTCAAGTGTATTTCATATTTCCATTTCTCAGTGATGGGATTACAAAATGATTGACAATAAAACAAAAGTACAAAACATATACAACCATATCTTATGTTTGAAGAAAAAAAGACAAACAAACATTACACACAAATATAAATGGTCATTTTCATCTAAGGATATCACAAATAAGTGTCAGAAATATGATGGGGCCTACATAAAAGCAATAATGCTTGTAAAAACTGTAGGTTCCCGAATTTTAGGCGTGAAATTATACGGAGAACGGACATGTTTATCTCGACCAACTTGAATTGTACCAGTGCAAAATCAGTATTAAAAACGAACTATCGAACCACATGAATACTTTAGTATCGCTTAAACGAGACTGTACATATTTCGCCGTGTTTACACACACACACACACACACACACACATACACACACACACAGACACACACACACACAAAAGTGCTATAACGGTATCGTCAAATAACTTGGAGCTGCAGACAAAGACAAAAGACTGGGGGTATTAAAAAAAAAAGGTTGCTAAGAGCCGGGTAGTGTGTATCCACTAAGTAATAGCCGTTTTAGTTTGCGTTTGAAGGTGAATAAGGATAAGGAAGAAGTAATATCTTGAGGGAGGTCATTCCAGTATCTGGGTCCAGTAAACATAATTGTTTTCTTTGCAAAAATAGCGCGAGTACGGGGAAGGTGATAAGCGTCACTCTGACGAGTGGGGTAGCAATGAATAGAGCGAATAGAGCGTTTCACAGCTGCAGCGCGCATTGAAGTGTTTACACCGAGCACGGTACGTGCAACGGACCGTTTTTTTTTTTTTTCTATGGTGCGCCAACAAGGAACCATGTCTGGTTGTTACAATATCAATTCCGCGTCTAATAATTTTGGTACAAAATTAAATTCCTAGTGGTGATTGATTGTTGGTGTTGATTTTGGCATAAGAATAACATTTTGGGTGATTTTGTCCTGGAATAGTATTTCTCCAGAACCAGACATGATTCCCTTTGGCGCACCATAACAAAAGTCATGACGGTTGCCGTCACCGTGCTCGGTGTAAACGCGCTCTCACTACCATCTCGATCTTTGGTTACTTCTTTAAGACGGAACGTAAAACATTTTTCAAGAAGTATTAAAGGAAATTATTATTCCAACACTTTTGAACATGATCAATTGCTCATTTCCACTAAGAAAAGGACTTTGTGAAATATCCCTCGGTTTCTCAAAGTAATATTGTCCTTTTTATATTTAGTCACTGTACACTTTATTATTTCGTTTATATATAGTTGAATTGGAAGCTGCCGAGAGAATAAATTTGCATAATGTCTCTTTAGATACACCATTCTTCCATGTGAATACTATCGCGGCACTGGCCGCATTCTTTTGGCAGAAGTGTGTATCTAAATGAAAATGTCTCTAATTTTGCTCATAAAGGCTTTGAAAATGTAGGGGGGAAAGAAATCAATTTTCATTTGAAGTATACAACAATGCCTTGGGCAAACTCCATCAGCATGCATCTATTCTTATGTCTTCTAGAGAAGAGTTCATGAACCGATTTTAGAGCGATTTTTCTCGACTTTATTTCTCTCCGTGCCGAGCAAAGATACACCCTTTTGCCATAATAATATGACGGCCGAGCAGCTCCTCCTACAGCTTCGCGGAGGCGGCAGCGTAAAGCCGCTTGCGCTCAGATGCTGTGCCGCTACGAGTGGGCTCGGCCACAGCCGCTCATTGATCGCTGCGTCGACGATGCTGCGAGCATTGTAGTGCGTAGAGCTGCAGCAATTCAATAAACTGCAATCATTTTGGTGAGCGTCTGACCCCTATTGATTAGGTTTGATTCGCCTTAAACTAGGAACTTGGTAGCGTGTATTGTTTGGTCATCATGGATTCGAATTTGTGGTGTCACCACGCCAGTACTACTTAAAATAAGGATAGATCGATCTTGGCATGTGATGTTCAAGAGTTTATTGGCCAAAGCCGAGTCAACAATGAAAACCATAAAGCCGATCAGAGTATGGAAAGCCAATTGACACAACATAACTTTTACATGACATAACGCAAAACAGAATATGCTAAAGCCGCAGCGCCAACCTTACTCTGCTAATGTGTGTTAGGATCACACTATAGAGCAACATTCAGTACTATTGAGAAATCTTCAGAGAACGATTGGAACTTACCGTAAAGTCCCCGGACGTTACACGTGACGTTAGCAACGTCAAAGCGAGAACAATTGTCAACTTGAGAAAAGCAGTCTACGAGTCTGTTCTCTAGCCCATTGCAGATGACGGAGCCAAAATGTATTGGCATATCCACCACAGACCCGACGTAGTCCTCAATGCTGCAAGTTCCACCCTCGAACCCAAGTTGACGACAAACAACCCGCGCGTCGTCATCGTTCCAGAATGAATCTGCACACACGGTCCCCCACTGACCGCCGGAGAAGACTTCGACCCGACCCTCTCTAGGGTTTGAACCTCCTGCCAACCGAACATCTCCCTCGAATGCTGCAGTATACAGGCATGTGAAAAGAACGTTGGTGATTATTAATCTTGATCGGGATCAGTTTGTCTTTTTGCTGTTTAAAAAATAAAGAAGAAGGAAATTCATTCAAATTCATGAAATTCTTCCGTCGAGGTGTTTTTCATTGCAATTGATTGACAAATTGCCCTACATCGACGTAAATATGCACTGAATTGATCAGCGTTTTTAGTAGTAGCCATGATAAAAATCATGGGCGTACATACTCGATAAGGAAATTTATTGTCACTCCTACTAGATTACACAAGCAAGAAAACCTAATAAAAACTCAAACACGGCACACGACCTGGTGTAAATCTTCTTCATCTGTATTCCAAATGAAAGAAAGTGGTTGCATGTTCTGCGTTTAGTTTTGTCGCCACCATCGTGCTATCAATTAGTGGATCGAATCGAATTACAATAGATAAAATGTAGATCTAAGAATCGTTACTCAGTAAGGTAAAGCCAGTTTGCAGACGGGCATTGAATTGGCATGACTCGATTGCAATGGATTAAGTGGTTACAGAAATAGATGGGAGATGTCTAAAAAGAGCTACGTGAGAGGAAGACTTAATATCAGCACATGCAATACAAGACAATTATTTAAGCGTTTAATCGTGTGACTGCCGATAATCCACCGCTCCACAATCGGCCATGAGTTTAATAGCATTCAAACGCACAAGAGATAAAAATTGCATTCAAAACACTATAGGCCTATATACACTTAATTTGAAGTCACCATGTCGGTAGTAGTTATTTGACAAACCGTAACACCATATGCTGCGGAATCATATTGTTGATCATGATTATTCAAAGGGACTATAATAGGCCCTATTGGTTGAGGTGAGGATTCAGTTTTTAAAAACTTGTTGCAAGATACCTTTAAAAACACTTTATGAAGTGTAATGTTCAAGAGCATGTAATCCTTCAAAGACGAATTCAGAGTTTACGATTATGATGAAAATCGGTTTTAGAATGGCCGATATATCCACTAAAATGTAAAGCAAAGCTAACCTAACAAAAAAGTGGGTCCAACATTTCATTGTTTTAAATATCTAACATTCCAAAACCAATTACAATCAAATAAACACTCAATTCTCCTTAGAATTATACACCCTTCTAGATTTCACAAGAGGTTTCTAATTAGCTCAAAATATCATTAAAAAGAGTTGGAAACCTGAATCCCTATATCTCAACCGAAAATGTATCATAAGACATCTTAAAATCACTAATGTCAAGCAGTGTACAGCTAGTGTGGGCGTATACAAATAATGAACGTTTATGAGTGCAATGAACAGAATATTTACATGAGGTGAAAGCTGAAATGATCCGTTCAACAAAGCGTAGCTAGTCGAGTTGAATGGATCGATTATTTCATCTCTGAAATATTTTGTCCATTGCACGAATGAAACACATTTATTATTTGCCTTATATAACACCTGAAATAGATCTTTGTTATTTGATGTTTTATGAGTTTAGAAACAAGAGAGAATGTGCGCCGTATAATTCTGAAACAGAGAGAGCACGTGCTCACTGAGCGCTTTATTGCTATAAGCAACCGCGCTGTCGCACAGGCACCACTGCACTGCAAATGCGAGCGTTTTATTAAAGGCATAATTTACCATTTGCAGATGAAACAAAAACCCTGCTTTAGTGCTTTAAATTGTTCTAAAATGTGAGTTAGGGATAGAAACAACCACTGTAAAAATGTGAATCCGTATAATCGATGTCAAGTGTTGTTAAATACACAAAATATAAACAATAGTTATAATAAAAATGTTTCCAGACTAAGGCGTATACAGTTACGGTTTATTGAGAAAAACACTGATATCTCCTTATATTTTAGGCTTTATTGCAAAATTTTTAAATGGTAGGATGTTTTATGACACAACAGACCTACACATATGAATCAAATGTGATAGCTTGAACATTTTTTTAAATCACTGCTCCCAAAGGTAAACTGGACCTTTAAAGTGCGTAGTGTGCCGAGCTCTCGCGACGTGCAAGCAACGGAGAATATCGTATGGCATAGTAAATGGAGCCAAAAATTGCACGAATGATGACGCAATTTTGTAAAATGGGACAAGTGGTCAACACAAGCACCCAATCAAATGACAAGGATCTGTATAATCTAGGTGTTACATGTTACGTGTGCCATATCGACTATGAAATAGAATAGCACTCGGCGCTTACCATACTCAGCGTTTGTTGATGTCGAAATGGCTACTACATGCATTAATAATAATATGACGAATTTTCCCATACTGCCAAAATGGCTCAGAAACATATCCGTGTCTTTTGGCGAGACCAGTTCGTTTTCCGGAGGACAGGGAACACTGGCGACAGCACTGGTGTTAGGCCGTAATGCAAAATGCACTGTGACCAAAATAGAGATCGTAATACCAGTCGTCACTCTTCGTTCCTTCGTCTGTTTGCAAACATACTTTTCTCAGTGTCGTCGTTACAGTTCAAAATAAGCAGACGAAAATGAATATAAAGCCATAAATATAAATGACGGATGCACTCGACCATACAGTATTGTTGAGACTCACTCAAGCACCATCGGTGTGCATGCATTCGCCTGGTGTACAATGTAAGTACAGCGATTT
Source organism: Diadema setosum (assembly GCF_964275005.1). NCBI lineage: Eukaryota > Metazoa > Echinodermata > Echinoidea > Diadematoida > Diadematidae > Diadema > Diadema setosum. The sequence continues at coordinate 14,540,428 of NC_092696.1, read as the reverse complement.
TTGCACACTCCCTGCTGAAGTTAGCGAGCCACCGTCGCGCCGTGACATTGTCAAGGTAATGTCAGGGTACGGTGGCTTTAAACGGACAAGAACAACAGGACAATGGCAGCTGTTTAGCTCTTGGCGAGTCGTGGTGGTAGTTCCTCATCCACCAGTAATGAAATATAGTCCCTTCAAATTCCAAGAGAAAAGCTATTATCTTCAAACCAAAATACAGTTTGTAGAAGAATTCGTACTCAACATCTGCATCTATTCAGTTTTATGCCAAACTTCATTAATGATTCTGAATTGATATTTTGTCTTCATTTATTTTGGTATCTTTGGTACGAAATTGTGAAGGGGTTTGGGATATTCCATTTCATTTACAGGTGTGAGACCTATAGTCATGGACTAGCGACTTGGTAATATCAGGGAGGAGTCACCTCCCTGGTAATATTGAATTTTAGGGTGCAATACTCAGGTGCGCATCTAGCTTTTTACCAGGGGGGGGGGGGGTGTCCCCCTCCCAGAGTAGGGAGATTTGTCAGTTTTAGGGTAGCCAGTTTGCGATTTTAAGCATCTTTAATGTTCTTTTTTCTCTCTTTTTTCCCAAATAATTAGGGGGGAGGGGGCTGCAGTCCTGTATGATATATAAATATATAGAATTATAAACTCCTCAAAAAAGTTCTGCCAGTCCAATTTATCATATTTCTCTCAAAAATATATCAGTTCATTCAAATGTGACATCATGATAAAGCCTAATTACTTATCTCTAAAATGACACCTCACTTGCTATGATTGGGTGTTCTTGGAATGTGAAAAACGGCTGAGTATGGGGACAGATCAAAAGTGAAAAGTCGCAACAATTCTGCTATTGATAATGTACAGTTTTGATGAAAAAGGCCACCAGAATATAAAGCAATGCTGAAACGACAGCACTTTCAAAGACTCCGATTTCCTAGACATTAGATGACTGTTTGGTCAACCTTTATGTTTAATGTTAATATGCAGATACTACTGCATTTTTGTAATTCATGGATGAAGCCTGGAATCTAATGATAATCTCACAATGCATTCTTTTCCTCCAAATACCTTCCCTGAAGTGACAAAGCAAATGGCAATTACAGTTTGACATAACTTGTTTGCTCTATTTTGCAACATTTCACATTTGGCTTTTCCTCATACTCAGTCATAATGCGCATTCCAGGAATACCCAGTCATAGCAAGTGAGGTGTCATTTTAAAGAGAAGTAATCAGGCTTTCTTATGATATCACATTTGAATGAAATGATATAGTTTTGATAGAACTTTTTTGAGGAGTATACTATCATACATATCTACATGTTGTATACGTAAATATGTAATATATTGGTATATGTATATATATATATATATATATATATATATATAAGCCTATATGTAAGCCTATACATATGTGCAATTGCACATTTTGCATATACGATATATATTTATTCATATATGTATTATCAATCGTTATTATACACATTATGCGTTGTATAAAGTTTGTATATATGTTTGTTAAAGTTTATCTGTATGTTTGTCATGTGTAGAAAAAAGAAAGAGATTGTTTGATGTCTAATGCACGTTTGCTTATATCAGAGATTTACATGGTAGCATTGTGTACTTTCTTATGATGAAAAACAAATCTGATTCAACATTATATCAACACAGCTTAATTGTCGTACTGTTGAATTCTAAATGATCAAATAGTTGAATTCGATTACACAATTTGAGATATTACTGTTATTGTTTTGTTGTTGATGTTGTTGTAGTTTTTGGTTTGTTTGTTTGTATGTTTATTTGTTTGTTTGTTTATTTGTTTTTAAACCAAACCTCTATTATTGTGCAATGTATTTTTATGTAAGAAAGCTCGGGTGTAAAAGCGCATTTCGGTCCTAAATCAAGCTACCCTGTGAATTTCTAAAAAGAAGACTGAATAAATAGTGTTTATAAAGATGATTACACGTTCTATATTCGTGGGGATGCTGGTAGCCTAATATTGTTAATGTAACGCGATGTTGCAACGAATAGGAAAAGTCACCAGGCTTATAGGAAATATAATAAACATTATCATCGAATGCAGCTATTTCATTAAAAAAAAAAAAAAAAAGTTGTTAGACCGAGCTGTATATCCGCAACGCAAACACAGAAGACGACACACTGCAAAAACTCCGGTGTTAAATAGTGAACACCGAGCTGGTGTTAAATTTTCGGTGCTCATTTATGGTGTTAAATTAACACCTCCGGGTGTCATTTCCAAATTTTGAACTGTTTTTTTGAAGAGTTTCTAAGTAACTACACTTCTTGTTGATTTTCAATTTAAACAAGACGATCAAAAATTTTATATTAAAATACTAGATTTTTGAAAAAATGTGAAAATAAATTTACACCAAAGTAACACCAGCTGGTGTAGTCTCTTATTGAAGCTGGACGGGCGTTAAACCATTGATATTAGCACCAACAAATATCAAATCAACACCATGTGGTGTCATTTTTGAATTAACACCAGTACAGTGTCAAAATAACACCAGGTACAGTGTCAAATTAACACCACGAAGTCTCAGATGAACACTTTTCAACACCATCACAGTGCATTTGTAACACCTGTGGGTGTGGTTCTTTATTGAAGTTTGATCGGTGTTAGATTTAACACCCGTGGTGTTCAATCTTACACCGATGTTTTTACAGTGCACTACCAGGCTAAAAATAGTGTTCTGCACATGCTCCTGTCAGGCCAGTCAGTCGTTTCATTGTTTAATCCGTTAGGCATGCGTCCTTTTATAGCTTCGTGTCTCAGATCTAGCTCGCTAATTGTAATAACAGGCAAGCAAACAAACACAGCACAACACAACAAAACGAAACAAATCCTAATACAAACCGTACGAACAAATCGACTATGTGTGTTAAAAAGGTAGAGCCTTTCTTTAAAAAGATAAAAATCTCTTATAAGAAGACAGGTTAATGAGTGGGGAAAAAATATCTCTTCGAATCCAATTCCAGATTAATGGAAATTGGTGACATACGGAATTTTGAACGAGAATTATTTTGACTACCCACTAATCTATCACAATTTCGTGTGCTGTGTTTATGAATTTCATTATCAGTGCAAAACATAGATGAAATGTTGTAAGGCAAAATTTCTTTGAAAAAGTAAAATCCAAGAAAATCTATATTACAAATATACAATTATTAGAAATATTCAGAGTATCCCATTTATGGAAAAGAGGAGCCGAATTATCATGGTAATGACTGCCGGTATAGCGCTACACGTGTATTGTTTTTCTCTGCAATTTATGGAATATATCTAATTTTGTTTTATTATAATTGCCCTACATATCTATATTATCATAATGAATATAAATACGGAAACATAGGTGCATTTTAAAGCAAAAAAAGTGCAGAATCCTGAAGAGTATCATTGTTATTTTTTAAATCTGTATAATATGCCTACACATTAAGGCACCTTATGAGCTACATTATTTTGTTAGGTACATCACAATGCATATTACTCTGATATGAAAACCAAGAAAATTAACCGAATCATCTTACATTTTTAACAGGAAGAGAATCCACAAACATATCACATTATCAAAAGCGTATTTATCATCACGAAATTACGATTAGAATTACGAACACAACGTATTCTTTTTTTTTCTTTGAACGAATGTTTATTACAAACTGTATTACAAACTTTATTTAATTCCTTATAAATTCTAATTTAAATATTTTTGAAACTTAAATGAGTATAAAACAGAGTAGTATCATCAGTATACATTACATAATTAAACATTGTGGAGCTTTAAACAACATCATGAATATAAATAAAAAACAATATGAGACCTAGCATATAGAGCTTTGAGGAACACCACGGGTTTTTAATGAATAATTATGAGGAATAGATCTCAAATGATGAATATCTAAATATATCAATTTTCAAACCAGAGTAAAGGTGTCATACGTACCCCATAATGTTCAAACTTATTTTAAAAGAATAGTATGACCAACGACATCAACAGCTTGGGACAAATCCATAAATATTAAATAGCATAGCAGAGAATGATCTTATCTCGTAAATTCATAGCAGCATGAGTGGTTGTATGATTGCGTCTAAAACCATATTTACAATTCGAAAGTATATCAGACTTTGTTAAAAAAGAATATGAACGGTTCAGCCTGCTTCCAACATTGTCCAAAATGTGATAAATTCATCATTTTTTTTTCAATGGATTTAGACCCTTTTGGAAGCAAGCTCTTTTCCAGTAGTTTTGATTTAAGTGGGAGAAAAGTTTTAGGCCTAAAATGTTGTTATAAATGCCTTAAATATGTCTTTTTTGAAAATTGGCATATTTTTTTTTTTCAAGTTCAATTTTGTTCAGACAGCATCAGCACTTAAAGACGAATTAAAAATATAGTCGAGGGGTTTTAACATGGAAAATATTATCTGTTTCAAAATATTGCAACTCAAATTATCAAAACCACAGGAATACGTTGTTTTCAAAGCATTGCAAATTTTCAAAAGTTCACTCTCTGTGTTTGAGTTGAAAATAAGGAATGATGAAAATCATGTTGAAGATAATCTTAAAAATGCATCTTAGAACAAGGTTTTTATAAAGATGTTAATGTTTTGTTTAAAAATGTGTAATATGAATTAGATTTTTTTTTGTAATCTCAAATATTTCATCTCGAATAAAAAAAAAAACATTTTTCTTTGCATGTCGTAGTAGCTTATTTACTTTGTTATTATAATCTGTATATTTCTTTTCATTTTATGAAAGATCTATCACAAAGATTTTTTGCTTAATGTAATCTACTCTTACTATCTACACGTCGATGGTGAGAAAAAGGTATCCACAGTTTGCGGTTTACAACTGTATCAGCTGGGAGTGTGAATGGTTAAGAATGTCCAATAACAGGAGAAAATTGCCTACATTAAGTAAACAACGCACTTCAATTTTAATACACAAATATCACTTTTTTTTTTTTTCAATTACAGGTTTGGTTAAGTAATAATACATACGCACGCAAAGACACCAGTACACACAAGTACACACACACACTCCACCGGACGATCAAAACGCTGTTATTGAATTAATGCAGGTCATTAAGGAACTTTGATTTCCTAATACACGTATATCGTTTGTTTGTTTTTATTCCTTGTGGATGGAAATTGCAGACGCAAGACGAGGTAGGATGTTTATGTTGATACAGCGTCTATGAACACAATAATTTTACTCATATATAATTTTATGCCGGTTGATCGTGGTTAAATTGATACAGAAACATTGTACAAACCATTCCTTTATGCACTGCTTAAGACGCTGTTGTTTTGTTTTTGTTTTATTTGTCAAAAAGCAGGGGACATAGAGAATCTTATAAAAGCGATTGTGTGTCTTGATCTGACCATTATGATTTCAGATGGAGTGACTCTCCTTGCTCGAGGAGTCGCTGGTAGTGCTACTTGGTAGCAGCTGTATGAGATATGACGGATATCTCTCCTGTGGGCACATTAGAAGCTGGTGCTTCGACCTTCGAAGGATTGGTAGCGGTGTACGGCACCATCGGTATACCTTCGGTCCCGCTCGGATGGGTGGGCTCCGCAGGTCCCATGACAGTGATGTAATTAGGAGGTGGGTATACATTTGCTGGAGCTAGTTGCGTCGGATAGACCGCTGAACCTTGGATTGTAGTTCCGGCAGCGGAGGGATAATTTCCACCGCCCACAGTGAAAGCACTTACAGTATTCTGTGTCCTGGCTCGCTTCTTTTTCGCTGATGACACACACACAGCGATGACGATACCGATGAAGGTAAAGATGGCCACCAACGAAATTACAACGATGATAGCTATCACCCAGGTTTCGAGTCCCTGTGAGGCTGAATATGGACAGCAAGTAAGGTAGGTTAACTATCGTTTTCATGTTATCACAGAAAATGAGCATCGGAAAAAAAGTCTCTAGAACTCGTACCATTCACTTCACTACCCACCCCCTAGATGAAAATAGTTAGCAAACAAACAATACCTGAACCGTAAACAACGAGCAAGGAAGAAGCATAACATCTAATGGAACAAGCAACAAGCAAGCCATGGGTTGCAGGTAACCAGCTAATAAACGAAAAAGATGTACGAGTTTGTTTGTTTGTTTGTTTGTTTGTTTGTTTGTTGTTGTTGTTGTTTTTTTTTGGGGGGGGGGGGGTAATCAAGAAGCTTTGAATTATTCTGCAAATCCAATTCGCAATGATAATTATCTTTGCCGAGCCCGTCATGACAGATAAGTTGTTGTTTTGCTTTACAAAGTAGTAAATATGAATTGTAAATATAGTAATAACACACAACAAAATTGATATAACATAAAAAGCAACGAAATGTGACGTGCAGACCTCGCTGTGTTATAAACACACAAGTAGGTATATCATCCACCTTTCTCCGCAACAAGTATCCAAGGGCAACTTGACCCATTCCAAACTGCATTCTGAAATCCCCTTAGGGTTTAAATAATACGCCTACCACCAGGTTTCCGTATGGAACAGGTTAAAGAAATTTAATGAAACTTACCAATCTCGAGGCTGCAACTGAGTCGAACGTCTTGAATGTGATCGCAGTTGTTGACTCCCCACCCAGAGTGGGGACAATCTGCCAGCCTGCTCTCGTGACCCAGGCATTCGACGTCGTTGAGATGAATAGGCTGAGAACCAACGGCAGACTGGAATGATAAAGTGCTCGACTCCTCAACGCCTGCGTAGCCGAGTTGGCGACATACGACATGGGCGTCGGGCACCCCCCACTGGTCATCGCACACGGTCCCCCACTTGTTGTTGTGGAAGATCTCTAGCCGACCCCCTTCGGGGGAGGGACCACCGACTAGTCGAATGTTTCCTTCGTCATCTGTTCAACAGCACGCATACAATGAAGGTCAATGACATTGGTTAGGTAGGGTATTGGTTAGGGTACAGGTTAGAGTATTGGTTACGGTATTAGTTAGGGTATTGGTTAGGGTATTCAGTGGTTGGGGTACAGGTTAGGGTATTGGTTATGGTAATGGTTAGGATATTGGTATTGGTTGGGGTATTGGTTAGGGTATTGGTTAGGATATTGGTTAGGGTACGTATTTTAGGGTATTGGTTTAGGGTATTGGTTAGGGTTTTCAATGGTTGGGGTACAGATTAGGGTATTGTTTAGGGTATCGGTTGGGTATTGGTTAAGGTGCAGGTAAGGGTATTGTGTAGAGTATCAATCAGCGTACAGGTTATGGTATTTGTTATCTATATGGAGAAAAGGGGGTTTCAATCTCCAACAAAACTCATAGACAAAATCATATGAATTAACACACATTGATTCCTATCTAATTTTCATCTAAACAACATGCAATTAGACATTAACTGCCCCCAAATCACCACAAAAACATGGAGAGAATACTTTTCATCGAAATCTGGGCACCACGGAAAAGGCGACCATTCATTGAGCAAAATGTCAGGCATATTCTGAAAGCAGACCAGCTGACAAAGACGCGACATGTTAACGCAAAATATGTCCATGAAGCTACCATTGCTACCATTGGATATGGTAGGCAGCCGCGTATATTAAACACTACAGGACTGTGAGTCTATCATAGTATCAGGCCGGGTCTATAGGACAATTACCCCCTGGGCAATTACCCCGGACCCTTCCCCTGGCCCTAATTCTAACGCTAATCCTAACCTAAGCGTCTAACCCTAAACCTAACCCTTACCATAATCTTAACTCCAACCTTACCACTAATCAGTATTTAGCCGGGGGGGGGGGGGGGGGGTAATTGCCCTCTGGAGGTAATTGCCCGGATAAGATCTGGCCATGTCCCTTATCCGGATGAGGGCCGGTCCCGACATGTCAGGATAGGAGAGGTCCGACGGTACAGACGTGAAATCCAGAAATGACATAGGATCTCCCTCTTTGAGCATTCAGTCCGTTTGTTAGTACACTAGTATCGATTTGATTATTATAGTATTGACATTGATTAGTATTGATTTATTGATTTGTCTTCTGTTGTTCCTAATCACCAGGTTGCATGACTTCCGCTGCCACACGCCACATCTGAATCTGAAGATTGGTATTGGGTTCTCTATTGCTATTATAAATTCGGGGCATGAAAATTCCCCCGGATACATTTCTTAATTTCAGGCTTTAAAGCAATAATGAAGCTAAGAGAAGAGAAAAGAGCATCATTTTTTTCTTTTCTGTGTTGTCGCGAATATAGTCACAACTTGTTGACCTTCAGGTATGTGTCTGCTGAATACACTTCTCTAGAAGATTGTTATCATATCGTTTTCTTCAGTTTTGAACAAGTGATAATCTTCACCTAATTGAAGGCATCTTTATCAATCAATCTGCTACGCTGGGACAAGGTAAGATGGTAATGATTTCAGATATTTTAGATCTTGCAATTTTTTTATGCAACATCACAAGAAGTGTCAAAGTTTGTTTAAACCTAAAAAAAAATCAACAACAATAACAATATAATTTGTCGTCGTTTACGATAATCGAAACTAGATTACAACAGTAATTATCTTTCGCATTGTTACAAAAGGGAAGGAATGGTATACTATATCATTGGTGGGGATGAGGATTGAGCTTTTGCCTCTCTATGAGATACCAAGAAATCACTTATGCAAAAATACAGAGCATACCATTCTAATAAGAATTCGAGATTTACTAGTATTAGACAAACATCGGTTTTGGTATGCCTGAGACATCCAAAAGCAAAGTAAAACAAAGCGGTCCTGATACAACGTTGGTCCTTTTTTTTTATTAGGATTGCTCTGTATTTTGGATATCTCAGCAATTTGAAAAAAAAAAATCATCAAATCAACGTTGAATTCCTCTATGAATTACATGTTCTTTCATATTTCAAAACAGGTTTCCCGTTATATCACCAAAAGTGATGGAAACTTGAAGTTAAGTCTCAACAAAAGCTATATGATTCCTTTAAAACTTACCAGTAACTCTGCATCTCACACCAACGTCTTCAGTGTGATCGCAGTTATTGGAGCCCCAAGCTCGGTGACTGCACTCGACGAGCCTGCTTTCAGTACCATTGCATTCGACGTCGTCAAGGAGGATAGAACCGCTGCCGCCCCCGAAGTAAACGTTATAGTCGACGACGCCAGCGAAGCCCAGTTGCCGACAAGCCACTTCAGCGTCGCTTAAGTCCCACTGGTCATTACACACCGTCCCCCATTCACTGTTGTAGTAGATCTCCACTCGCCCCTCCTCAAAGCTTAAACCGTCGGTCAGGCGGATATATCCGTAGTATTCTGCTTGAAAAAAACACAATGAAGGTCAGAGATCGATCGTGTACCAGTCCCACTCCTGTTGGTGTCATTTACGGTATGCCTACGTTCTTTGCTTCCCTTTGTAATCACCCCTTATCGAAAGACGGAGAACACTTCTGAACACCCCTTTCGTCTTTTCGCGAGCTTTTCTTACCTCGGAGACCCAGTAAATACCCCAACTCATCTCGAGTAAGCTGCCATGACAATACCTACAAAATGTACGTCATTCTTTTCACTTTTCAAACTTAACATAGACTTTACTTTGAAGATGATCCGACAGTTTACGTGGCTTAATAAAAAATGTTGCAAGTTCACGAAGTTTAGAAGCTACAGGATATGAGTCGGGTATCTTGAAGTCACGAAGTAAATCTACCCAGCATGTACCGGTATAATTATGTGTCAACAGGTAAGTATAATTTGCATTTGTGTCACAATTTCAGTGTATCCATGGTATTAATGCATTCAGTAATAGTAGTATTACTAATACATTTTCAGTGGTAGTAATAGTAGTAGTAGTAGTAGTAGTAGTGATGCTTAGTACTAAAATTCAAACTACAAGTGAATCTGTTACCTGATGAGAGACTACACCTCACTCCAATGTCTTCAGCGTGATTGCATGAAGTAACGGAGTCCCAGCCTTGGTGAGGACAGTCAGCTAGCCTGCTTTCGGAACCCAGGCATCCTACTTCGTCAAGGTAGATAGAACCGGTGCCGCTCTCGAAATATAGAATATTAGACTCAGCCACACCAGCGTAGCCGAGTTGACTACAGACGACCTCGGCATCTTGCAACCCCCACTGGTCGTCGCATACCGTGCCCCACTCGTTGTTGTAGTAGAACTCCACCCGGCCTTCTAGTGATGAGAAACCACCATGTAATCGGACGCTCCCCTCCTCTCCTGTAAACATTCATCCGATGATCCTTGTTATTCAGAGAATACGACAATGCTGATGGAAACACAGTGTGTTCACAAAGCAAATTTAACAGCGTGAAAATGAATTCACACAGAAAGTTAGCATAGGCGTGTTGTTTCACACTGCCAAAATTGGGTATTTACTATGTGTTAACAATGTAAGACATTCTTATTTAACAGTGCGAAAAGATTTCACACAGTGTTCAAAATGCATCCACACTTAACATTATAATGGTAGGCCTATACTGTGCTCTCTAACGCTGGAAAGAGTCAGGCTATGGGCGCATGTCCTCACATTCCTGGAGAACGTCTTCACAATGAATCAAATCTATTTCCCAAAAATGTATTGCCACTTTTGGCAATAAGTAGTGTGATGGCGATAGTAATCAACGACCATAACAACAGTAGCAATTATGATATTTGATTATTAGGTAGTTCCTGATAGCAAACACGGTGTAATCTGATGATGAATTAGTACAGTGTGCAAACACGAAAACCTCTTCATAGCATAGACCATAGGTGCTCAGAAAGTCTCTTTTTATAAATAATTTTCCCCTACATTACGTAAACTTACATTACGTGAGCAGTTCGCAAAGTGCCACCCACAGGATTGAGGATGATACGGGGGATGATATCTAAGCCCCGTCAAAAAAAAAAAAGAATAAATCTAATATTAGGCTTGCTAAGGGCGAAAAAAGGGGTGATCGCTGCATTTTATAGTACAAATGTCTTACTTGGCACAGATGTTCCCTAGGGCAAATGAAAAATTTTCACCTAAAGAGACAATCTGTGTCTATGCAAATAAGCCTTAATTTGCATAATTTATGCAACATACATTTAAAAATTATTTAAAAATATATATGCATCCAGCAGAAATACCTAATTTGGTAGAAGTACTCCATAGAGTATGTGGAAACAATTCCTGCAAAAATTGATTTCATACCTATGTAAATAAACATAAAATTTGCATAATTATGCAAGTTAAATGCAAATTGATTTGTAAACGATCAAAACCCCTTATAAATCTCTTCCTATAGATATATCTTACCCGTTGTAAACAAAATGAGAAAAGAATTTGAATAATTGAACTATCATCACCACCTAATTTACATAATTACTAAAGAAAGTAAAGTAAAAACATTATTTTAAAGTTTTTCTCACAATCTAAGAACTGCATTTTATGATAAAACTACCAAAGTATTTTGCATATCCTTAATAGTCAAAAGGAAATGGTTTGTAATATCAAAACACTCTTTCTCTATGCAAATACCACCTAATTTAATAGCATATTACGCATATTAATACCCGAATGTACCAGATGTCAATGGTCAAGGTTGACTTAACAAATTGCATCCGTTATGAGATAACTCAGACTGGATCAAGCAAATTTCACCAAACTTGGTCCAAGGATGACGTACGATGGAGCAATTAATTAAGCAGTTTTTAAGTAAAATCAGCAAAGAGGTCAAAGATCAAAAAGTTCAAGGTAAATGCTCAAACTTTCATTATTTCCCCCATATCTATGCAATGTCTGAAGGTAATTTCTTGAAACTTGGTGACTGCATACATAATACTATCAAAGTAAGATTCTCCAGAGTTTTAGATCGAGATCAAAGGTCAAAGGTCAGGTGAAAATGTTAAATTTCACTTTTTTCTCCGTATCTCGCAAATGGTTCAAGGTATCTTCATGGAACTTGGTACTGGCAGGAATATTCTAGGGATTTAGGGGTCATTTGCAAAGGTCAGGGGGTCAAAGATCAAGGTCAATTGGGCCCTTAAAATTTCACTATTTCTCTCATATTTATGCAATGCTTGTAGGATTTTTCATGAAACTTAATATATACATGACAGTATTAGCTATACCTAATGGAGATTCTCAGGGAAATTTCCTGGCAAAAGGTCGAAGCTCTAATGATAGTACTATATTTCACTTTTTCTTGTGAATTAAGGCATCATGAAACTTAGTACATATTTGTCCATGTTCTACCTGACAGTGATTCCCTTGTTGATTATCGAAAAAATGTTAAGCCCTCCCCTCTCAAGTGTTTTTATTTCCTCTTGATAAGTAGGAAAGGACATGGCATTCAGTGACATAGTATAGTCATCACTGTCATTGCATTTAGCATAGGGGTCGCATGGCAGTTAATCTTGATGCACGCAATAACCTCTGACATTCTTACCTTTTACATTTTGAACTGTGTATTTTTTTTTAACCTCTGACGTCTTTACACAAAACCAGTTAACATAATAATTTTTTTTTAAAAAAGCTTCAAGATCATGTAGGTCATGATCATCTATACAGGTATTAGCTGGTATGTGGTGGAATATGATATTTGTAGGACCGCCAGGGAGTTACATTATCCCAAGGGAAAACAATTACAACCAGGGAGAATATGACATTTACAGTAACATGTGACAATCTCTTGATAAATCACATCCCAGTAATTGTAGAGGCCATCTAATATACTCTTTTATGGCTATGAACATATTATTTCCCTTTGATTTATTGTTAAAATTGACTGATTTTAAGTCAGAGACTAAGATTATTTGACTTAAAGTATAACATCTCCTATATTGTTCACATGACAATTGTTGCATACATTATTGCCTTATCACAATGTTATTGTATATTAATTTCCTAGAACATTTTCCATGCCATAGCAGCTCGTATATAGTATTCTGAAGCCAGAGGGATTTTTTTTTTTTTCAGAAACAGACTTTGTTTCTAACTCAAGCTTGTAAGTTCTTAATGTGTGCAGATACCCTTGCATCCACATAGTTTGCACAAGTTTATAATCAGTTTGATGTAAAAAGCCTCTTATTCGTTTAATTGCCGACAAAATACAATTAGAATCAGAAGTCACACTTTCACTATGGTAGGGTTTTTTCGTAATCATTTTCTGACAATGACCTCAGTTGTGTTCTGTTTGAAGGAAAAAAAAAGTTCCTTTTGTAAGCAATATTGTTCCGATTTTCATGATATCAGTGCTATTCCTATGTAGGACCTACTGTTATATTTATAGTTGTAATCATATCTAAAGAGTGTCACAATCCAGTGCTATTTTTCTCAACCTGCAGAGTATTTATGCAATGATAATATTGATAGCAAAATGATTTTAAAGATCAATATGTTTCGAAACTTTACGTCTTGTATACTTATTTACATAATCTATGCATAAAATGCCTGGGTTAATTAAATAATATGGAAACAATTCAAGCAACAGAAGAGTGTTGTTAGGAGAATATTGTTTTATTCTACTAGCTTTGGGGATACCCAGTTCAACCGATTTAAGATATTGACACATGATTCTTTTTGTTTGTTCTGATTATCTATGTACAGATATTAATATGCATATTATGCAAATAACAGGTTCTTTGCATAGAGACAGTTTGTCTCTTTAAATGAATCATTTGCTTTTGACCTAAGGAGCATCCATCCCAGGTTCAAACTTTGTACTTCGAGATCCAGTGCTTAATAGATTAGAAATTCTTTCAAAAATGCAGATTTTTGCACAATAACTTGCATAATCATGCAAATTTTATGTTAAGTGACATAAGTATGAAATCAATTTTTGCAGGAAAGTTTCCACATACTCTATAGAATACTTTTACCAAATTAGATATTTCTGCTGAATGCATATATATTTTTTAATAATTTTTATATGTATTTTGCATAAATTATGCAAATAAAGGCTTATTTGCATAGATACAGATTGTCTCTTTATATGAAAATGTTTAATTTGCCCTAGGGTACATCTGTGCCAAATAGGACATTTGTACTAAAAAATGCAGCGTTTACCCCCTTAGCAAGTCTACTATAAAGCAAGACAGAAGATGCTAATTTCTCATTACACACATAATGTGTCTTGTTGCACAAGATCAACATTAAATACTATTATGATTCTATACATCTTCAGAGAACGTTTCGAACTTACCGTAAAGTCCCCCGTAGCAGGTGACTTTAGTAGCGTCGGAGCGAGAACAATTGTCAAATCGAAAAATACTATAGTAGCAGTTTATGAGCCTGTTCTCTGTCCCATCGCAGATGACCGAGCTGAAATGTATTGGTATATTCACCACAGACCCGTAGTCCTCAATGCTGCCAGTTCCACCCTCGAAACCAAGTTGACGGCAAACAACCGACGGCGCGTCATAGTCGTTCCAGAACGAATCTGCGCATACGGTCCCCCACTGATCGTTGAAGAAGACTTCGACGTAACCCTCTCTAGGATTCGGACCTCTGGCCAATCGTACATCTCCCCTGGTTGCTGCGGTATGTAGGTATGAGAGAAGAACGTTGACAATTATTAATCTCGTGTATTATTTTGCTGTGTAGAATATCAAAAAGAAGGAAATTTACTTTTACTTCATAATAAGTTACATGAAAATATTATTTGATGTTGAAACACCGCATACGACCTTCGGTAAATCTCCTGCAGTTATATCCCTTATAAAAGACAAGGATAGCATGTTCTAAGTTTAGTTTTGATTTGAACTGATTTGTATTCATTTCCACTCCGAGTTCACAAAAGTATGAAACAAACATAAATAAGTTGCAATGATTATTCAATTAATACTATGCAATAATTTGTCAATTTTTTGGATATTAATTCTATAAAAGTAAATATAAAAGTAATAGTAAATATTTGGATAGTAACGTAGAGCCAATTTGCAGAAAAGTATTATTGAATTGGAGTGGATTCAATTAGATTGGATTTCTGCTACCCGTAAAATAAACGATAGAAAAATAACGAATATTTTTTTTGAGGAAAGTCCACGAGGCTTTTGATTTAGAGAGGTGGCATATTATTGGGATGAGGATAAGCTTTCAACTTTTTGTAAGATACTGAGAAACCTCTTATGGAGTATAAAAAGTACATGGAATTCCAAGAGGAATTCAACTTTTATTTGATTCGACTTTTCTTTGATGAAAATTGGTTATAAAATGGCTGGGATATCCATAAACAAGGTGCAACAAAGAGATACTTAGAAAAGGTGGGTCCCAACTTCCATCGCTTGTATTGGATATCCCAGCCATTTCAATACCAATTTTCATCAAAGAAAAGTCGAATTCCTCTTGGAATTACATGTTCTTTCATATTTTATAAGAGTTTTCTCATTATCTCCCCCAAAAGGTAAGGAACCTAAAGCCAGGTCTCAACCCAAACTATACCATCCCTTTAAAATGTAGCCTCACCTCCATTGCTACACTTGACGCCGGCGTCTGCCGAGTGGATACAGTCGCGTGTAGACCATCCGTCGTACTCGCATAATCTCAGCTCGAGCTCGTCTCCCACGCAGTCTACATCAGCTCGCCAAATGGGCATTGAGTCACTTCCTTGCCCGAAGTAGGCCGAGCCTGGTGCGTCCCATGCCTCTCGGTAACCGAGCTGTCGGCACACCACGGCTGCATCGTTGATATCCCAACCGTCATCACATACTGTACCCCATTGCCCGTTGAAGTAATATTCCACGCGCCCTTCGCTCTCCACTGGACCATTCACAAGACGAATAGCTCCATCTGTATACATGGAAATGTGAGGCAAACTTTTTTAAAAAAATTATTATCTATTTGCATATTTGATTTTTCTTCGAACATAATTTCATATATAATCAAGATTCTTTAATATAATATCACATAAAATATCAATATCCAGATTGCAATATACATGATTCGGAGGAAAATGAATGTGTAAATTACATCCCTTAACAAAATACGTATCGTGTTGCCAAATTTTCAAAAATTATCTGAGAAATTATGCGGAAGAAGGACTGTCATTACAAGCAGATGTCTGAACAGATTGCAGCCCAAGAAACCCACCTTCATAATATGCATATTTCATTAAAAGTAGAATGGTAAAATACTACTGAGCATAATAAATGCACTATGTTTTATATTCTAGTGCATAATAGAGATATGGTGAATTATGATTCTGATGATAAAAAGGTGATGATGAGGACAAAAAAGTGATAATGGAGATGATAGTGATGGTGGTGATGATGAAGGTAATAGGGATAAAGTGAAATGGTAGGCTCAGAAACATTGTGTATATTTGCTGTAGATTTGAATCTAATTCAAAGAAAAAAATCTGATTAAAAAAAAAAAAGTTTATTCAGATTTTTTTTTAACTTATTGTAATTTGACAGTAACGTATAGGTTTCAATCTAGCCTTAAAGGAATATAACGTTTTACATGATCTAACATAACCTGGAAGTGTGTTCTAAAGGTTTGATCCTTTATGTCTTATAGATTTTTGTGAAAGCACTAACTTAGGATTTACTGTTTGAGGATTCTGCGAATTACGAGTAGAATAAGAATGAGCAGTATCATTCATTTTGAAGAACACCTCAAAAGATATCGGGAGTAAATTGTTCAAGAATTTAAACATAAAGACCCTACCTGATATGTCTTTACATAAGAATAATGCATTCGATGTTTTTAACTAATATAAAAAAGCGGGTTAGAGTGGGTTAAATATTGTGAGCCAGTACAGATGTGAATGGCTTTCTTTTGTTATAAATGAATAGAGTTGAGCTTAGTCTTCGCACTTGTAGCCCACACTAGATTACGATACATAATATATTTTACGATAAGGGAATTGTAAAGCATCAAACGGTTATGTTCAGTATAAGGCAACTTTTAGTCTTTAAAAGAAATGCAGGATGTAACATAAGATAGTGTTCATTCCAAGTTAGGTTTTCATCCATGAGAATATCTAACAATAATAAAAGTTTTACCATAAATATGGTAAAACTTTTACGTTCGAAAGGCACATTATCAATCATTATCGTACGCAAATTCATTCGTGCAAGATTTTGTATGCTTAAAATGAACACAATTTGTTTTATCTTCAAACCAGTTTGAAACATTTTGGTAAATCTACATACTAGAGTGTGGACACTACAAACATTCATTTAGATGTGTGTTAATCGTAACATACCCAACGAAGTAAGGATGTCATTCATACTTATAACAAAAAAAAAACAAAAAAAAAAAAAAAAACAGAGGAAGGGACCTAATATTGAGGCCTGGGGCACGACACTGACATGAATGTAGTTATGTACAGCATTTTGCTGTCTACGTGATTAACAATCCCTAAACGTCAGGAGTGCAAAAACCGTGACAAATGTACATAAAATTGTAACATTTTAAGTGATATATAATATCATCGAAAAGTATCATACGCTTAAGATTAATTGAAATCAATTAAAATCCCTACGAAATGTGTGTTTTCTTTTTATTTGCCATTGCGTTTGTAATTTCATATACCTTAACCAAAAGTAAATCTATAGAATAATTCTTTCGGAAAAAAAATGATATAAATTCAAAAACCTTATAATTATGCAAAAATGTAAGACAAAACTACTTATCATAATTTTTTTTTTCAAGACTTTTGGATATACTAAATAAGTCTACAATAACAATTTGACAAAGAACATCTCTCTTAAAAGCTGGATTTATCTTTAAAATTTTGAAAGAATTGTGATTTTTTCGAGAAAATACTTATAGAGAGATTGAATATGTGGGTTAGTTGATCAGCAACTTGGTGTATAATTTGTTTGATAATTGATGTGCTTATTCTGTCACAGTCATTTGCCCTATGGACTTTTTTCTTTGTTATATAACTTTAGTAATAATTTTTGTAGAAATTGTAGAGTTAAAAAATTAAGATCAAGAGATAAGTTCTGGAAGAAAATCTATAAAGTCTTCATATCCATCATCAAAATCATTTGCCAGCCCAGCGATGACAACGGCCACCATTACAACAAAAGAATCAAATATACTGGCTACATCTTTCTGATCAATGATAGCATCTTTCAATTTGAAATTGATACTTGAAAAATGTTGTCATTTCTTTCCAACCAAATCATTTATAATTCTCCATGTTGATTCAATTCAACTTGGTTTAACTTGTGTGAGTAATACATTTTTCGTAAAATTTATTTTGGTATTTGTTACATTTTTGTCAGATTGAATTCACCAGGATCAATGATATGAATCCTATAATACCTATTCTTTATATGTATAGAACGTATTTTTTTTTGTTATCCATGGCCTCTTTCAATGTTTGTTATTTACTATAACTTTATTAATGGCAATATTTATCGTAATAATATTGTATTTTTATTGAAATTATTACACGAAATATTCACATTAAAATTACTGTAGATATTAAACCACTGTTCAGTTGACAAATCTGTTATCTGTATAGCTATTTGTTACTTAATAGATGGAGGAGTAGATGTCTAGAAAGAGTAAAGGACATGATTCCCATCAATCAACTCATAGTTATACACTCTTTATGATTGCCGATGACCCCCCCCCCCCCCATCGGTTATGATTATAATCATGATTAAGCATTTAAACACCTAAAATATTGTAATGAAAACATCCTACACCTCAGCACGTCTGTAGCACAGTTCCTTGACAAGCAGTTACAATACGGTATAATGCTGAATCATTCACGCTATCATGATTTACAATAATTGATATCGCTTTATACGTTAAGAGGTGTGCAGTTCAGGCCAATAATAGCAATAATGATAATAATAATAACAATAGTAATAATAATAATAATAAGAAGAAGAAGAAGAAGAATGATAATATTTTTTGTACAATTGTGGGCAATATCGTCTAAGAACTAGAACAATTATCTTACCATACTCGGCGCTTGTTGATGTCAAAATGGCTATATGCATGAACAAAATGGCGATGTGTTCCATACTGCACAAAAGAGCCCAGAAATACCCTAGTCTTTTGGTGAGACTGTTGAGCGCGTTTTTCGTAGGAAATGAACACTGGCAACTGGTGTTAGGTCGTATAAGAATATGTCACAGTGACCAGAATACAGAACGCAATAACAAGTGTTCACCGAAAGTCGTCACTCTTCTTTTCTACGCCCTTTTGCAAACACACTTTGAACCTCTCGAATTAATGGAACCTAGTGTCGCCCCTACGACGTAAGTGTATACCGCACGAATCGGTGGTATAATACTATGACGTAGTTGGAGGACAGTACCTTTCTATGGATGTATGCTCAAATATTGTATGACATTCTCTAGTGTTTGCTTTGAATAGATTTTGAGAAGTTCTGGCAGATCGGTGCAAAACCAGAAATATATTGCAAACACTTTGCATTGAACGTAATGCATGTATTGCCATTTTTTAAGCATCGTAGCCTTAAACGGAAGATATTATTGAACGAAGTAAGGATATAGATGTTCTCAGCGAAATACATGCTAGGATTTGTTATGTGAAAAAATAGTAATAATAACAATATCATAGTCGCATTAAGGATTGCTTGACTAACCTCAAAATAATGGACACAGCATTCCAAAGTAATGACATCAGCTGATCACAGACACAACTGCGTAACCATGAGGGAGGGCTGCATTAAGAAAATAATAATAATAACGTATACAAAATAATAAATACTAAATTAGAAAATGTATATGTAGAGGGAAGTAGTTTTTGTATTTATTTGTATGTATTTTTGTATCTAGCACCTAATGATGATAATGATTTTATTATCTATGTCGATTTATGCATTTATGTGTGACATCCTCATCAAGCACAAACATTGAAATCCGTTGGTATACTTCAGCAAAAGAGGCTAGATGATTCCCATAAAACACACACACACCACGCACAAACTTTGTTCAATACAATTTTGTTTCATTTTCATTTCATTTCAATTTATTTTCATATTTCTCACATATATCACAATATAAAGTAAATTGATACGAAATTTATACAGAACATAGTTCAAAATAGAACTTCACCGGAATCTTCAAAAGTTTGTCTTGGTATACACAAGGTCTGTATACATGCGAGTAAAACTGAGATCATAATGCGAAAAAATATGATGGGGCCTGCGTAAAAGCAAGCTTGTATAGAGCCGCAGGTCCCATGATAAAATCAGATTACGGGAAGCATAAGTACAGATATTTTTAGACCATACTATAACTGGGGGATCCGATTAAATCGAACAAAGATCAAATCAAATAAGTGTTACTAAATAAAATACAGAATAAAATACAGAATATATTAACATATATATATATATATATTGCGACGAATTTTCTGGGTGCGTTCGTGATGATAGTTGTGGATGCATGTCATGGATGGCGAGGGTTCAAATTGTGATTTCACGCACACGCATATCCCATAAAATTCGTCGTAGAGGAGAGTTGAATTAATAACAAGAGAAGTATCGAATTCACTTTATTCGTATTTTATTAAAAAAAGACATCACGTACTGATAAGACGAGCGTCAATACAACAACACATGTGTAACAGCAAGACATTAAAAAGGGCTAACACATCATGCGATCTCGAACTACTCGCTCCTATTCCAGTCTCGTAAAAGCAGAGCGTAAAGGGAATCTTTCTCTTCTCTGTTCTCCCCTTGTAATTGCCAAAACAGACGTTTATATACGATCTGGGATGTCGCGTGCCGTAAAGCTGGGCGATCCAGTTACCATGCGAACGATGTGTAACTGGGTCATCCAGTTTCTCAAAGAGGGCAGAGGCGCGTGGATGTATAACTGGGTCATGACCTATATCTTTCTGAGATCAAGTCGGTCTGGTCTACATTCAGGCTTGGTCAAAGGAGGGCGATTTTAGAATCAAGGCGGACCGATCTAGTGAGTATGCAACTGGACCAGCTATTTGGTATCGGGCCGAACTAGTTCTATGGATGGAGAATCAGATCAGGGATGCATTATTAGATGAAACTGTAACAGTTCGAAACATGATGGTGTCAGCATTTAACAATCACATCGAAGGGGTCAAACAGGATTCGTAAATGTACATGACGAAATATTCTAGGTGAATAGTGGTACACAACATAATCGTATGCAGCATTATTCTTCTTTCAAAAACCGTCACAATATATATATATATATATATATATATATATATATATATATATGAAGAGTTTGTTTGCAAAAACCGATAAGTCCATTTTTGAAGATTTTGAAGTACGGTCCCTGTCATAACGCACAAAATAATTTCTTTTAAATGATATATTGGTCACTACATATAAAGGTTTGTTTTTGAAGTTACGGTCAAAAGAAGCAAACATTTTCTTATTATCTTTATTTTTCTTGACCTTTAATCGCAAATATCTCCATTTGGCAAATATTGACTTATCGGTTTTTGCAAACAAACTCTTCATATATAGATATGTGTATATAAATATATATATATATATATATATACATTTATATATATGCATTTATATATATATATACATATATATATACATATATATAGACATATATGTATATACATAATTATATATATATATATATTGACATACATGTATATATATATAAGTATATATATATATATATACATTAGCATATTTGCTGTATAAAAGTAGGCCTATAGGGCCTATGTGATATGTTTGGTTGTGATCAGAATGACTTTTTTTTTTAATAATGCACGTTTGCTTCTATAAAAGATAGATGTGGTATAGCACTGTGCCTTTTCCAATGAAAAAAAAAATCTTATTATAGACAAAGTTTCATTGTTTGACCATCAAATCAATACTTTTAGACACGTTATTGTTATTGTTTCTTTTATTGCTGAAACCTGTCATTGTGCAGTGCATCTTAACATAACAGGCCTCGGTTATAAAACAGCCACCTCATTCCAGAACCAGACTAACCTTTGATTTTTTTTTTTTTTTTTGTAAGAAGATCGATAAGATGAATGGATAAGAGCGGATAACTTTTTACTTGTTTGTGCGAGGTTGGTGATTGCTTAAAGGAGGCCTCCGCATGATTTTCAGATTTTTCATTTCAACAACAATAAATTAGTTGTACTGTGGACAGAGTTTCATAATCTACGATGATTGGAATGAAGAATAAGAATATTTTCGAAATTTGTAACAAATTGCAATGAACAGGGATGATTACATGGCAGAGTCACCATAAGAATGTACGAGTTTGGGCTCAAGGAAGTAGAACAAATGAAGAAGACATGCATAGATTATGCACAGGTGAACTCGCAAGCAAACAGTATTGTAATGGACTTACACTGCTACGTTTCTGAAATAACAATGTGAACCTCCTATGTCATCATCCTTGTTCAGCGTAATTTCTTTAAGGTTTTCAAAGTATTGTTTCTCTGCTCAAGAACCACAATAAATTCTACACATTTGTACATAGAGCTGTTGATTTATGTACTTCATGATGTGAAATTATGAAAATCATCTGGAATGTCCCTTTGATTTTGTTTAGGTGACGTGATCTTGCAACGCATAGGAAAATGCAACTTTATTCATGAGGCTCAGGAAGTGTGGAACTCATACAACTTCAAGCAATACCAGTTTGAAAAAAAAAAGACAAAACACTTAACATTAACACGCAGCTGATATGGTATTCTATGCTTAACAGTATTTTCGAATGCAGTTACTTCATAGAAATGTGAAGGCCACTTATACATCTTCAACGCGAACGCTATAGACGACGCTAGGATGCTAAATATAGCGTTCTGCGCAATGTACGAGTCAGCTGTTTCCATTGTTCAAACCGCGAGGCTGGGTCGTCTTTTATAGAGCGTTCGTGTCACAGATCTAGAGCGCGCTAACGGGCAGAGATGCAGACTTATGTGTATGTTTGATATGATAGACATCTGTTGTACACAGTGCCCCTCCCTCCAGCCCCACATTTTTTTTTCATTTTTTTTAGGGGGGGGGGGTGTGGGGTTGTTGTGTTATGTTTTTTGGGTTTTTTTTTTGTTTTTTGTCAGGGGAAGAAGCCCCGAAATGGAATCACACAGTTGCGATAGATTTTGATTGAATTGAAATGAATCGCCATCACTAGTAAGAGCTGCCAGATGGCATGTAGTCCCCAGCTTTCCGAATATCGTGGACTCTGTCGAAGGAAGTCTATTCATATTTTATATCTCGGATTTTTTTTTTCATACTCGTTCTCTCTCCCGTTTTTATCTTTTGTTTTTTATTGTTCCATATTCCATGTTTCAGCAAAATAAACCACAAACACAACAAAAATTGCATGGGTGCAATTTCGAATACAGTAATTAAGACAATTGAAAGTGCGAAATCTGAAGAATCTACATAGAAGTATTGCTTGTAGAGTAAGGATTTCTTTACTTCACTTCCCACTTATATATGAAGAGTTTGTTTGCAAAAACCGATAAGTCCATATTTGTCAAGTGGAGATATTTGAGATTAAAGGTCAAGAAAAATACAGAGAATAATAAGAAAATTTTTGCTTCTTTTGACCATAGCTTCAAAAATGTACCTTTATGTGTAGTGACCAATATATCATTTAAAAGGTATCATTTTGCACTTTATGACAGAGACCGTACTTCAAAATCTTCAAAAATGGACTCATCGGTTTTTGCTAACAAACTCTTCATATGTTAAACAAACTCTTCATAATTATCATGTTTAAGTCCTTCTTGATCATAATAACTCGGAAACGTATGCTTTTGCTTTGATAGAAGCTTTGTAGAAACAAAAATGATAATGAATATAATGATAGTGATGATACAGTTCTTGTTGTTGCTAGTAGAATTTTTTCATGTTGTAAGTTGGATACTACTCTTTCATGTGAAACTGCGTGTGGCTTCATGCTTGAATATGTTTGTTTCATTTAATTGAATGTCATATCTAACCGTCTAAATTGCATTCTGCCAAACATTGTAGGTAATTCTCTTTTATATACAGTTATGCATATTATTATATGATATTCAAATTATTAAATACAATGGGATTATGTGTATATATGCATGTATGTAAATATGCAACATATTTACAATGGTTATTCATCTTTACACTGAATGCTGTGTTTCACAACTAAAGACGACGTCATCTCAAGAGCAGACACAGGTACCCACAGAAATACCATTTTGTATGTTATAATAACATTTGTGACCCTGCAACACAAAACCAACCAAAAAAGTCGCCAGACATAGATTTTAAGTTTAAGGACATCAGATTCTAAGAGAGAGCAGACTCTAAGCTTTAAAATTATGTATAACTCAATCCAAATGGCCTCTCCTAACTTATCTAAATACTGGAAAGAAAGCACACACTCTGGAAAAATTTGAACTGAGAAAAGAGGCTCTGAAGTACAGCGTCTTTTCAAACCCTTAATCGTTACCAAGCCGGCCGTGCCAGCTGTGCGATGAAAGGGACAAAACACAGGTCGTAAACCACCGGAGCAACAACAATGAAAGAACTATCAGGTTAAGCTGAAATTGAGTATGTTCTAATAACATATTCTGTCTATGATTAATGCCAACTTTCAGAGCAATAGCATTATCCTTTTTTAGTTATTAGACTTGAAAGTGAAGAGTTTGCAAAGGATTTCAAGAAATGAAAAGGGACCTCGAAGACATACCTGATCATTCTACTCTCCCCTCCTAAAAAGGTTGTAGAGAAACTGCTAAAAACACACTTTCCCATTCATGTTTTGATCCCAAACTAAAAAAACAAAAAACAAACAAAAAAAAAACAGTGAAGAAGAAGGATAGCTCTTTCAGAAAATATGAAAAACTCAAGATTGATTCGATTGACCCATTTGACCATTTTTGAGTCATCACGTAAAATCAATGGGTGCGACTTTTTGTTTGTTTTGTGATGCACAGTCACATTTAGTAGGCGGAATAAATCAAACCACAAGGAGACATTTACATTTGAAATTATTTTCATTTACAGATGTTGTACTTGTAGCATCTATGCACTGGCAGATTGTATTATTTCATGTGAAAGATAAGCCTTGATATGAAAGTAAACTAAAGTAATTACATCAGTGTTCCACATCATTTAATTGCATTAGTAAATGAGACAAGATCAAAGGTATACTTATTGTACAATATTGACATCTCACTTGATAATAAATGTAAGTTGTACCTTCTACCCTCTCCAATTATAATCAATGTATATTTTTCTTTTCACTATGGATTCCTCGTATGCAAAATACCATTGCAATTATTTCACTCGTTGTATTCGTCATAATTTCACATAGAGACAATATCTGTTACAAAGAAAGTGCAATGAGGTTTTTCAGATTCTTTAGATTAAAAAAGTACGCTAAAATAAACTTTTTTTTTTACATTGCTTTATATGTAAAACAATCATAGATATACAAACAGCTCGACGAAAGACAAAACAACAATTAAATTTGCAAAATTAAAGCGTTTTCAAAATCCTAATGAATTACTTGTTATTGGTGAGAATTAAATTTGCATAGGCAAGGGAAAGCGATTTGATCCATCCTCAAACACGATTTTAATTTCCAATTTCATTGTAATCTGTCGACTTCGAATTGAAAAAAAAAAACAAACATTTTGAATCATTATGTTGTAATGTTTATTTCTAGTCAATAATCATAGCTGCTCTTCATTTGAACAGCAAAACGGAGAATCTTTACGCGTGACTGGGTATTAAACTTGCTCTGACCATGATTTTACGCGTCAGATCGCATTATTTTTCTTGTAAGACTTGTCGGTAGTGAATCGCCCTATTTGGCAATCTCGGGAGGCTTAGATACAGTAGTCCCATCTGATTCTGCCTGCGATGGATGTATGGGGGGATGAGGAGCCATCGGTACGTTATTTTGGCTGCCGATTGGAGGGATGGACGCCGCAGGCCCCATGACGGTGGTGTAGCTAGGAGGCGGTGGGTAGAAATTCACTGTAGCTGGCTGCGTCGGATAGACCGATGAAGCATGTACTGTTGTAGGTCCGGCGGCGGACGGATAATTTCCACCGCTCACTGTAAAGGCCGCCACCGTGGTTCTATTCTGCGAACCGCTGCTCTTCTTTTTCGCCGACGCACACGCAGCAACAACAATGCAGCTGAACGTAATGAAGGCTCCCAAGGAAATAACAACTATGATAGCTATGACCCATGCTTCAAGGCCACTGGAGGCTGAAAAAGAGCACACAAAAATGCAACAAAGCCATGTCGTCAAAAACTTACGAAAGACAATCATCTCCAGACAAAAACCAAGAGAATTGCATAACTCAGAGCACTATCCCCTTATGTACGCCCTACTGATTATACAGAGTATACTAATATGTGCTTATATTGATATTTACTTACATCATAAGTGTCACGATCTTAAAGGGAAAGTAAACCCAAAAAGCAATGTGGATTGAGTGAAAGCAGTAATATTAATAGAGCACATCAGTGAAAATTTGAGGAAAATCGGGCAATCGATGCAAAAGTTACGAATTTTTAAAGTTTTGGTGTTGCAACTGCTGGGTAAGGAGACTACTAGAGGTTATGACGTATGAGTGGACTAAAATATAAAGAAAATAAAAAGGGAATTCAATGAAAATTCATTTTTCATGAAAATTACATATTCCATCAACTTGATACTGACATATGTTAGGGGTACCACTTATTTCCCCTGCTTTCTGAAAGCGGTTAGTCAAGAACTCTTTCATTTTGCTAGAAAAGTGAATTTTTGTGGAATTCCTTTTATATTTCCTTTATATTGTGGTCCTCTCATACGTCATAACCTCTAGTAGTCTCCTCATCCAGCGGTTCCAACACCAAAACTTTAAAAATTCATAACTTTTGCAACGATTGTCCGATTTTCCTCAAACTTTCACTGATGTGTTCTACTAATTTTGCTGCTTTTACACAATCCACATTGCTCTTTGGGTTTGTCTTCCCTTTAAAGGAATCAGCCTCTAATATCTATAAACGCGAAATCTTCTAGGGCCAAAATATTTTCATCTCAATTCGACATAATGCCAGTCCACCGAAAATCACTGCATCGTATGTGTTAATGCTGTTGTGTTTGTACGCTTTTTTCTGCATTTTGTGTTTGATTTGGTTTCAAATTGCAATGCCTGTGCAGGTATATACTTCATATTTAACGCACATTTCCTCTATCAAATGTCATAATTTCAGTCCTAATTTTACGTTAAATCTTTATTTTTTTTTTCTAGTGGGAGATCAGTTGCAGACTCTAAGGTCACAAATGCACTTTGTTGCTGGTGTGCCATGTCCCTTCTTCACCCCCCTCTCTTCATTGTTTTTTCATCTTCTTTGACTTCTCGACTTTGTGATTTTCACCCTCTATTTATTTCTCATCGTTGTTATTGATGTGGTCGACATTTTACCAAAATGAGCTATCTGTAAGTGCACACTATAGCTACTAGATAGCTACAATGAAGATGAAAGGAGAGTATATTGGCAATGTTTTTAGTGTCTAATTAGACAGTAACAGACAATTCTTTGCAAAAAATCTAGGAGAAACATGTATATTACTTGGAGCTAAAAGTGTTACTTATTTGAGCATCAGGTTTAAGTCAAATGTGTTTTCAATTGAGGTACTTTGAATGACTTTGCAACTATTTTAACAACGATGTAAACGACAAAATTATACCAATTATAAACGGGCATTTTTTTTCTTTCACTAGCAAAGAAAGATACGAACTGTTGAAAAAAAAAATGATTGTGTGGCGTTTGAGCCCTTATGGGGTTAAACACCGACGGAGCCTTTACCTACATACCCCCACCCACACACACACACATTCCCTTTATAACATAATCGTATGCGATTATTCCGATGTTTTGAACCCACAGAGGTTTTAAAACCAAACTTACTTCTATAACTGCATCTCACTCCAACGTCTTCAGTATGCTGGCAGTTGTTGGAGCCCCACCCCCGGTGAGTGCAATCGGCCAGCCTGCTTTCGGATCCCAGGCATGAGACATCGTCGAGGTGAATCGTACCGGTGCCGCTGCCGAAGGAAACATAGGAATCATCAACACCGGGGAAGCCGAGTTGGCTGCAGACTACTTTGGCCTCATCGTATCCCCACTGGTCATCGCACACGGTCCCCCACTCGTCGTCGTGGTAGATCTCAACGCGGCCTTCTTCGTCGGAGAGGCCATCGACTAGTCGGAGGTTTCCTTCGTTATCTGTGAACCACGGATACAATGAACATTGTAAGCTTGTAATCTAGAAATGAGGTTAGAGGGCAAGTTCACCTTCATATACACGAGGGTTGAGTAAATGCTTCAATATCAGTAGAAGACATCAGAATTTGAGGAAAATCAGACAATTCGTTCAAAAGTTATGATTTTTTGAAGTTTCTGCTCAGTCATGGCTGGATGAGAAGACTACTATAACTTCTGAACAGATTGCCCGATTTTCCCCAAACTTTCACTGAAGTGTTCTACTAATATTGTTGGATTCACTCAATCCACATGTATATGAAGGTGAACTTGTCCTTTAATATTTTGAGTCTCCAGTCGTTACTGGTAAATCTTGATTGTCCTTTTCAATCCAATTTTGTTTCTTCTTTGTCCAGATCAATACCTTATTGGATGACTTTTCGCGTTACTCGTCATGCAGATTTTACTTTTGTGATGGATTCTGGATCTAAAACTGCATTATTACACCACTCATTTATGAATGTTTATTACCCATATAAAAGATACCCACCAGCCATGAGCTAGATGTAGTGAAAAATCCTGTCTGGCCACCTGTTTACGCTTTGGATAGAGTTGATAAAATTTATGAAAAAATGTTGAATGCACTATTCAAAGTAATACATGCAAAACACATTTGGATGATATCATGTTCCTTACGTTCATGAAGATAGGGCACTGAATCTCCGCCAAAACAAAACAAAACAAAATAAACCTGAAGAAATCTATGTTAAGCTTGTTCATTCCATCTCTGCTTGTTTGTTTGTTTTTTTCACTTTCAACATTATTACTTCATAAGTGTTCACAGCATATACCGTAAACAAGCTCCCAAGAAGCCGTTCTACCAGTGAATCAATTTTAGTAATATCTGAGTGCTCTATTCATACTAATGTGCAAATCTAACAATCTTTTCTTTTGATAAAATATTTTGAGTATTAAACTGATAAAAAGGTAAATTCACATTTAGCATTAAAATTCTTCATGATAATTCATTTCTCTTTAATTTTCTGTGGCGTAAAGATATTTTTAGAGTACAAACTTGAATGCCTTTAATCACATTATCTAATTTTCAATTTCAATTTTATTTTCGTATTTCTCGATGAAAACTACATGGCACATAACGAAACAATTATAATACAGAATGTCCAGCTTGGATATATACATAAAAAATAGGAATACAAACATAATATTTAGCGGTCGATGTGCCATTTTCAATCAAAGTAAAGGATACAAAGAGAAACACGAGTGTAGGTCCCAACAAAATGTCTAGTGTGAGGAACATGATGAGGAGCACGGGAACAAGTAAAGACCAAAAGTAAGGATAAACAAAAGAGAATAACTACTAATATTCGGGGGGGGGGACAGAAGATTCTTCTCACATATTCGTCTGTTGAGAATGAGAAGGGCTTTAAGTGGTCTTGAACACTATGGGTTTTGTGGCAACTTAACGCCCTTATCATTCTCAACCGACGTATTTATGTGTGTGAGAAAATGAGAACAAGTAACCACATACTGCACATTATATAGTTGCTCTAATAGCAATTTTGACATGAGAATGATAATGTGAATACGACATAATTTTAGGGCTTAAACATTCCGGCTTCCATAGACGTGATAGACACGGGGAAAGATTCGAAAAATGTTTCGATATCGAGCAGGAAAAAATTAAGATATGTGTTCCATGAAACGTATGTGAAACATATGTGTTTGAAACATATGTGTGAAACATATGTGTTTGTATGAAACATATGTGTTCCATGAAATCCTGGGGATTACAGTAGACGATAAATTTTCATGGAGGCCTCATATTATTAACATAAGTACAATAATATCACGTAATATTGGAATCCTTAATAGACTTAAGTTTCATATTCCATTGTCTTCTTTGCTGACGTTATATTTCTCTTTAATATTACCTTATCGTAACTACGGTCTTTTAGCATGGGGTAACGCTCATCAAACTTTACTAGATAGATTACTGGTTTTACAAAAAAAGGCACTTCGTGTTATTTGTGGTGTCCCGCCATGTTCCCATACAGATCCATTATTCACTAAATATAAGATTTTAAAAATCAAAGATTTGTATTTTTTCAACTTGGACAGTTTATGTTTAATTTCAACACAAATGCACTTCCCTGTATATTCAATTCAATGTTTGCAAGGAATCAATTTCCATAATTATCCCACCAGACAATCTTCTGAGTTTCATCTACCTCTTCTGAGAACATTATTGGCTCAGAATACATTTATATACACAGGCCCTAGATTCTGGAATTCATTAAGTAGCGAAATGAAAAATTCTCCTTCTTTGTATTCCTTTAAGCGTAAGTTGAAATCCTTCTGTTAAACCCTCTCTGATGTTCGTTTTTATTAATCAAGTTCCAACAACCACAGGGTTTATCATCCAACCATCAATCAATTGATTTCTGAATTCATTAATTTATGAAATAGCCATTATAATTTCTACACAGCTGTATGCAACCACCGGCTGTTTAAAGAATTTCTTCGATTCCCTCTTCAATTCTCTCTTTCGTTTCTTTGATCAGCGTGTAGGCATTCTCTTTCTTTCTTCCTTCCTTCCTTTCATTTTCTACCTTTCTGTCTAGTCGTGTCATGTTATTGTGTGTCTCCCGTTTGTTTCCGTCTTGTGTAAATCATACTTGTGTCCAGCATATACAAATAAGTATTTAGTTAGATTTTCTTGAGTGGTTCACAATCTACAAGCTTGCTTTTTAGTGGACCTCTCAGTTCTCCTTTTTTTTTTCAACTGAAACAAAGTCTTGTATTATTTTGCGTATACATATGTTACTTTATTACTGTATCATTTGATATCATTTGTTAGTTGTGTGTATACGATTGTGATGATAACCTAATTCATACTGTGTTGTGTTTTGTTGGAAAAGGGAGAATGAAATAAAATGAAATGAAATGAAATGAAATGAAATGAAATGAAATGAAATGAAATGAAATGAAACGCTTTTGTAAGCAATTAAGTATTGCGGTTTTTTAATGTTGTTTTTGTTTGTTACATCCTAATGTATAGAGAATTTAGGGTTGAAATTCAGTATGCGAAATGGCGTAATTTTCCTACAGATTATTGTCGCGAAAACTTTGAGAGTGGAAATTCCGTGTGTGCCACAATAGTTCCCTTTTTCATATCTATGTAACTTTTATAGATGTCAGTTAGACTGGACATGTAGTGAGCAAAGTTGTAAAGAAAATACCAAACTTATTTGCTTTGATGGAAATTGTATGACAAATCTGTCAGTGTTTTCTTTCAAAATGAAAAGTACATCTGTTGCAGATCCATGACCCATGCACACACAAAAAAAGCAAGGACAGAAACTTAGAATTTACATGCAAATCCAGTAGGGAACACCGTTTCATATTCGATCGCCACATAAAATGCAAGCAAATGCGACAG
Source organism: Diadema setosum (assembly GCF_964275005.1). Classification (NCBI taxonomy): domain Eukaryota; kingdom Metazoa; phylum Echinodermata; class Echinoidea; order Diadematoida; family Diadematidae; genus Diadema; species Diadema setosum. The sequence goes on along the minus strand of NC_092696.1, from coordinate 14,508,854 downwards.
GAACGGATGTTGCGACACGGATTGTCGCCCCTACACGGATTGTCGCCTCCTGCTCGGGGCGACAATCCGTGACGGGCGCTGGCGGCACGGATTGTCGCCCCCTACACGGATTGTCGCCTGGCGACAATCCGTGACGCTTGTGCAGTTCCCAGTTTTTGACCTCGAAGGCGACAATCCGTGTTGGCAAAAAAAATTGTTGCGACACGGATTGTCGCCCCGTCACAGATTGTCGCCCCGGGCTCGGGGTGGTTCCTCCGGTGTTAAGCTTTGGTGGGATGGGTATGACTGGTAAGTTACGCGTATGTGTGTGTGTGTGTGTGTGGGTGGGTGTGTGTGTGTGCGTGTGCGTGTGTGTGTGTGTGTGTGTGTGTGTGTATTGTGAGCTGCATGATATAAGATGTGTATGATTTGTTGTGTGTGTGTGTGTGTGTGTGTAAGTGTGTGTATGTGTGTGTGTTTGGAGTATAATAATACAATATGTAGAAACTGTGCATGTGTGGTGGTCATAGTGGTAGTGGTTTGTTTGTCTGTGTGTATACGTGTGCCTGTATGCTTACGTGTGTATGTGGAATATAGCGGCGCTACTGTGGCAATACAAACGCCTTCAGAGTGTATGAGCACGTGTTTAAAAAATTCACACAAGCGTTGATCTAAAAATAGTATGGGTGTGTGAACCAATATCAGCGGGGAGGCAGGCTAGGCGAGAGAGAGACCGAGAGAAAATACATACGAGGGAGGTACCCTCCCCAAATGTTATTTGTCTTTGTTCATTTTTCACTGCAGTCATTTTCTTCCATCAGTCTTACAAACTAGAACGTCCATACCACTATTCTTTGTCCCAGAATAGGTTTGGCATGTTTTATGCATGAGCGAATAATTTCCACACGCCGTAAAAAATTTGTCAATCGTTAGTTGATTTTAGCACAAACGAACTGCCATTGCACACCGCTAATAGTACATATATACGTAATACAAACAAACACCAACAAACACTCAAACAAATCCTCATAATGCAAATAAACCAACTCAACACTTTTTTCTTGATATTCATTGATTTCATTCAAATCATTCATAAATCGACTCATTCTGGGTGTAACATGAAAAAAAAAAGTTACAAATGGCAATTCGAAACAGAAACAAATCCATTTGTCAATTTATACCACAAATAATCTCACTTCAACATAGATAACTCGATTATAGACCAACCCTACTAACAATTTCTTCACGAGAAAGTTTTGACATGTAGGGCCCTACCAAACCTATATTCCTTGAATACATTGGTTTGGATCATGTAGCACATTCTTTCTTACAAGGGCATATACATAAAAAAAAAACCCACAAATACATTACACGAATCTAGAATGAAATCAGTCATAAAAAACCCGACCACCCCTCCCCTCCCCATCCGAAACAAATCTAGGGCCTACATCTATCCTAAATATTAAATCCTACCAACATCTGTCATACCATTTATAACTATCCTTCTTCAAATCCAATCCCCAACCCACCAACCCCTGATTAAACAAAACCTAAATCATCCCACACCCACATTCACCAACCCAAATACATACACACACACACACACACACACACACGAAGGTTCCGTTATTCCGAAGTTTCGTTTTTTCCGAGGCTTCATTTTAATATCCGAAACACACAATTCCCTATACCTAGAGGTTTGTTGATCCAAAAATAAAATTCGGAATAACGAACCTTCGGAATAATGAGCCTTCGGACGAATGAGCCTTCGGACGAATGAGCCTTCAGAGTAACAAACTTTTGCAATAACGAAATGTAACCCCCTTCCCACATACCGACGCACACCCGAACCGATACCACATTCCTTCCTGATGAAACGATTTCCCAATGTTGATAAATAAGACATAATGGACCGTATGCAGAAAAGCAGCATCTGCCCGCACGCAAGCTCCACTCCGAATTCATAATTATACAAATCTGCCAAACAAACTCATCAAATTCAAAGCTGCTGATAAAATCAATATCAACGTTTATGCCAGCAACAGCTTACTAGTTATCCCTCCCCACGCGCAGCTAAAAAAACACATACGCAAAAAAAAAAACTGACAGTATAAACACATTCTTCCATATCACACACACACACACAACACACACACACACACACGCACAAACGGACACTAAATTATCATGTGCACGCGCACATACACACTTCCTTGAAACCTCACCATGACTTTTTACATGGCATGTTTGCATGGATGTAGCCATGTAAGTTATGTGTTAGTATTTCAATGATTATGTCCAGAACGATATTACCCAGCAAAATGTGCTTCGAGGGCGGGCGACAATCTGTGCCGCCAGCCCCCTACACGGATTGTCGCCAGGCGACAATCCGTGTAGGGGGCGACAATCCGTGCCGCCAACGCCCGTCACGGATTGTCGCCCCGAGCAGGAGGCGACAATCCGTGTAGGGGCGACAATCCGTGTCGCAACAAACGGATTCGCGAGGAACGGATTCAGGAGAAACGCTCTCATTTTGCCGTGGCATTTGGCGATCTATCAATCAGTTTGGGCGGGTTTGTCCGTTTGAGCAGAATTATGCTTTAGTTGGCACACCGTCGACTGAGTCGGTGTGCGAAAGTGGCACATGAGTTACTGACTATTTTGGCAATGCACAACATTGTTGATACATTGTTGATGTTACGATCTTTTTATCATGAGAACATACCAGTGACACTGCATCTCACACCCACGTCTTCAGTGTGATCGCAGTTATTGGAGCCCCAAGATCGGTGACTGCACTCGACGAGCCTATTTTCAGAACCAAGGCATTCGACGTCATCGAGGTGGATGGAACCGTCGCCGCTGCCAAAATAAACTTCGTGGTCATCGACGCCAGCGAACCCCAGTTGACGACAAACCACTTGGGCGTCGGTAAAGTCCCACTGGTCGTTGCACACCGTCCCCCATGCATTATTATAGTAGATCTCCACGCGCCCCTCCAGGGAAGAGGACCCGTCGACTAGCCGGACATTCCCCTCATCTTCTGCTTGAGAAAATTGCAACGAAAGTCAGGTATATAGATCAAGGAGAAACTAAACGAACTGAGCTGAGGGGCCCAACGGTTATAGGAAAGTATTAGGATCACCTGTAATTACATTTTCTACGCTCCGCATCCAGAGTCTGATATGAACACGAGTCAAACAACTACCAGATGCTCATTGCTACCCGTGCGTCGACGGCACCATCAAAAGATATATTCCAAAACTTGGACGCATAAATCATTGTATGAAAGCTGACGTGTACTTGTGAAACCTGTTTTATCCCTACTTCTTGATTCTCTGCTCCCAAGCCCAGACGTCTGGAAATCAATGCTTTCTTCTCTGTTATCTGTTGACTACTTGCTGAATTTGAATAAGCAATTCTTTCGCGAACTGTAAATAATTTACGCTATAGGATCTAAATTCATATCTTATCAATACAGATTTGATAAAACTGAAATCTGGAGAAACAGAAAAGACTTGTGGAAGGGCGACAAAAAATCTACGATAGCAATACCAAAAACAATCAAAATAATCATGCAGTTACCTGTAAGACTGCACCTTACTCCAATGTCTTGAGTATGACCGCAGTAACTATAAGAGCCCCATCCCTGGTGAGTACAGTCAGCCAGACTGCTTTCGGAGCCCAGGCATGCCACTTCGTCAAGGTGGATGGCACCGCTGCCACTCCCATGGTAAACGTTGGAGTCGATGACGCCGACGTAGCCCAACTGACGACAGACGACCTGGGCGTCTGGCAACCCCCATTGGTCACCGCATATAGTGCCCCACTCGTTGTTGTAGTAGAACTCCACACGGCCCTCCTGTTCGTATTCACCACCGACCAGTCGGATGCTTCCCTCATCACCTGTTCATAAGAAATTAACGAAAATTAGAGTTACATAAGTTGTTATTTAACTTCATAAGCCTTCTTCTGAATTGAAAGGAGAAGATCTAAAGCAGTCTGTCAAACGTTTAGGAATAAGCAAAAAAAAAATTGCGCACGGATATAGTATACTCGGCAGTTTGACACCTCTGAACCATTTATAATATTTTACGTAATAATGAGCATGATGATGATAACGATGATAGTAGTAGTAGTAGTACTACTACTACTGCTATTACTAATGATAATAATAATGATAATAATAACAATAATAATAATAATAATAATAATAATAATAACAATAATAATAACAATAATAAGTATTTTATATCCAGGATAACCGCTGCAGTTATGCAGCTGTTTCAACAAAGAGTCCTTTCATTGTTATTACCCTAACGTTGCCAGGTACCTATTTTATACACTTGGGTTGAGAGAGACATGGGGGTACAAACATGTCGTCCAAGGGCACAAGCACTGGGCGGGAATCGAACTCGGGTCCTATGATTGGGAATCGGGACGCCAAAACGCTCCAACTCTGTTATGTTGGGCAGCATGGATAAACGATCCTATCATGGATATCGTCGGACCAAAATTGCTACTTACCATACAGTCCGCCTTCACACGTAACTTCAGCAGTGTCGTACCGATAGCAATATTGTAATCCAAAATCAATGTTGTAGCAGTCTGTGAGTTTGCTTTCGAACCCGATGCAGCTGACCGTGCTGAAAAGTATCGGGATACTAATATCCGTCGTAAAACCAATGCGGCTGGTTCCATCCTCAAACCCAAGTTGACGGCAAACAATCTGCGCGTCCGTGTTGCTCCAGAATGAGTCTGCACACACGGTCCCCCACTGACCGCCGTAGAAGACCTCGACGCGACCTTCTCTTGGGTTCGAACCTCCGGTCAACCGTACATCTCCCTCGGATGCTAGGGAAACATGGGTTGGCGAACAGAACGGGAGCGATTAATTGTTTCTTGACACATTTAGCATTTCACAGTTTATAACAATATCAAGAAGAGGAAAACACATTCATGTTCCAGTGGCGAATCCAGAGGGGGCTCATCGGGCGCTCACTCCTTCTTTAGTTGTTGTTAAAACAAAATAAATTAAAAGAAAAAATGACATGAGATCTGGAAGTAGCACCAGAAATACTTTGAGTCCCCCCCCCCCCCCCCCTTAACGGAATTCCTGGATCCGCCCCTGTGTCCGCTTCATGATGAATGAACAAAGCAAAATCATGTTAACATTTCAAATACTCATACCATTCCTACTCAAACATTATTATGCATTCTTGATAATGGGAAATGATATTTCCTTTGTTATTAAGAGTACAATGGACTACTACTTTCTTTCAAAAAGGTAGTACATACAGACGTCATTGGAAAAAAGAAATCTCATTGACCTGAATACTGTTCTGATTTCATCCTTTCATACATTATAATGTATTTATGTACAAAATTTTGAATGGCCTTGCTCCTGAATATCTAAGACGAGTTTTACCACAACGAGCTAATCCATACTCTACAAGATCAGTCTCCATGCACCAACTGTATCTAGCTAAACCCAAGACCGAGTATAAAAGCAGTCTTTTTCATACACAGCAACGAAGCTATTTAACTCACTACCTGTGTTTATCAAATCCTCCACCTCACTGCCCCTATGTAAACGCAATGTCCGCAACATCCAGGTGGTTACCAGCAGTAGCTAATTTCTCGTTTCTTTGAAAGTTGTACACATGTATTCTTTCTGTCACCTTTCTTTCTCTCTCTCTCTCTCTCTTTCTCTCTTTCTCTCTCTCTCTCTCCCTCTCTCGCTTTATCTATCTACAGAGGATCTCCACTTTTATGAAATGTATTATTGTTTATGTTTGCATATGATTGTTATGTATATATTTTATTGTATCATAAATGTGATTTGTTACAGCAGGGCTCCCTTGGAAAGCAGGCCTTGCGGCTTGCAATGGGACAACCCTGCTTTTATAAAGAAGACAATAAATCTAAAAAAAAAAAATAAAATCCTGGGCAGTATTGACATGATGCATTAAACAATGTCTCAAAGTCTCCTAATTTCAAAGAAATCTCAGGGGTCGATATGATGCTAGAAATTGCAGTCGTAGTCGTGCATCTATCGATGTCTATATTGGTATAAATTCCGTACGAATGAACAAGGACCTTATTATCATGATTCACGCTTAGTTGTTTTGCAGGACACGTGTTGTCCAGTATAAATGTGACACTGCACCTCAAAACAAACAAAAAGGTCGCCAGACATGAATTTTTAGTTAAGACCATATTCTGAAAGAGCAGACTTTAAGCTTTAAAATGATGTATAACTCAAATCAAATGGACTCTCCTAACCTATCTAAATATTGGAAAGAAAGCACAAACTCAGGAAAAGTGTGAACTGAGAAAAGAGGCTCTGAAGTAGAGTGTCTGTTTAAGCGCTTAATCTTTACCAAACAGTGCTGGCTGTGCGATGAATGGGACATAAAAAAAAAAAAAACAGAAAGTAAACCACCAGAGTAACAACGATGAAGAGATTATCAGATTAGACTGAAATTAAGCATGCCTCATTAACACACTCTGTCCCTAAGTAATGCCAACTTTCAAAGCAGTAGCACTATTCTTTCAAAAGTTATTAGAGTTGAAAGTGAAGAGTGTGGACAAGGTTTTTCAGAAATGAAAAAGGGAACTCTAAAAACACACCTAATCACACTATTCTACCAAAAATGTTCGAGATAAAGTGCTAAAAAAACACTTTCCTGCCCGTTTTATGATACCAAATTTTAGCATAATGTAAAAGAAGACCTACTCTTTCAGAAAATATGAAAAACTCAAGTTCGGCTGGGTTGACCCATTTCACTTATTTTCAGTCCTCACGCACAATCAATGTGTGCGACTTTATGTTCGTTTTGAGGTGCACGGTCACAAATAGTCAGTGGGACCCATGCAGGAACATTTTAATAGAGAACTTTTGACTAGGTTTTAAACAATTAAGACTGAATTTTCGTTTTCTTAATGTAACATGTAGATCAGATTGTGACATTGTGGAAAAAATAAATGATAAAGTCTTATGTTGTTTTCCCTCTTTAAATGAATATATATATATATATATATATATATATATATATATATATAATATACATATATATATATGTGTGTGTGTATATATATACTTAGTTATATATCGCCATTTGTAGCATTATTCTTTTTAATTTTGAAGTCAGAAGAAGCAAATTACGCAGTAACTTGACATTTTGTTCTCTAATTTGTCATTTGTCAAATTAGACGATCACATACTTATTATCTAAAATTGGATTAAGAGATCTTGATCTTTTAGTTTTAATCTGTCAGTGTTCTAGCTTTATTTTCCGAGACGATCTTTCAAGAATAAGCCAAACATGTGGGCTATAATATTTTCCTTCTTTATCTAAAATCATTTTGGTGTACTTCTTGAAGACCGACAGAAAAGTAAGACTGTGCAGACTGACGTCACATAGACGTAATGATGACGTTGAGGGAAAATAGAGCAAATCTGCATGTCGATTGCTTTAGAGTTTCTGTGTTAGAGTGTCGTTAGTGTTGTTTTATTGTATAAACAAAAATCAGTTTGTGCATAAATGAATACGCATAGTAATGAGGCAGTGGTCGCGAAATGGGTTAGGCAGCATTTTGAACGAGTCATCTCAAGTACGTTCATCATCAGATAGAGCAAAATAAAACCACTTGAAAAACTATAGGGCCTACTTCACTTGTATGTCAAGGAAAACCCTTGCAATTATGACTAAAAACATTCCATATTTTCTTATTACTGCCCAGTTTTCCGCGGGTTTAACTTTTGCTTACATATCAGAGCTGGAGTTAATTTTGTTCTTCTTCTTTTTGTTTTTCTATGAAGCTCTTCATATATCAGGCCTATCATATTGCATTTGTCAAATTCTGAAATGTGAGATTTTCTCAGATTTAAGACATTAACACACGCACGTAAACAAGAGGGCATAGAAATTTGATTTTTTTTTTCTCTCATGAGATGCTTTTGGGGAAAGTCCAAGGGATTTTTTATTTATTTTTATAGAATGAATGCTCACTTTGATTTCCACATTTCACGCCGGCGTCCTCCGAATGGAGACAGTTGTGTGTAGACCAGGCTGCAGACAGACAGTCACTCAGTTGAAGCTCGTTGCCTGTGCAGTTCACATTATCTAACCATATGATCTGTGCGGTTCTCCCCTGCCCGAAGTAAGCAGATCCTCGTGCTTGCCATGCCTCTTGATAGCCGAGCTGCCGGCACACCACGGCTGCATCGTCGATATCCCAGATGTCGTCACACACCGTGCCCCATTCACCGTTGTGATAAATTTCTACACGCCCTTCGCTGGCCATTGGACCGTCCACGAGTCGCACTTCACCTTCTGCAAATAAGACAGTCCAGAATTACAAACAAAAGAGAAAAATACTAAACCAACACAATGATAGATATTGCCACGGATAGAGTAAATCCAGGCAATAAAACACATAGTCATACGGACAATATGCATTTACGTTATTCACAAAACAATTTCTTAAAGAAAAAAAAAAGCGTCGTTTGCTAGTGGTTCACGCAGTAGCTATAGGTTCGTTTTCTTTATCTAGGTCATAGATATTCACAAAAGACGACAAAACGAAATGAAAGAAAAAATCCATCCAAATTATCAGGCATACAAGAGCCGGACGCTCTCTTTTATCGGTTCTATACTGCCGCCTGGAATATACATGAACTATAAATATATTCATTGATGTATACATCTGGCATTCACATTAGGCGTTTTCACATCAGCCCGATAAAAATCCAAGCTCGAGATATATATTTTTCTTTTACTTCCCAAGTCAGAAAATAGCGCGCTATTTCGAAACATCGGGCTGATGTGAAAACGCCTATTGTTTCAAATCGAAACACTGTGTATGTCAGAATGAAATACTGATGAAGGTCACCACATAGATACTGGTTTTTAATAAGGAATTCCTGAACAGATATCACGTGTAAAAATAAATAGACGGACGGACGGACGGACGGACGAACTGTTCTATATCTCATTTACACAAATAAAGAAAATTCAATCAAAAGAGAAAAATCTGAATGAATGCTCTGATGACGGTATTTATTGTCACATTTACTGCAACATATTTTCACTTTCTCCCCCTTGCTGCACTGCGAAGATTTAACCACAGCCTACACCATCACTACTAAGAACATACTCTGCGTTGTTTCTATTAAACACGAAGAAAGCTGGACATATCAAAAAGGACAAAAATTAACGGTACTTGTGTCAGAAGCACTATTGGAATTGGTAAAAGCAAGAGATCTAGGCCTTAAAGGAAACCTCCGGATAATTTTCAGATTTTACATTTGAACAACTATGAATTAGTTATACTGAGGACAGAGTTTCAAAATTTGTGATAATTGGGATGAAGAATAAGAATGTTTTCAAAATTTAGAACAAATTGCAATGAACAAGGATGATGACATGGCAGAGTCACCATAAGAATGCATGAGTTGGGGCTCAAGGAAGCAGAACAAAAGAAGAAGGTATGCATAGATTATACTCAGGTGAACTCGCAAGCAAGCGGTATTGTAATGAAATTACACCGCCACATTTCTGAAATATGTGAACCTCCTATGTCATCATCCTTGTTCAGTGTAATTTGTTTAACGTTTTTCAAAGTATTGTTTCTCTGCTCAAGAACCACAATAAATTCCACAAATCTATGCATGGAGTTGTCAATTTATGTACTACATGATGTGAAATTATGAAACTCGTCTGGAATGTCCCTTTAAGATAAGCAGAAAAAGAAATGAAGGCTGCATTACCTGTGGTAATTATCTGCACTGTAGTTGCAATAGTTCTGTGGCTGCTAGCTGTTCTTTGTCGCTGATGCAAAATATTTGGTGTGAATGTATATAGTGTCAATATGTTTTCTTTGCAACCGATTCGGCAAAAAGCTATGCGATCAAAGGGCTACAACTCCAAAAAGCGGTAAATTTACCCACTAAAAATATAAAAATAAATAAAAGATGAGGACAATGGTTGATCAGACTAGCAGATCTTTTAGGTACAATGTAACATGATATTCTACTGCAGATGCAAAGATTCCAAATAAAAATGCGATCATCAACAACTCAAATAGTGAAATATAAATGAACAAAAATAGAATAAAGGCCGGAATGGTAAATCGCTATAAGGGTATTTCTTATAAGTAAAGTGCGACATGCTTGGAAATGACTGAACCTCAAACACACACACACACACACACACACACACACGCACAAACCACATTGGTTTGTGAACACAAATCATAAAATACCTTTTCTTAACTTATGATATATGCAAATCATAATCGTATACATCTTTAGAATGTTATTAGGATACGCATAATGTCGACACTTTCCTTTTTGCAAATAAAAAATCTCACCATAATCAGCTGTTATGAATCCAAAAGCGCCTACAAGCAGTATCAAGATGGCGAATTCGTCCATAGTGACGCAAGGCCGCAGACGGCTACGATAGTATCTGACAACCAGTTGCAGTTGCAGAGAATGATATCGGAAGGTAGATAAAAGAGTAATGCAGGTTTTGGTATATTAATTATAATATTATTATGATTTATACAGCGAGATTTATTAGTATTGCTCGGAAATGCAAGAGTAAAAGCCGCTGGTTTTCAGAGCAAAATGGCAAATGCGTGATGTCGTCTAATCGAAAGTCGTCGGTCTGTATCGCCAGTCATTTTGCAAACATACTTTGAACCCTACACGGCATTAGAAACCTAAATGACCAGAGCACACCCTCAGTGGATATAGCGCACGTACAACGCAAATGACGCCGATAATTATGCCTCCCACCCAACGCATACATAAGCCATGCAAACAAATTTGTATGACCTCTAGGGTCACTTTTTAAGTAGATTCTCAAAAGAAATAAAAAGTCTGGCGGCTATGGAGTTCATTGTCATAAATGTATATATACTTTATAATTAATCGTCGTAAAGTCAACCTACTTAATCATTCATCTCTTGTCATGATTTCGACATCGTTTTTAATCATTCTTCATTCTGTAATGTGACCTTGCTAGCATTCGTGTTATAGGATCTATATGTGTAGCACTGCTGATGTTTCTTCAGCCATCTCCTGCTGTCTTTCATTCATTTTCTGCAAGGACAGCTGCTGTTTTACTTTTTTTTTGTAAAAGACTGCCCTATCTTTACACTAGACGAAATAAAAATTATCGTATTTTGTGAAGTAATCCTTATTTCACGAGCATCACGTTGGATTCTCTTGTATTACTTTGATTTGATTTGATATGATTTATTGGTTTCTGTATCATCATTGTTCATACACAAACATAAATATAATGACAATGTATATATATATATATATATATATATATATATATATATATATATATGTGTGTGTGTGTGTGTGTGTGTGTGTGTGACCCTGCACCTCAGAACAAACAAAAAGTCGCCAGACATGAATTTTTAGTTAAGACCATATTCTGAAAGAGCAGACTTTAAGCTTTAAAATGATGTATAACTCAAATCAAATGGACTCTCCTAACCTATCTAAATATTGGAAAGAAAGCACAAACTCAGGAAAAGTGTGAACAGAGAAAAGAGGCTCTGAAGTACAGTGTCTATTCAAGCGCTTAATCTTTACCAAACCGTGCTGGCTGTGCGATGAATGGGACAAAAAACAGGAAGCAAACCACCAGAGTAACAACAATGAAGGGATTAGTAGATTAAACTGAAATTAAGCATGCCTCATTAACACATTCTGTTCATAATTAATGCCAACTTTCAAAGCAGTAGCACTATTCTTTCAAAAGTTATTAGAGTTGAAAGTGAAGAGTGTGGACAAGGTTTTTCAGAAATGAAAAAGGGATTCTTAAGACGCACATAATCACACTATTCTACCAAAAATGTTCGAGATAAACTGCTAAAATAACACACTTTTCTGTCCGTTTATGATACCAAATTTTAGCATAATGTAAAAGAAGACCCGCTCTTTCAGAAAATATGAAAAAGTCAAGTTCGGCTAGATTGACCCATTCCACTTATTTTCACTCCTCATGCAAACTCAGGGTGTGCGACTTTATGTTCGTTTTGAGGTGCACGGTCACACACACACACACACACACACACACACATATTATATATATATATATATATATATATATATATATATATATATATATATATATAAGTATTTTCTTGTTCATTGCCTGTGTACAATGTACAGCAAAAGTACAACAAAACATACAACAATGAATAATACAGAGGGGCTACAGCATACAATAAGCGTAACTTGATTTGCTTGCAGCCCCCCGTAGCATAACATAATAATATACATCGAAAGGAGAATAGGAGGGAGGGATGATTTGCATAGAGATAGGATAGTTGAAAGGAGAAAGGGAAAGGAGAGGTTTGTCTGCTTTCGCTAAAGGTTTATACAAAGTAAAGTCACCTGTATCACTGATTAGCAAGACATGAAAAAATATTTTCTCACCGAGGTATGCAGGTGGACAGGTGATACAGGTCATGGTCGGTTACATAATCATTATTACATAATAAATTAATTGCGTCGATATTTCTACGAAAGAATTTCGTGTATAATACATTAACAATGACGATGGAATTACAGATATTCAGATAACAATTTTTAGAGCCTTCCTAAAAAAATACATGGATTTTAAACTTCGAATTTCAGAGGGAAGAGAATTCCAAAAATTGGGTCCAGTGTGTCTGACAGATTTCAGAGCCATCACTGTTTTGGGATTATACAAGTGAAACTTATCAGATTGTCTCGTTGGATAAGAATGTATTTCCTTGTTTAACTGAAATAGAGAGTAAAAAGAAGATGGCAACTGACCATTATGTAAGCGAAACGTAAAAAGTGAGTTTTGCAAAAAATTAATGTCATTTACCCTAAGTGTTCTTAATTCTGCGAATAAAGGATCTGAATGGTCTCGATAACCTGAGTTGGTGCATATACGTATAGCTTTCTTTTGCAAAAGTAATATACTATCAATGTGGCTTTTTGAAGTTGCCCATACAATGTTGCAATAAGAAATGTGCGATAATATCAACGAATTATATAACATAAATGAAATATTATGAGGGACATAATTCTTTAACTTCTGAAGTATACCAGCATTACGAGATTATAAGATATATTTTGTATATGAGCGTTCCATTTCATATTTTCATTTATATATTATGTTCCGAGGAAGAATAACTTCACTGTAATGTTATTCGTTATCGGTTACTAGTAGGTCAAGCTCTGAGAAATATCTCGTTTATCATGAAATGCGGAATATTCACGATAGCTTATAACCCTTCACTATTATACATCTAACCAATCAGTGCCAACATCTTGATTGAAAAGTTCGGTACACCTCTGGTTATAGAAAATGCATACAATTGCAATCTTTCAATGATGAAGTTCAATTCATTATTTGGACAATTATGTGGACAAATTCCACATCTAAACTTATAATATACATGTCATAAATGCGGTACGCAAGGGAAATTTCATACTCACATGACCTCTCACAGAAAGCGAAGGAATTTAAAAGGGAAACAAAATGATAATTTTTCAAAAACCATTCTTTAGGAGAATCGCGCACGTAACCACACCAAACAACCTAGTATTCTATCCAAAAATCGCATTTACAAAGACTTTAAGGACCTGCTTTTCGAAGCTACTTGATATATGCATTATGAATGGTTTGTTTGCAAAAACCGATAAGTCCATATTTGCCAAATGGAGATAATTAAAGGTCAAGAAAATAAAGAGAATAACAAAAAACATTTTGCTTCTTTTCACCATAACTTCAAAAATGTACCTTTATATGTAGTGACCAATATATCATTTAAAAGGTATTATTTTGTACTTCATCACATAGACCGTACTTCAAAATCTTCCAAAATGGACTTATCGGTTTTTGCAGTTGTAGTTGCATTCCTCTGTAGTAACATTATATATATATATATATATATATATATATATATATATATATATATATATATATATATTATAATTATATATATTTTTGCTATTATGCAGGATCTTAAGCATTAATGCATGCATAATACATGCCAGTAGTTCAAATGCACACGCTTTTGCCAGCAAGAATACTCTTATACTTCAGCATAATATACCCATAACAGAGCGAAGAAATACAGACGCCAAGCATTCTTTTCCCTTCTGTACCTCTGTCTTTGTTTGCGTTTTGTTCATCTATTTTCAGCCATGACGGTACAACCCTGGCATTGTACCAAATGTTTGCCTCCAGTGTTTGTCGCGGCTGATTGAACGATAGAATAGGCCATTTTATTTCATTTCCTTTTTTGGGTTTGGGGGGTCCGACAACTGTGTTTGCCCTAGCAAATAGTCATGACTGTGTCGTCATGGTTTTTTTTTTTTCTCCTTTTTTATGTCCTGCTTGATAGAGGGGCCTGAATGACAGATACGTTGTTCTGGTATAATAATTTTGCAGTGTAAGACTTCTGTAACACCCTACATCCGAATCCTCGGCAAGTGAAGGGTTAAATCTTAAGTCCTCTACAGAATAAGTTATGTAAAGCAAAATTAGATATTGTCATATAATACTGAAAATTAAATTGAAAGATTCATGTTCCGAATGCAGTTGATATGAACACATACATAAGGTATACACACAAACACACCCACAACGAATAAGTCTCCATACACTGAATATTTATTTCTGCTCAGTTCGAACCATTCTTTTGTTTAATGTGACAATCAATATAGTGTTTGAATGAGTTCCATGGATCATACATTTATGTATCTTTCACTCTGAATCTGCAGCTGTAATAACGAATACTAAATTCTGCTAAGTCACAAAATTACCATAATCATGTCCCCTGAAATTATGCTGGCTTTTATAAGAAAAATGCACTCTGCATAAAAAAAAAAAAATCGTTGATATTGAATATCTTATCATAGAACAAGATGTTCGTTCTTTTTTCATAACTAAAATCAAGCTGATCGCAAAGGAACAATGCGTATACGTGAGGGTATAAGTGAGAGATATCGAAACAACAAGACCTTCAGCTACAAAAATATTGCACTGGTAGCCCTTGTAAGCGAGCACAAGTTCATGTAGAGAGCGCTAGGTGCCCTTGGCGTATGAAGTAAGCGCAAACAGTGGTGATTATTTTGTACTTTCCATTCTTCAGTAAGATCTACAGTATTAAAAAAACAAATAAATATGAATAAGAATATTAAGGAAAAATGATAATCTGATTATTTCAATTAAATAAAAAAGGAACATGCAGATATTATGGAAAAGTATTGCTCTTTATGTCTATAATGTCAAGGCAACACGTACCTCCCATTCAACAACAACAAAAAAAAAAACACCCGTGTTTTTAAAACTTTTTTTTTCTTGTAAGTAGTACAAGTTCTTTATACCCTTCTACAACAGGGACGTAGGCCCTACATCACTGATTGTTGAAGATTTCCCTTCTACAGAAAGCAGTACATGGCGAAAGTGTCATTAAGGAATTTAGAACTTTCCTCATCTCGTTAATTCACGTTTAACTTTACTGCATCTTTAGCAATATTGTGAGCGGTATGCCCAGAAAAACTTGACAAAACGAGCAGATTATTCAATGGATTCATGACAATAGTGAAATGCAGAAAGTCAGGTAAAAGGAATAATGACTGATGCTTTCGAAGACGGATATGAATTAACCAGAAGAGGTATAGGCATTTGTTAGCATCGTATGCAACACCATACTGCCGATAAACGACGAATATTTTCGTCTTATATTAAAGGTAACCTGGCGTTCAGCACAGAATCCTGCTTCAATATGTTTATAACGTTGTGCCAGACGCAATTAACAGGTGTCAAAAGACATCAACGGTTGAGTTCCACGGGAAAGGTTTGTGTCCCTTATCTATGAGGCTAATATTAACATCGACCATGTACTCCATGATGAGGCTATCGAGTCCTTGAGTATACGGATTCTCATGCAGGTACTCGCGTGGAATCCACCAGCGCGCTCGCCCTCTCTGTTTTGCCGTCTTGAGTGGCGGGAACCGAGAGAGGGCGCAATCCACCGAGTCCTGAAGCACGGGTGAGTTCATGTAGCGAATCATTTTCTGCAACGTCTGGTTTGGAGACGAGACGAGATCCTCATAGTATACGACCAACGGACTCTTCGCGGTTTGCAGCCACTGGAAGTATAAATTTCGCCATCGCAGACTCTCCCGCTCAACGAAGAATCGCCACCCTTTGATAAGAAACATTTCAAAAAGACGAGGTTCATGATAAGTTTAATAATTTCCTTGAAAATATATGAGAATCGTGACGACATGACGACATACTTTGATCCTATATCTCTCAATCAAGATGATCATCAGGAACTTCATAAGACTAAATGACAACAGTCATTACAACAACTATTCCATAAAAAGTGGGCTGCATAATAGCAAACGTGTATTCATAAAATACAAAATAATGAAAAATCATTCAGGCGCCAAGGGAGCAAGGGAAAGTAAAGAGGTTAAAGGGATCGTATAGTTTTGGTTGAGACCTAATTTTAGGTTTCTGACATTTTTTGGTGAGATAATGAGAAACCGTTTATGAAATATGAAAGAACATGTAATTCCATGAGGAATTCAACGTTTATTTGATGAAAATTGGTTTTGAAATGGCTGAGATATCTAAAACAGAGCGATTCTAATAAAGTGTGGGACCCACATTTTATTATGATCGTTTTGTTTTACTTTGTTTTTGGATGTTTCAGTCATTCCAAACCGTCATCAATTTGAATTTCTCTTAAAATGGTGTGCTCTGTGCTATTTCACAAGTGTTTTCTTGGTATCTCGGGAAAAGTTTAAAGCTCAATTCTCATCTCCACCAATACTGTACCATCCCTTTAATAACAGACTCTCTATCATTGAAATGAAAAAAAAAAAAAACAAACAAACAAAAACAATGCACGAATATTACTCACTAGGGCTCTGTGTTAGAGTGCGTCGCTCTTTGGCGCTCATTTCCAGTGTCAGTTCGTTGTATTTGTACGCCAGTGAAACGATGGCTTGGGCGGGATGACGTATCAACAAAATGGAACCTTCGAATTCCTGGATGTGTTCGATGTCGAAACGATGCGTCTTTGAGCAGATGACTTGTCCAGATTTATAGTCCACCGTTATTCCAGGGAAGGCTGAATAAAGTTGACAAAAGCTTGTTATTTGTTGCTCTCAAATTGGATTCAATTCATTTCATTTTTGCTCATACAATAATTTTAAGGGAAAAGTACAATGTCTTACAACAATTACATACATGTGAAACTAATCAAGTTGTTCAAAATAATTGCCTTATTGAAAAAGGGAGACCCATGTAAAAGGTAGATGTTAAAGAACAATGTTTAGGTTATAGAAACAAGCTGTCTAGCCCCTAGCACTTGCTTTAACGCATTGAGGACGAGCTGATTTTGCCATAACACACAAAATCTATAGACGCCTGCCCGATTATACTCGGGACGGGGCTAGTCTTCAGTGGGTTAAGGCCAGTAAAAACCCATTCGTCATTAGGATTGTGTTTCGGAGATTCTATTCCTAGCAAAAATATAGATGTAATAAATTTGTGAAACCAAAAGACAGGGATAGGCAAATAGACTGATAGAATGAATGAATACATTCTCGCAGTCGCAGAGTCCATGATAATCATGCATAAAAGAACAAGATGAAGCGATAAATGAATGAATGAATGAATGAATGAATAAATAAATAGATAAAAGGATAGCAGGGTTAGGTAAGTCTTTGTGTTGTAGTGGGTATGAATTCCAAATAAGGATGTCTTAGCGAGTTAATGAATGTATAAATCAGATTTCTGGTGTACGAACGACACGCTCACTATTTCTTCTTTCCTGCGTTTGCTCTTTCCCTGTCTTCTTATTCCCCTCCTCCCCACCCCCATCTTCTTCTTCTTCCTCCTCCACTTCCTCCTCTTCCTCTTTGTTTCACCTGACTGTAATTATCCTTCTTAACTCTAAGTTACTATACAGCGCCACCTACGACCAAGACCATCTACTCACTTTTCACAGTTCTTGGGTTCCCCTTCTCCTCGGGGTACACCGTGCCGGTATAGATACCCGTCGCCCGCTCCACGAGATGCCGAACCCAAGCGTTGCCGGACTGCGGGTAGCTGACCAGGGCTATGGTTTTCAGAGATTGGACCGGTCGAAAGTCTCTCCTGCTGCATATATCTGATGAGACACCAAAATTAACAAGAAAAGAAAATAACTCGTACCGATAGGAAAATACCTATAAAAACACACCAAAACAAATAGAAGTAGTGCCTGGTTGTATAAATAAATCAATTCACGAATGAATATGAAAAGACGTTTCATTCATTCATAATAAATGTCGGCAATAATTAATATTAATTATCGAAAGATTTTCTTTCTTGAGTTTCTTTTTGATGGTTTTCACAGTCATCTTCTCTCGCTTTTTTCCGCATTATGTCTTCTTTTGTTTTATGCTTGTTTTTGTTTGTTTATTGTTGTTGTTGTTGTTGTTGTTTGTTGTTGTTTTTTTTTGGGGGGGGGGAGGGGGGAGTGAGGCTATTAGGATCATTGTCGTACCAAGTTCCATCCAATAAGTATAAATGTCTTTTTAGGCAAATAAACTGGTGGTATGAATTGAAAAATATAAATGTTCAAAGAAGAGACAAGATCTGTCAGTAGTTGAGAATTTATTGGCGCATTTGTATGCCTCCAACACGAAGTGTCGCCGGAGACGTTATGTTTACGGGTTGCCCGGCGGTCTTCCGACGGTCGTTCCTTCCTTCCTCTGTCCTTCCGTCGGTCCGAAATCAATTTTGTGGACATCGTAACTGGAAACCATGTCTGAGGTATATCTTAAGAAAACTTTGCGATAGCATATTATTTATGAATGTACACTTTATACGTATGAGTGGACGAAGTTGTGCAATCAATGTTTGGCGCACAATCACATGTTCAAGGTCACTGAGGGCAGGGTCACTTTTTTCTCCATATCTATGCAATGTCTGAAGGTGATTTCATGAAACTTAGTGTATCCATGACGTATTAACTGATAAAGATTGTCTAGTTAAAGATTGGCGCAATGGGTCAAAAGTCAAACTACAAGGTCAGGTGAAAATGGTTATATTTAACTTCCCCAATGCCTCGAAATGGCTCGAGGTATCTTCATGGAACTTTTACATAACAATTCAAAGCCGAAAAATGACTCTTTTTGAAAGTTTGGGTCATGGGCCAAAGGTCAAGAATCAAAGTTCAAAGGGCCCATTTTATAACACAAATGATGCACAGGCCTATTTCGTGGATCATTGAGAATTGGATGCTTTCGTTTAACTGTTAACTCTCGTTTAACAGTCTAAAACCCAATCGATGCGCTCGTTGGTTTAAACAGTTCCAAAGTAACTCGTGCATCGAATTCTCACCGATCCACTCTGTCCTGTGCCTCATTTGTATATCATACATAATGATTGAATCTGTAGAGAAATATTTTGACCGTGGTGTCAAAGGTCAACTGAAAATGTTAAAATGTCACAATCTGTATTCATGTTTTGTAAAAAGCTCAAAGTACTATTATGAAAATGAATGTTAACCGATGTGGATTATTTTAAGAATATTGTGGGCCATGGCGTCAAAGGGCAAGTGTCAATGGTCAAGTGAAGGTGCTCATATTTATCTGCTGAATACGGTGACTGCCCTCTCTCAAACAATTTAGCCACTCATCCAAATGAAGCATTTCAGTTAAAGTTCTGGCCAGTTAAGGCCTATATGAAACGATATCACTGTTGACTCCAGTTGCCACAGCGTTCGCAGGTCATATTGGAAGAACCATGTCATATGTTGGAGGCATACAAGTCGCCATGACGTCATATTCCCCTCCCCCTTCTAATAGCATGTAATGAAATTTCAGTCGATTGTAATATAGAGTAATATCTCAACTATGATTTCTCCTGCCTCATTACTATACTTAATATCAATACT
Organism: Diadema setosum; assembly: GCF_964275005.1. Lineage (NCBI taxonomy): Eukaryota > Metazoa > Echinodermata > Echinoidea > Diadematoida > Diadematidae > Diadema > Diadema setosum. The sequence continues at coordinate 14,488,898 of NC_092696.1, read as the reverse complement.
TGACATCAATAATACGCATTCAAAGTTCCACAGTGGTTGTTTCTGTCCATAACTCACATTCTAGAACTATTTTAAAGCACTAATGCTGGATTTTGTTTCATTTGCATAGGGCAAATTATGCCTTTAACGTTCATCTTACCAAACTCGTCGACACGTTTCGAGGCCGACCCCTCGGCACCGAACCAACGCGCTACGCGTGGCCCGACGACGCGATCAAGGGGGAGTTTCGTCATGACCACGACGCCGAAGATGACTTCGACAACGAAAAGGACGACGAGACCGACGGGAAGCAACATTCTCACGCACATCCTGAAAAGGAATAAGGGTTGTATATCTAATATATCGCCAAAGTATCATTGTCATTATCTTACAAACAATTTTCAATTCATTTCACGACAACGCATATATTATGGGATAAGGATAAAATAAGAATTGTCATAGCACGTCTAAGCGAGAATCCACTGCAAGGATGTGAAATTTACTTCATCAGGGCAATTACCCCCTGAGGACAATTACCCCCACCCCCCCCCCCCCCCCCCCGGCTAAATACTTGTAGTTAGTAATAAGGTTAGAGTAAAGATTAGGATTCGGGTTAGGTTTAGGGTTAGGGTAAGGGTTAGGTTCAGGATTACGATTAGGCTTAGGGTCAGGACTGGGAAGGGTCTGAGGCCAGAGCCTATGCTTCACTTTTAATTACCATCATTATTCCACGCCTCTCTCTATGTCTAATAATCCAAAAACAAAGAACAATATGAGCAACATCTACTTTCAGGCCTACTTCAGCTACTGCTCCTTCTAGTACCACCCCGAACACCGTCATTACCACTATCACAACAACTACTTGATACTTTTATAATACAACTATTCACTACTACAGTATAATGTAATGTAATGCTACTAGGTTATAACTATGATTCATATCCTCAAAATTAAAGAAAAAAAAAAGAAAGTCACTTCACCTTCCATATCACTAGTATTGAAGTGTCTTTTATTACTAATATTGCTACTATAAATTACACTCCGACCTCTTCATCCGGATCTCTCTAATATCCGGATGTGATGTCGGCCTGATCTTTTTTAAATCTAATTCTAATCTAAAAAAAAAAACAACAAACAAACAAACATGCATTCAGACATCCATTACCCCCAAATCACCGCAAGAACATGGCCAGAAAACAAGTCATTATCAGGGCACAGTACATGCGATCGTTCTTCGGCAGCTGCGTTTATTAACATTGAGTCTTCCATATCCGGCCAAATCCCTTATCCGGATTAGCGCCGGTCCCGTCTTGTCCGGATAGGGGAGGTCAGACTCTAATACTAGTACTAGTACTACTCCTACTACTATTACAATTAAAAGTTACAACTAAAACACTAGCTTACTCTGCTCGTGAGAAAAAAAAAAGAAAAAAATCACACTCTCAATAAATGCTACTCTCGTACAAATTGTTATTTCCGAATTGAAAAAAGTGACCCAGTGGATAAGAGCTAATAGATTGTCACTTAATCTTTTGAAAACTAAGTATATGTTATTTAGCAATTCTATAGAAGTTTTACGCAAAGATATTATTTTTGCTTACACTCAATTAGAACGTGCATCTCATATAAAATTCCTCGGGATTACAGTGGACGATAAACTTTCATAAAGGCCACATATCATTAATATTAGTACAATAATTTCACTTAATATTGGTATCATTAATAAACTCAAGTTTCATATTCCATTGTCTTCTTTGCTGACGTTGTATTTTTCTCTAATTTTACCTTACCTTAATTACGGACTTTTAGCATGGGGTAGCGCCAATCAAACTTTGTTAGATAGACTACTGTTATTACAAAAAAGGGCACTTCGTGTTATTTGTGGCGTCCCGCCACGTTCCCATACAAATCCATTATTTACCAAATATAACATTTTAAAAACCAAAGATTTGTATTATTTTTTTTTAAACTTGGTCAGTTTATGTTTAATTTCAACGCAAATGCACTTCCCTGTATATCTGTTAAACCCTCTCTGATGTTTCGTTTTCATTAGTTATTCACGTCTCATCAACCGCAGGGTTCATCATCCAACCATCAATCAATTAATCTCTGAATTCATTATAATGAAATAGCCATCGTAATCTTTTGCACGGCTGTGTGCAGCCACCAGCTGTTTGAAGCATCTCTTTAATTCCCTCTTTCGTTTCCTTGATCAACGTGTAGGCATTCTCTCATTTCCTTCTTTCCTTCCATTTTTCCATCCATTCTGTCTAGTCGTGTCATTTTGCTGTGCGTCTCCTGTTTTGTTTCGTCTTGTCTTAAATTATATTTGTGCTAAGTATATGCAAATAAGTATTTCATTAGATTTTCCTTAAAAGTGGTTCACAATTTAAAGCTTGCTTTTTAATGGACCTCTCAATTTTTTTTTCTCAACTGAAACATAACCTTGTATTACTTTTGCAAATATGCATACATTATATGTATTATATATATATATATATATATATATATATATATATGTATATATATATATATATATATATATATATATAATATTATATATATAACACTTTATTTGTATTATTTGATATCATTTGCAAAGTTGTATGTATACGTTTGTGATATGATACCTAATTTATACTGTGTTATGTTCTATTGGAAAAAAGAGAAGAATGAAAATAAATGAATTGAATTGAATTAAGTCGAATAGTAAAGAACAGGTTGAAAAGTTTGCTCAAGCATCTAACACCGATCACGCGACATTTCAGGAACATTGACGGATATGACACGTTCTCTTTAAATATCGCAGCAGATACTGCTGCAGTTTAAATGATTCTGCGAATGCAATTTCCTGGCGGCTTCCACCGACTGAACTGTTGTTCCTAGAACCACTTCTGTCGTGATTAGCTGAGTCAATATTCAATACGCCCATTACTGTTTCAATTTCCTCAACTACAGACTTCTGTTTGTAACCAACGCGTAACCTTTGCTGAGAATTCTGAATACCAACGATGAAGAAACACGTCTTCCCAAACATGTGCAAAGCAGGTCACTGCATTCAGCGCAGTGGTATGGAAAGACTAGGACCTATTTGGAAGGAGGACTCGTTTGAGAGCCTGCCTACTTCCTGGCGGCTACAGTTGAACTATTATTACTACCTAATCATAATATAGATTCAAAGTGATAGGCTAATAATTTCATACAACAAAATTACAACACGGATGTGTAAACGTGTTTATTCAGCCAACTCCATCAGCATCAACATTTCAAAATCCGTGGTGTCTTCATGAGACACGAGATACCTTTGCTGTACGTTAATCGACTTCGAAACATTTCACTTACATCTGCTGCCGCCTTGTAAGTCCCATCGCTCAGAAAGAGTGCGGAATGGTCCAACAGTCACTGTTTATCATACTTCAAACAAGATGGCCATTTTTTTAACGAATGTGTGTGAAATAGGAAGAACCAACGCTCGACGCTGCCTAGGTATCACATCGCGTATTCAAATGACTTAAGACATAACGTTGTCTGTATAATGACCGTTTTCCCATTACTTTTTACGCACAGCTGATGTGGAGACGTACCGGTGCACACAAATTCAATACGGTTTCTAGTCTCCTTTCGAGGGATATCGATTAGCTGCGATGATTAACAATAGACGGTGTTTTCCTGAACCCACGGCGGAATAGTGTGGTCTTTGAATAGGTAGTGTAATATTGAATGCTGCGGTGAGCGCAGTCTACACTGCAGTTAAAGATCTATAATCAATTTCTGTACACGTTTTCATTTAGGTAATTGAGTTTCTGTCACGTTATCTTCTTTTCTGTTTCAATTCCTTTATGATATACCATCTGTACACATCTATGCTTGAAAGCCCAAAACCTAACGAATAAAATAAAATAACTATACATATTCAACGAAAACATCTTTAACATAACAGCCGTCATCTAATTAAATTATCAAGCACTGTAAAACAAACAAACAAACAAACAAACAAACCTCGACAAATTATAATGCTGCCCCGAAGAAATGACAACAGTAATGCTATATTTTGAGTGCGAGAATCACATCAATCTGATGTGTGAAAATTCGTCGGACACCGGTGTCTATTTATAAAAGTGGGGTATCGTTACAGAAGTAACACTAGAAATAAGGGGACCTAACATATGATAAAAGTGTAATCTAATGTTAAATTGCTCCGATTGTAAATTACAATCGTATACCCTATTTCGGTTTGTCTTAGGTGCTGGTACAAGATAATGAAAAAGGAAACGATTCACTGAAAGTGGGCAGTAAAATTAAATTCAAATCAGTTATGAATTGAATATATATTACAAATGAAATACACAAAAATATGTCATAGTATTATGTAGAATGCAATATATATATATATATATATATATATATATATTTATATATATGTATATATATATATATATATATATATATATATATATATATATGTATATATATATATATATATATATATGTAAGTATTATACACACATAATTATATGTCTGTATATATGTATATATATAATTATATATATATATATATATATATATATATATATATATATATATATATATATATATATATTGTGACGAACTCGCCGTGTCATGATTGCGAGAGTATTTGACTATCTGCACAAATGCTTCCGCGAGCCGTGTCGGGATGGCAGAGTATACAGGCGGGATTTTTTTTTTTTTTTTTTTGCTGCAGTTCAAAACGATCCCAGTAATTATCAAAACTACTAGTCTGTGCGCTACCATGTAATATATTGTATCAGATACAGCTCACTAACACCAGCGGCACACATACCAAGTTCAGCATCACTTGTATGTCACTCCCAAGCGTCACATGTGAATGGTATTAAGTTGGTAGAAGCATGGGCGTAAATCCCGGGGGGGATGGGGGGGATATATCCCCCCCTGAAATGGAGGAGGGGGGGATGGCCTGTACAATCATCCCCCCCTGAATTTTGAGGGGAAAAATGGAGGAAGCAGAAATGTGATTGTATCAATTTTGGCACATTGCGTGACGTTTGTACGCCGGCCTTCAGACAGGTAACAGAGCTGAACAGTATTCTATCTTGTAGGAAAATGTATAACTTTCTCAAGCGCTCGCTCGCTTCGCTCGCTCGCGAAGAAAGTAACATCGACATACACTGTAAGGTATGGCTCAGGCGTTGACAACGTCAAATAGTATAGGTCTACATGTAAACATGCTATGACGCGAGTAACTGGGGACCATCTGCAAAATATGTACGAAAACATACAAACAAACAGTAACAACAACTTTATCGCCATAATTGAATCCCCTCCATTTCCTGAATCATTCCTGAGAAACGACAGTGACTGATGACTCAGTCAGGATACATCTATGGGCATACCAAGGGAAGATCAGGGACGTCGAATCTATGGGGGGGGGGGGCAAAGGGGCATTTGCCCCGCCCCAAAGGAAGTGTTTAGACAGACAAATCATTTATCCCCCAAGCAATTCCCGAGATGAGGACAAATCTCGAACTTTCTTAATGGAAAATTGTCCAAATATCGCCAGAACTATATGCACAAGATCGTTGTATTGCAATCATGAACATGCAAAAGGTCCGCTGTACAGGATAAGGGATAAACTTTGTACACTTTTGACATAGACGTATATTCCCTAATTTATCAAAGAGTGTGCAGCAGATCTTTCACTTAACAAAAGCAACCAAATATGTATAGAGGCGTCGATGGGGGGGGGGGGATGGTTCTCAAATAAAAGTGGGACAAACAAAAGCGAAAAATATAGCTACAAACGGCAGTTTTTGGAATGTAAAATTTTAAAATTTTAAAGCTCGCTCGCTCCGCTCGCTCGCATTTAACCGCTTTGCCATTCTCCTGATGTTGCTGCCAGTGATTGACAGCAGGTGCACCCGGTACGCCCCCTTAATTTCCAAAGCGAAAGTATAGCTACAAACGACAGTTTTTAGGACTGGAAAATGTCAAAATTTTCATGCTCACTCGCTTCGCTCACTAGCATTTAATCAGTATGCCATTCTCCTGATGTTGCTGCCAGTAATTGCCGGCAGTTGCGCCCGGTGTGCCCCCTTAATATCCAAAGCGAAAAAATACAGCCACAAACGGCAGTCTTTGGACTGTAAGATGTCAAAATTTTCAAGCTCGCTCGCTCCGCTCGCTCGCATTTAACCGCTATGCCATTCTCCTGATGTTGCTGCCAGTAATTGCCGGCAGTTGCACTCGGTGTGCCCCCTAAATTTCCAAAACGAAAAAGTATAGCTACAAACGGCAGTTTTTAGACTGTAAAATGTCAAAATTTTCAAGCTCGCTCGCTCCGCTCGCTCGCATTTAATCGCTATGCCATTCTCCTGATGTTGCTGCCAGTGATTGTGAGCAGGTACGCCCCCCTTAATTTCCAAAGCGAAAAATATACAAACGGCAGTTTGGGGACTGTAAGATGTCAAAATTTTGAAGCATTTAATTATTATTCCATTCTCCTGATGTTGCTGCCAGTAATTGCCAGCAGTTTTCGCCCGGTGCGCCCCCTTAATTTCAAAAGCGAAAAATATAGCTACAAACGGCAGTTTTTGGACTGTCAAATGTCAAAATTTTGAAGCTCGCTCGCTTCGATCGTTCGCATTTAACCGCTATGCCATTCTTCTGATGTTGCTGCCAGTGATTGACAACAGGTGCACCCGGTGCGCCCCCCTTAATTTCCAAAGCGAAAGTATAGCTACAAACGACAGTTTTTAGGACTGGAAAATGTCAAAATTTTCAAGCTCATTCGCTTCGCTCGCTAGCATTTAATCAGTATGCCATTCTCCTGATGTTGCTGCCAGTAATTGCCGGCAGTTGCACCCGGTGTGCCCCCTTAATTTCCAAAGCGAAAAAATACAGCCACAAACGGCAGTCTTTGGACTGTAAAATGTCAAAATTTTCAAGCTCGCTCGCTCCGCTCGCTCGCATTTAACCGCTATGCCATTCTCCTGATGTTGCTGCCAGTAATTGCCGGCAGTTGCACTCGGTGTGCCCCCTAAATTTCCAAAACGAAAAAGTATAGCTACAAACGGCAGTTTTTAGACTGTAAAATGTCAAAATTTTCAAGCTGTTATCGCTCGCTCCGCTCGCTCGCATTTAATCGCTATGCCATTCTCCTGATGTTGCTGCCAGTGATTGTGAGCAGGTGCGCCCCCCTTAATTTCCAAAGCGAAAATATAGCTACAAACGGCAGTTTGGGGACTGTAAAATGTCAAATTTTTGAAGCTCGCTCGCTTCGCTCGCTCGCATTTAATTATTATTCCATTCTCCTGATGTTGCTGCCAGTAATTGCCAGCAGTTTTCGCCGGTGCGCCCCCTTAATTTCCAAAGCGAAAAATATAGCTACAAACGGCAGTTTTGGGACTGTCAAATGTCAAAATTTTGAAGCTCGCTCGCTTCGCTCGCTCGCATTTAACCGCTATGCCATTCTCCTGATGTTGCTGCCAGTAATTGCCAACAGTTTTTGCCCGGTGCGCCCCCTTAATTTCCAAAGCGAAAAAATACAGCCACAAACGACAGTTTTTGGGACTGGAAAATGTCAAAATTTTAAAGCGCATTCGCTTCGCTCGCTCGCATTTAATCATTATGCCATTCTCCTGATGTTGCTGCCAGTAATTGCCAGCAGTTTCGCCCGGTGCGCCCCCCCCCCCCCTCCTTAATTTCCAAAGCGAAAAAATACTAGTACAGCCACAAAGGACATGTGGGACTGGAAAAATTAAATTTTCAAGCTCACTCGCTTCGCTCGCTCGCATTTAATCGTTATGCCATTCTGATGTTGCTGTCCGATTGCCGGCAGTTGCGCCCGGTGTGCCCCCATAATTTCCAAAGCGAAAAAGTATAGCTACAAACGGCAGTTTTTAGACTGTAAAATGTTAAAATTTTCATGCTCGCTCGCTCCGCTCGCTCGCATTTAATCGCTATGCCATTCTCCTGATGTTGCTGCCAGTGATTGACAGCAGTTGCGCCTGGTGTGCCCCCCTTAATTTCCAAAGCGATGAATGAAAAATGTCAAAATTTTCAGCGCAAAGAGATTTCACCGTAGGAGGGGGAAACCCCCCTACCATACCCTCCCCCCCCCCTCGCTTGATACGTTCCCTCACATAACCGCTCCTCCTAAGATCAAATCCTGTCTACGCCGATGATAGGCCCCATTATTTAGTAGGCCTTCACAGTGCATGCATGATGTCGCACAGCAAGAGCTGAAATACCACGATTTTGTCATTCAATAATATATTGTGAATATTTCATTTTCTTATTGTTTTTTTTTAAGAAAAGAAAACAAAATTTTCAACACAAGTGAGCACCAGATCGCTGAATTTCAGGTCTGGAAATGCAAAATCTTCCTCGTGTGGGAGAGGGATACCCCCCCCCCCCCCATACACACCCTTCCCCCGTTCGGTCGTTCCGCTCCCTCTCCCAGATATTTCCAAAAAAAAAAAAAATGTTTTCATACTTTTAAGGTCTGATTTTCCGCCGAAAGTCGTCTGACAAGCAAAAAAAAAAAAAAAAAAAAAAAAAAAGCAACAAGAACAAAAAGTCTTTATGTTGTTGCTGCCACTTTTCTCCCACTTTATATTTCATGCAAAAGAGTGGGGCATCCGATCCCTGTAAAGTGTGTGTGTGGGGGGGGGGGAGGGGGGCACAAAGCTTCTTCCCCCCCCCCAAAAAAAAAAAAAAAAAAAGAAAAAGAAGTCTGCGCCGGTCCGGTTATGGGCTTGTAATCGTGGTGATGGTGACCATCCCCCCCCCCCCCCACTCCTCAGTATGGATTTACGCCGTTGGTTGGTACACCTAGTTTTGTTACCAACTTTTGTTACCAACTTTTGCTCGCGACTTTTGTTACCAACTCAGTCACGCTACCGTGATACACCTTTCACAAACCACGTGGTGGTATAAGTATCGTTGGTGGGCATGACGGGGCAAGTGCTTAGTCGCACTTTACCAACTTCTCCCACTTTCTCTGGCGACGACTGGAACTTGAATTGGGCACGGGGCATACGTGACAAGTCCCATTACAAACTTCTCCCGAAATCCAACCATTTGCTAGTTGTCTCTCCTTGGGAATGTGTGCCACCACTCTGCAAATTGTTGATTACAGCAGCACACACAAGAAGATACAGTGCAGTCATCAATTCAGGAACACATGTACAGTTTTGTACACATAGAAGTGGGCGTGTACGACACATATGAGTTTGTCATACACGGACTGCTCACTGCAGAATACCTCATATTGTATTACGCTCTCCTCTCCTATCACGGAGTGAGGGAGCAATCCCGTTCGTCCCCACTTCAATGCGGTCATTACCGAAGAAACACCTCAAATAATTCATAATGTTTGCGTGGTTACTAAATTCGTACAACATTTGTCATTTTAGGAGTATCGCTTGTACGTGGTTACTAAAAATTTGCATGTATCAACGGTCTAAACCGGAGTTGGTATTAAGATAATCCAAACTTGTCCACGACAAACAAGTAACCACATATTTAATATCAAAAGTTTTAAACTCGTAATGATGCACTACCACAATACAACGTTTGTCCAACGTCGCGATAGTGCGCCCTTTCTATGGTACAGGCACATTGATCATACAAATTATAATTGATAAGTTAAATCGAATCGGTTCCACCGAATTTCGTTACAATATATATATATATATATATATATATATATACTCCAAAAATATTTATTATTGACAATTCATTTAACAATGATGATAAGAAATGATTTCTAAAACTTACGAAACGGACAAATAGTCTCGAAGTAACTAGACAAAGAGTCATTTCACGGACACTTTAATTTAACATAATGCAAATAATATTGTGATCTGGGAGTTTGTCAGCTGCATCAACGAAAAGAATATGCCTAAAGGCTGTCTGTGTCCGACCCGTAAAGAGCTTTCGATTTCCATATAACTACAATGACAAACTTGCTGCATTATTGTCCCTAAACCTGCTCCTCCTAGTTTATTATTGTCATTTAATTCCTTCCTTTGTTTCACTTCCGGTCTGTATCGTCTGCAACGAAATACACGTTTATACATACGTCATAACGATGTTTCTGAGTAGATGTTGTATTTCCTGTTCATCGTGGTATTAATACTGTGGTTTTAGTTTTTATGGCACTTTTCCTTTCCAATGAATTTAATCAAATTTGCAGACGTAGGAATTTATTCTTAGTAACGACCTCGATGACTCTCGTTCTCATATATCTATCTGTCTTTCTTCTTCTTTCTTCCGACCAGATCATGCTTTCTTCTGAAAACTTTTATTGCCCAATCAATTTATAAATGTATATTCCACATTATTTTACGTAATGATTCATATCATTTATTATCTATATTGATCAATGTCATTTATATTGACACTACATTATCCTAATAGATTATCTCATTTTCATTGACACTATTTAATCCCAATAAACTATCTAATGTATGTATAAAATCTACATTATGATATTATCTATAGTAGGCCTGCATTCCATTTTATAATTCTCCCCTGCACACCTGTCCCACAATGCACGCCTTTATGCAACCATGTACAAAAAAAGTAGGTCTATACCGTGCGAGCATCGTAGATCAATGTAGAGAAGTGGAAAAAAAATATATATATGCGCGCTCTTCATGTTCAATTTATGTTTTGGTATTGACATTCCCCGTCGAGACTCCTGAAGAAGGTGGAGGCCACCGTAAATTTGAGTTGTTCAATAAACTCATTCTTATTGGCGAAATAATGCATTACTAGTTTATTTCTTGATTCTTCGCTATTATATATATATATATATATATATATATATATATATATATATACATATATATATATATATATGAAGAGTTTGTTCGCAAAAACCGATAAGTCCATTTTTGAAGATTTTGAAGTACGGTCTCTGTCATAAAGTACAAAATAGTACCTTTTGAATGATATATTGGTCACTAGATATTAAGGTATATTTTTTGATTTTATGGTCAAAAGAAGCAAATATTTTCTTATTATTCTCTTTATTTTTCTTGACCTTAAATCGCATATATCTTTATTTGGCAAATATGGACTTGTCGGTTTTTGCGAACAAACTCTTCATATATATATATATAGAAGTATTGCAACAAGTTCACTCGGTTGACATCAGGTTCATCCGTATTTTATTGCTACTCGGAGTTTCATGCCACCTTCATTTAGGGGCAATCATCAGGCAATTGCCTGATGATTGCCCCTAAATGAAGGTGGCATGAAACTCCGAGTAGCAATAAAATACGGATGAACCTGATGTCAACCGAGTGAACTTGTTGCAATACTTCTGTCTAAAGCTCTTCCTTTGAGGATATCGAGCACTCTTCATAGAAGGATAGAATCACCAAGTATATATATATATATATATATATATATACATTTATTTCCAGCCGTAAGGGGAAATGCGGAATAAATAATAGTTTGGGGGAATTTTGATAAAAAGCATGAAAATATTCAGATAAAATGCAAATATTGCCCTTTTTGAAAAATATGCATTAATATGGGCTCAATGCAGAATTGAACTGACAAGAGCACATTATCAGAGTGTATCTTAAACCGCTAAATTCTGCATGTTAATGAGAAAATACAACTCCTTTTTAGAAAAAGCAGATATACCTAAATCCCCCCCCCACACACACACACACATTTTCTATGCACATCCAATATATACACCTATTTTTTTTTTTTGCATCCCTGCCAATCTCCCCTAAATTGTATTGATGGTACAGTCCTCAATCTATACACACTATGCCATTTGTGCCTTACTGTGGAGGCCCCAGATCAATGATAAGGCTTTGAATAACATTGTCAAAAGGGGAATCAAAAAATTTCCCTTTGGAACGAATTACCTTAAGATACCTCGTTTCCAGACGTATATTCCCCCTATGGACGCTTTTATACTTATATATCTATATCTATATCTATCTATAGTTATATACATAATAATAATAATAATAATAATAATAATAATAATAATAATAATAATAATAATAATAATAATAATAATAATAATATATATATGCAATGTATTTGTCCTACGTCAAATCTAATTGAATCATTTACTCTAAAGGAATAAAATTACAACGAAGCTATATATTACACGAATACGATCAGAATGATACCGCCCCTCACTCAATAAGGATGCGGAAACCGAAACATTCCTAATATAAATGTCCCTAAAGCGTCGAATAAACTGTGTTCAGCTTTCATAATATGACTATTTTTGGTGCAGTCGTCTTCAAGTTTTACTTCCTCAGTCTGTTCTGTAGTTGCGGTCTGGTTATGATCACACCCATAACTGGCAGCTGCGCTTCACCGGTAATGATTACATCAGTCTAAAACGTTCAGAATCTCGTGAACAGTGCTTGTGTGTGCATGAACGGCTGTAATCGAGCAAACCATGGAATCGACGCATTTCAAAGTACTAGCAGCGACGCTGGCCCTCGCTCTCCTCGTTACGTCAACTGAAGGTATGCAAGACTGTCTTCCATCTGTTACCGTGTTATAGACCCATATATATTATATCATCCATGCGTTTGTCACAAGCAGATTGGATTATTGTAACAGTTTATTTTATGGCTTACCTGATAATCAGTTAGGTAAACTACAAAGGGTGCAAAATGCATGTGCTAGATTAGTTTGTAATTCTCCTCGTTTCTCTCATTGTCGTCCATTACTGCGTGCATTACATTGGTTGCCTGTAAAGCAGAGAATCATATCTAAAACTCTGCTAATTGTATATAGAGCCATTCATGGTACAGCACCAGTGTACATACAGGAGCTTGTAGAGTTAAAACATCACTTCAAACATTTTATCATCTTCGGAGTTCACGGGATCAAACATTATTGAAATATCCATCGGGGAAATCAAAAGTTACTCTTGGTGACAGGGCATTTTTGTACGCTGCACCAAAATTATGGAATAATCTCCCTTTGTTTGTAAGACAAACAGTCACAATTAATGAGTTTAAGGCCAGGTTAAAAAGTCATCTCTTGAAGTAGTGTATTTTCTGTTTGAATTTCTTGTATGCATGTCATTTTGTTATGCGCAGTAGAGTATATTATTATAGTAGCTGCGCAATATAAATGTCCTTTCATTATCATTATCATTATATGACCCACATTATCAAATGACTGCATGTTTTTCTGCCTGCCTCTTATTTTTCCTATCTCTCTTTCTCAGCGTGTGTGTGTGTCTCTCTCTCTTTCAAAAAGGCCATTAGATATTGAGAATGTGTGATAATCATATATTGCAAAATGCTAAAATTTATATAAAATGAAAAATGTAAAAATAAACACCATTTTCATTATTTTTGAAAGTAAGGTCATCATCAAATACAGATAATTGATAATACTGCACTCGTTACAAAACGAGATGCTTTTTATATTTTTTTTTAGTAGGCCTACGTTTAACATCAAATATCTCGAATTGATAGAAATGGACATAATCTATCAGAGGGTTGATTTTCCTTTAACTCTTAACATAACATACATTTACATATTTGAAATATATAATACCGTTATGATAATGGACTTTTGTTGGGTTTTATTTTGTTAAATGGAGGCGGCAAATAATCGATCCCATGAATGAAAGACAGGGGAAGCCATTGCCCATTTGATATTCAGGAGAGTAAAAAAAAAAGAAAATGGTCCCATCAGACGTCGGTAAATTCGTGGCATTCCTGCTTGATGTTTGTCATTGTTTCTCCCTTTGCCGAAGTTGTTCTCCTTTCCTGAAGATGTTACCATGCAGACTAGGAAAATGTTGAACTCAAGCAATGCATGCAATGAGATATCATCATGCATTTCTACCATACTCAAATTCCATTCTTCCTCTCACTTTCCATCTCTCCAACTCTCGCGCGCGTTCTCTCTCTCTCTCTCTCTCTCAGAAAAAAAAAAATATTATAATGCAATAAAACAAAAATAAAACATTCAAAAACAAAAGGCAAACATCCAGGGAGTGTTGGGATTCACCATTCCTGCTGTAAAGATACCAGAATCCTTCCCATTCCACATATTATCATTTTGATTATATCCATCTCCCCTCCGTCGTCCCATGCACAGGTGGATCACCGGAGGAGGACCTGTTTCAACGGATCAAGCATGTCTGTGGTACCCTCACAACCGACTTAGACCTTGAGTGCACGTTTCTACAGAGTGCGTACACCGTCCGAAGAGGCCATGGACTCTTTATGCGGAATGGAGTACTGCACACGGAATACGCCAAAGGAGCGAACCGAGGTGTGAATTATATAGTTATGATTATTTTTGTCATTTTCTATGTTTGCATACAACACGCAGTGATGATATACAACATTCAAGGAATAGAAGACATGTATACCAATACAATACCACAAAGAACAAAAAAAGCAAAGAACATGCATTTTCAAAATAGCATTATTTTTATAAATTTGGTATACAATATGAGACAATGGGATGTAATAATCATGAAAAAAAAGGAGCCTATATACTGGAAAGTAGTGCTTGTTGGAGATAATATGCTGCTCGCGGGGGGACATTGGGTCTCATTTTTACAGTATAAAGAAAGATGAACAAAACCAACGGCACAAAACTAATATAGAACCTTACTGTAATGTATGCATTTACATCAGGGACCTATATAGTACAGGAGAGTAGCGAGTAGGCTATACCATTTGCCCATTGTCCAAGTCAACCCATTTGCTCTAATAATGGATAACGGTCTCCTATATGTATGTAAAACATACAAATAACATTAAACAATAGTCAAAACTATCTGAAATTACTATAAACTAAAGAAGGGACGAATACCCCTTGCCTTACTTCGACAAAGGGATTAGACAGGATAATGTATAAACAACAGTTACTTCTTAAAGCAAGATTTGGCGTAAATACGAAGATCACACGATCCTAATGATATGGCCGATACCACTGGAACTGACACTAAGAGAAATGACACTAAGGGCAAAATCTGCTACTCGTTTTGTTTGTGTTTTTTTTTTTTTTTTTTTTTTGGGGGGGATTCTAAAAACTACAAAGGGCATTACTAATTCCAAATGCCACGTGAACATTAATCATGAAAATCGAAAGTGAACACTCTAACATCGTTTAATACGATTGTGAGATTCTGACAAAAAGGGGATAGGGCAAGTTAACGGGGTCATCTCACGAGACCGACATCAAAAATAGGTCCATGAGTCATACAGCCATTAGTTATACGGCTCACGAGTAATACAGCCCATGAATTCGACACTACACACAAAAGGCTCATGAGACCGACACTACAAAATAAAGGCTCACGAGACCGACAGTATACGCAAAAGAGGCTCACGAGACCGACACAAGGCAAAGAAGGCTTACGAGGCAGACACTAGGGAAAGAAGGCTCACGAGACCGACGCTATGCAAAAAAGCCCATGAGACCGACACTAGGCAGAGAAGGCTCACGAGACCGACAGGATGAACAGCGTCATCTACATGTCAATTACCTGTACAGGGTGTTCCATGAAGGGCAAAATCACATACAGGCGGGGGCATTTTCGTCACGCTATCGAGCGAAAGATTGTAACTAATTGAAAAGCACCATTTACATATCAACGACATCAAGTAACTATGTTTTTCTGTAATATGTATGGCTTTTAGAGGGAAGTTCTGTCACGCTACGGGGAGCGACATTGTTACAAATTGACTTCTTTTTAAAAAATAACATTTTCCTCTTCATGGGGACCACCCCCCTCCCCCACCAAAAAAAAAAAAAAAAAAAAAATGTATGAAAAAATAGTAGAGGACAAGAACGATGCATGGTTTGGTTTCAGATGCCATCGTGCTATTTTTAATAGGTTTTCCCAATTTCTAGATAGACGGGGGACAGGATGTATTTTTTTTTCCTTTTCTTTCTCGCTTCACTAGTTAAGTAGGGCTTATTGGATATCCTATCCGCCTGCTTATTCCCGCCTGCTTATACCCGGATGCATAGAGTTCAATTTGGTTGTTGTTGTTTTTTTCTGTAACTATAATGTATGACATTTCAAAGGATGAAAACGTTTTTTATCGCCGCGATTCACCTCAATTTGTGGCTTGTATTTGTAAAATTATTCTCCTCAAAATGGTACATTTTTCATGAAATAGAATAGCTTTTTTCATGGATGCATCTTCTTTTTCCGAATCCTTAAAACCACCTTAACAGACGATTATATCATTTTCTCTGAATTTGTACTAAATCAGCACCTTTGCAGATGACTACTCCCCCTCGATATCATGTAAAGCAATTGTGCACTGCAACATTGACCGTTTTGTGAAATATTTTCTTGTAAACTTCATTTCATACCTGGGTATTATTCTAGTTGGTTGATCTGAATGTCCACATCATTTTATTTATTTTTTTCTCTAAGCAGGTGTACACCGGTATATGTTTTGCGGAAAGGAAAACAAGGGTGTTTTGGCAATTTCGAAATCAATGTTGAAACATCTCATGCACTTTTACTTAATTTTGTTTATTTTTCACAAACACTCAAACACGCAAACACAATTAAAAATCTTGAACAGTTCAGGGGCGGGGGGGGGGGGCAATTGACGGGGTAATCCCCTAGCAACTCTCCATTTGCAGCTCTCATATCTTCCTTATGCCATTATCTGGACACCCTATACAATTAATTGGTCTATAGGTGGCGTTGTTCATCCTGTCGCTCTCGTATGCCTTCTTTGCCTAGTGTCGGTCTCGTGAGCATCTTTTGTCTAGTGTCGGTCTCGTGAGCCTCTTTTGTCTAGTGTCGGTCTCGTGAGCTCTGTTTGCCTAGTGTCGGTCTTGTGAGCCTTTAAAGCGTAATGTCGGTCTCGTGGGCTTTGTTTGCGTGGTGTCGGTCTCGTGAGCCTTTTGTGTGTAGTGTCGAACTCATGGGCTGTATAACTCGTGGGCTTGTTTTACTTGATGTCGAACTCGTGGGCTTTATTTACTCAGTGTCGAACTCGTGGGCTGTATAACTAGTGGGCTGTATGACTTGTGAACTGTATGACTCGTGGGCTGTATGACTCGTGGGTGTCGGTCTCGTGACGTGCACCCAAGTTAACTTACTATGCAGTTCTTCCGGCTTTTCTCTGTGCAATATTGATAGAATGGTTGTATGGAGACAAAACTTATTATAATTATTAAGCATAATGAAATCTAATCAAATACAATGTACCTATACCTAAAACGTGTACTACCCCTTAAATAAGTTCATGAACTTGCATGTTACAGAAGAAAATGCAGCAGGCTTATAATGTGTTCTTACAAAGCACTGCTTGAAAAGAAAAATACTAGTGGTAACGATTACCAAAATAATGGTAGTAGTTATACTTTTCATTATAACGCATATTATCATAGCTATTGTGCACATGCGGTGCACACGTAGTCAATGTGATTATTCATTCATCCATTTATTCAGTCATACATGATATATTTTTCATCTCATATACAGTCATTACAAACCACTTAGTTATAATATGCAGTACATTCCATGTAACTTTAGAGTTAAAACATCCTGTTTCATCTGAAAAGGGGAAATGTAGGAAGAGCTGCACGCTGCTAGAACAGAAACGTGTCGGATTCAGCCTCCTCAACTACAGTATTTTGTTACAATACATAATCATCGCATGTAACATGACGCACACAAACACACACACACACACACACACACACACAAACTAACAAACACCAGCACAGAACAAATAAAACACACACACACACACAAACACAAACACACACACACATGCACACACACAAATGATAACAATAACCCTTTGCGTGTCACATTAAGTTCTTATCCAGGTATGTGTGTGAACTTTGTACAAAATTGTCTCATTAGCCATGGCTCGACACTAACTTTTTTGTTTGGTGGGGCCACCAAAATCCTAAATTTCAAATTTCTGGTGGTCCGAGAGAAAAATTTGGTGTCCCGAAAAAACAAACAAACAATGAAAGACATTAAAAGTTCTTTTTTTTAATGAGTCAAATATTTAAGTTTTATGATAGTAACAATTAGAAGTTGAACATATCTTCTCATAAATAAACTTCAACAAACTTGCAACACTCACTCTCAGGCACTCATTCAGTCCTTTTCATCCATCCTTTAAACAAATTTAACTGCTATAATTTCGGGCGCAAAAAGTTACGAATTTATTGACATACTTTTCAAAAAAATTTGGTGGCCCGAGGCGGGCCACCAAATTTACCCTTTTTTGAAATTTGGTGGCCCGACTTTCATTTTTGGTGGCCCCGGGCCACCGGGCCACCGTTAGTGTCGAGCCCTGCATTAGCACATAAACGCTGAAAGAACAGCAAATAGTGTGAGGGAAAATAAGCGACTAAGTGAGTAAAGAGAAAGCTGGAAGAAGAAAAGAAAGTACGTTAACACATCCGCGATGCAGGGCAAGACCCAACAAATTTCGCGTCAGAAAGACTAATGAAGGTCACATTATAAATAAGAGAGACATTTCTTTAGATTTTAACAAAGTGATTTAACACTGGGAGAATCTTTTATAGTCCTTTTTATCCCTAAGCGAATCGCGCAATTTCATTGGTCAAAGTGACTATCTTAACTGTTCGGTGACTTAGACAATTTCCCAGTCATAAAAAAAAAGAACAATCGGAGATCTCGAAAGAGGCCCACGCCGACTCATTCGATTTCCGCTCTTGAATCCTTCTCTCGTTACTAATGCCAATGCTCATGGGAGCCTTTGAAAAAGGGTTGCCTTACAAACACACATCAAAACTATCGATCAGCAATTACACGGCAGATATGTGATAATTTCATTATAGAATATTTCCTTATTTGTTTTATCGTTTGTTAAACAGAGTCTGTTACATATTTGAACAAATGGATGTCACTTGTTTTGTAGTCTCTATAAAAACATACAACCGATGTTGCAAATATTTGCTTCCTAAATAATACCGTCACTATCTGACAGGCAACGGAATAAGAAGAGGACAGACAAAACGAAAAACAAAAGCAAACAAACAAACGTTTAGTTGTTAACAATATTGAAGCTATTGATTTTTTCCCTTAATATAATTTTATACAGTATTCCGCGTCTCCTTTCTATCTTGCGCAAAATAAAAGGCTTCCTTTGGAAGAAAGAAAAAAAAATACACAAAACCAAGACACTTTGCAATTGATTGACAAATTGCCCTACATCAACGTAATTTGTCAATCAGTTGCAATGAAAACATCTCGACGGAAGAATTTCATGAATTTGAATAAACCAAGACACGAACGAAGCACGTAATGAATATCCGTGTCAAAACTAGGAATCAAGAGCCAAGGCGTTTAATGCTCAAGACTGATTTGACAACGATGTAATCAACTTGTGATGTGCCTCGAGGCAAATATATCAACTCCTTCAGCCTTCATGACAAAAATATGCCAGACTCAGGCATTATCATAATTATTTTAGTTGACGATGGAAATGACAACAGCTCCCAAAGGGGTTATGTCAACTTCCATACACACTATGGTTTTGACACACTATTAGTAAATATTTATGATATTGACATTAGTTGGGGGAAAAAGACGAATAGAAGAAAAAAAAAGTGAGAGAAGATTAGATAATCCTTTATACCAACCTTTCTCGTTTCAGTTACATTCAACACCTTCTTCGTGCACCTGTGCAAGGGGTTCTCGGTGGCAGGTAGCACGCCCTCACTGACCATGGCGCCCATATGCGAGAGGGTTTTCCCCCGAGATGACGAATGGAATGATGACGAAAATGGAGACGGCGAATCTGGAAGTGGCGACACTGAAATAACAAGAAGTTCAGAGAGCTATTTTTATTCTTCTGACTTCTACGATAACAATGCTACTGACATTTTGTATTTCTAGGCGTCTTCCGACCTTGAATCTATAATTTATAACTGCCTTTAATGTGGGATTGGGCGTGTGCTTTAGCGTGTCGTGCTGCCAGATCATTATTTATTAGTTTCATGACACGAATGTTTATTTCTCAGACTGCAGCTAGTCTTGTGTAAAATCACTGGTAAAGAAACACTAAAATATGACAACAGAGAATTCTACCTCAAGCTGTTACACGTTTTCTACAAGATTAACTCATTATAGCGGTTGAAGAAATAATTTCTGTACCTATGCTTAACAACACTTTAAGGGGGGAAAGTTCAAAATCAAAAAGTTGAAATATATTTTTATTTCTATCAAATAAACCCACAAAAATATATACAATGCATAAGAGAACACATTTGTTGTAATTGCATGTGATGCAATGAGTAACAAAATAAAGAAAACATTATTGTATTTTTAATACTAGTATATATGCATAGTACAAAGTGAATAAGGATGGGAATGGAGACGCAGTGTCCCACCAAAAAAGCAAAGCTTGTAAGATATGGGACCCTCGGAAAATACAAAAGAGAACGAATTACGAATATGAAACTACAAAAAGATAAAGCAAAAACAAAGGAACTAGTGTCAACTGGCATGAGATCGATTTAGTATGAGATCAAAAATTATTGTCGCTGCTTGTGGCTAGATGATTTTGGTATTAGTTTTGTTGTTATTATGAGTATGTTCGGTATTGGTGATTATTAAGTTGAAAAGTATCTGTGACAGTTTTGCTTTTTAAACGAGACGAAAGGAAAAAGTATAGCAGGTTTGGTTGCCTATAACATCATGTTCGAAGTTGCACTGTGTAGGTCATATTAATATATTTGTGTATCTGTGCCTTTGGATGGGTGTGTCACTGTGTGTGTGTGGGGGGGGGGTATCTTTGTGTGTCAATGTATATGTATATGAATCATAAGTTGAGTATACAAATACATATATTATATATATATATATATATATATATATATATATATATATATATATATGTATATATGTATATATACAATGTATATATGAAGAGTTTGTTTGCAAAAACCGATAAGTCCATTTTTGAAGATTTTGAAGTACGGTCTCTGTCATAAAGTACAAAATAATACCTTTTAAATGATATATTGGTCACTACATAAAAAGGCACATTTTTGAAGTTATGGCCAAAAGAAGCACATTTTTTCTTTTTATTCTCTTTATTTTTCATGACCTTTAATCGCAAATATCTCCATTTGGCAAATATGGACTTATCGGTTTTTGCAAACAAACTCTTCATATATATATGACGGAAGAATGACTCACAGACGTTGCCGTGATGTTCACTATGGCCTTTATCTCCCAAGCTTTCGACTGTGTAACCAGCCTTTTTCAAGGGCTTGATGAGACATAAACATAAAAGCAAAATAGCAACCAATTTGCATGCATTTGAACAGAAATAGAAAATAATAACAATAAGAAGCCAATCAAACGGAATACAGACAGCAACAAGACATTGTAAATTTGCATACATTTACACAGAATAAGGCAAAAAAACAACGCAAAAGAAAATCTAAGAAATCAAACAAAATAATATAGACAAAAATAGACAGCAATATTCCATTCACTCCAACGGAAAGGCAGTATTATCACATACACTTCCAGGGAAATAATGGAACAGTAGTAGCAGTATAGTATACGCAATAATAGCGGTAATGATTGCAATGAAATCATTGGAAATACATAGACCAACATAGGTTAAAACACACTGGTTACCTTTTAAGGCGTTGGGATTTGCTTGTTGTGTGTGGTGTGGTGTCAGAGGGATGAGTGTGAGGGGTTCGCAAACGTAATGTGGGGGTAGTGAAGTGTGAGGGGTGATGTAGCTTGGGGTATTTGGGACGTTGATGGCGCAAAGAACTTGAATCAGATTGATCATTACACTCGACTTCTTTCATACATTGGTTTGGCCAAGATCATGCAGTGAATGCACGTGTAGTAAAAATACACGCAACCTTTATGAGCAATGTATATGGGTGGATGTGTACATCCGGTATGTATGTACACACAAGTGCATACACTCTCGTGCACTTGCATACATACAAAACGCGCTTTCAAATTACTAGTATACAGACGTATTACTAAAAACACACATGTGGATAAATACATATAAATGTGCTTCTAATACAGGAGCAGATATCCATACACGTAGGTATATAATGATGCACCTATGAACACGAATTGGTGGGATATGCGCGAAGTTACCCCAGCCCTATGGAAACATAATTAAAACACAATGCAGCCAATGCGATATGCATGTTCTGTGGGTACATGCCTTTAAAAAGTCGTTCCGGTCGTATAGAAAGGACACTTTTATTTTCATGAAATATAATGGAATGATAGAAGAGACCTTCCTCTGCAAGATATATATATAGTGAATAGGGTGCATCTATGAAGAGAAAGGTGTGGGAGGTGCGCAAAGTTACTCCACCCCTATATGGTACTATATATAGACACAATGCAGTATAAATCAAGGCGAAGGACAGTATGGGTACATGCCTTTGAAAAAAAACTCCGGCCGCATAACAAGGCACTTTTGTTTTCCTGAAATATAAAGGAAATGATAGAAGAGACCTTCCTTTACAAAATCTAAATAGTAAATAGGGTGCAACTATGAAGACAAAAGCTGTGGGAGGTGCTCAAACTTTCCCCACTCCTATGGTACCATGTATAGACACAATGCAGTATATACCAATGCGAAAGACAATAATATGGGTACATGGTATATGCCTTTAAAGTGTCGTTCAATCCTGCGGTATAACAAAACACTTTTATTTTCATGGAATATAATGGAAATAATAGAGGACACCTAACTCATAGTGAATTGGGTGCACCTATAAAAACAAAGCTGTAGGAGGTGCTCAAAGGTACCCCACCCCATGGCACAACATAGACACAATGCAGTATACCAAGGCGAGGGACAATGTGGGTACATGCCTTTAAAAGTCATTCCGCCCGTATAACAAAGACACTTTTATTTTCATAAAATATAATGAAAATGATAGAGGACACCTTACTCTACAAGATGTATATAGTGAATAGAATGTACCTATATTCTTGACGCTGTAAACATAAGTGAGTACTCACTAATCTTCAACACTTCTCATAAGTTCTGGATGGAGATTAAAACAGGGCTATGAAATATACATATATATATGTATATATATATATATATATATATATATATATATATATATATATATATATATATATAAAATTATCATTATTATTATTATTATAGATATGATGTACTCAGTATATTATAACACGTAGTATAATATAGTGAGATAGATAGACAGATAGATAGAGACACAGACAGAGAGAGGGCGAGAGAGAGAGAGAGAGTTATATTTCACCTCAAAAAAAAAAAAAAAAAAAAGAAGACGAAACGACAGATCCACACAATATAGATTTGTTAAAAAGCTTTGACGAGTGTGACGCCACAATCATGTTGGGATGTAGGGGGCCTGTGGGAACGAAAAGATGTATCTAAAGTCATGCCTGCTCCACGTGCGCATTTTAAAGAGGTTCCTCTCGTTACTGACCACATTGAAAGAAATTATTGTCGTCCTGTACTGGCCCACGTCTTTTTCAGGTATAATTGTATTGCTCTTCCAGAAAGCTCTTCCTGTATTGTCAACCGCAGTAATAGTTATTATCTGTGTTAAGTCGCATTCAAACTTCAAGTCAAATAAGAGTAATTTGATGCTCATAAATACCAATAACTTTTATCGTAATTTTATATTTCAGATTGACCATTCATTAATTTTGTTATCAGTTTTGTATGTGTGTGTGTGTGTGTGTGTGTGTGTGTGTGTGTGTGTGGCTGCATTTCCTCGCTAAAAGTCATAATATATTGTACTACAGGGTTGTTGTTTCTTTTTTTTTATTCAAGTCACATACTGCAGGTTTACCCGGCCCATTCCACTTGTTATTCAATTACATATTAGAGGCATTAATTTTCGTCAAATGCATCGAAGTATCGTCATTCAATAGTTTCTTTTTTCGTCGATAAGATTAACTAATTTGTCGATCAATTTTGCATTTGCGCATTCTAATTATAAAATCCCCAAACGTTTTCGGCAATGGTTATTCAAACCTGTCACCAACTTATCCCGCATATTCAAACTCGCATAGAGACAAACAAGTTCATAATAGGAGCATTGGATATGAAGTTTTAAAGTGTCTATTAAAAAAAGAAATGCATTAGTTGTACTGCATCTTAGATTGAGTGTTAAAAAGGTCAACATGTGGATCACACATGATGAAAAAAAAAGAAAGATTTGTTAAATGAAGATTATAAACACAATTTGATGATCAAGATGAAAACAGTGATGTAAATTAAAGAACGAACAGTAAATGAATTTAATATTGAAGTTTACATAAAATGTTCGAATAATGTGCTGATCTTGATAAAATTAGACGTACAAGTTTCCGTTTGTTGATTATATTGCTTTTAGTGTTAAAAGTACAATGTCAAACTAAAAAATTCAATTAATCATAAAACGGCGAAAATAGATTTTGCTTATATGACTATTATGTAATTGAAAGGTCTGTAAACGAAACCGAAAGTGCATCACCAAGCCCACCGCACTAATTGAAAGCACAAATTTGGAGATGCATGTCCAGCAAGAAATACATGTAGAATGCTTGCATCCAAATTTGAACTTTATGCCCATTTTAATAATCGGGTGCCTAAAGGCGAATTTAAAGGCTGCACAAACGTGAGACCAAAGTCACTCCACCATGCAGGCATACGCGTTTGAATGCACATGAAATGAAAAGAGATGTCAATTTTGCGAAATTGGCCGGAAATGTATATTTCATTGTGAGCTTCTCATCTCGTTTTTCTGTTCATATTTTATACCATCATGAAAAACTGATGCTGAGTTAGAGAACAGAGTGCTTGCTGGAAATATCAAGCGATCTATCCATCTGTCATTGGATTTATAAGCAAACGTGATTTTTCAATACGGTCGGAAAGTTTTCTAAAAACAAACAAGCAAACATGTGTTTCAAGTTTTGAGACAATCTATATATCGTTTAATTATTTAGATAAAAATGAACACTACATGTACTGCTAAGTCGAACTGAATTATATTGAATCGGCATGGACAACCAAAGTGAAAGAGACATGCATAATAATCCTTGCCCGGCCATTTATTGTTTGTTATAAATTAACTTTTGTGAGTTCATATTATGAACTCACAAAAGTAAAAACTTTCGCAGCTTGAAGTCGGAAGAAGCAATATGAGACATCAACGCGGCTTTTACAAAAGGACCATCCAGTACAGCCCAAGAGGCTTACCGGAAGATGATGATGGTGCTACATCGATATCTTTACCAGCTGTTTACCGCAATTGATTTTCGGTACTGGCTGACGGTCGAGATGAAAATAAATCAGTATAGAATTTCCTACCAGCTTCATTGCCACCGTTTTGAAGTGTACATTCTTCATTAATATTGTTTTTTCTTGTTGCCTGGATTATTTTATCTGACGTTGGTACTGATCCTACACTGATATCAACCCGCAAATTTATGCTAGCTTTTCGACTATACACTGCGAGGACAACTGTCGTGATTGAATTAGAATTGTTTACAATTTTCTACCAGCTTGATACCTTTTGAAAAGTGCTTTCTTGATTCTTTACATCTGGTTTGCCTAGCTGAATTATTTTGTCTTTCCACAGATATCTCCACAATACCACCTTTAGTATTGTGTACAGGATACCCCTTTCGAGATAAGGGGTAAAGCGTGTCGATTGGTTAAAAAAACGTTAAAAAAGTTTCTAGCAGCGAGGAATAACAGAAATTATTATTCGAAAAGTGAACAATATTATGTAGATTAATATCGATAGAATGTTTCGTATGACTTCGAAAATGAATATAAATGACATATATATATATATATATATATATGTTTCAGTTCGTGAAATCGGTCGCACTTTTAGAGGTACAACTTATTAAAAAAAATCAGGTATATATATATATTTTTTTTTTCTATTTTGACCTCGAAACGGGATATCAGATTACTAGTAATGAAATAAAGTACGTAGGCCCACACATGTTTTGGCGCCTACGTAGGAAGGGTCAAACTTTGCAGGGTGAGACTGCCATTGACTAAAAAAAAAAAAACCCACAAAACAAAACAAAATAAAACAAAACACACACACACAAAAAAAAAAAATCTGCGCATGCTCTTAACGCTCCGTAAGCTTGCAAGTGAACCCACCCTGAGATTTATTGTGACACTGATATCATTTTCATGCGAAGTGGGCTGATTTACTGTTACACTCACACACTCACCTGGTTGACTCAACAGTGCAACCAGACTTCTTCGCCAGAGTTCGATCATTTCCCGGATTATTTCATCACCTCTGTTTTTCTCGGCAAGTAAAATTGGAGTGAAATCGTGTCGTGAATATACGAGGAACCACATTGGACGTCTCACAATGGAGCTAATAACTTCTCGTCGCAGATTACTTCTTCTGGTCTTCCTATTGGTTAGCGCCACATCAACCTGGGGTATGGAAGTATATTAAAACTCTTGCAGCGGAAATGTTAACCCTAAAGATGCTACGTTTACACCATGTTCTCAGCGGTAAAGGCAATCACGTTTCAGGCCACAGCGAAAAAAAAAAAAAAAAACAGAATGATTACATTGGATGTCTTGTCAGATTGTTACTTTGTTTAAAAAAAATAGTTAAAATAGAATGGGGGCATAAAGCATCCCATCTACCTACCTACCATCTATCTACCTACCAAGCTACACCTCGGGGAAAACGAGATTGCTGTGGCCGCTGGGAACATCGGGCGCTTTATATTTTGTGTATCTGATTTCGTAAATGAAAAACAATCTTTGAAAAGGAAACAAATAAAACCAGCAAATTACAACAACATCAACAACGAAATTGGTTTTTGACATTCAAAATTGGTATGATGTGTAGCTGACTGGACATTTCTAAGTTAGATCTAATCCTCATGGAAGTTTAGAATCTAAAAAACTTCTTACACTGACAATTCGCAGCGTCGGTAATTCAGACATCAAAGTTATTTTTATTATTATTATTTACGGACAAGATATAATCATCACGGTATGATATTTAAGCCACTTTCATAATTGCAACTTTCTTCATCTATTTGATGCTTTGGTTTTAAGTATAGTAGGGCCTACCACTGAGTCACATATCAAATTCTATTAAGGAGACAAGGTTCACTTTGTGTCAAAATACAAATCACCCAAAACATCTGCAACAGAAACAAGGCAGTATTCAACTATCATTCTATTTGGAATGGCCACCACAACAATATACTAGAATTTGCCAGAAATAAAAAGACGTTGATGAATGCTCAATTTGCACGAAATAAAAATGACATCAATATTCATAGACTCTTTCTTTTCTTTTTTTGCCTATAGTTATACGATAACTTCGCCCTCTCTCTAGATATATCTCGTCTGTCTTTTCTTTCCGGCAGGCTTTCCTGCAAGCGGAAATTTGGATGACGACGACCGGGTGGCCTTTCCCGTTGTCAGTGCCATGCAGACCCTGTGTCGTGGGCTTTCGTACCCTTTTCTGCGACTTACTGGTATTGATCCGTGCGGCTTCCTACGCGGCATCCCAGAACTCGAGGTGAACATCGAACAGGGCTTCACGGACACCCTAGAACCGATTGAGATCACCACACCGCGTGCACCTGTAGAAGGTGAACTGACACTTTTACGTGCTACATACAAGTTTGTTCGCATCGTATTTTTTTTTTTTTTTTTTGGTATAATACATTCAATAACATTTTCTGCAATCACAGAGACGCAGAATAGCATTGCTAATAACACGTTATACCAAGCTCCATTTTTTTTTCTTTTTGCTAGAGACATACATATATTCCTTCTTTCGTTGCACAGCTACGTTGTGACTGCCGAAAAGAGAGTCCATTACTATCATGCGTATAGACATTACACATTATAATAGGCACGACAGGCCCTTTTCGCAATGTCCTTCCTTTTTGTTATTAGATGAATGTGATACAAGGTATCTATTCCGTTCGAATATGAAATGACAAATCTGTCAAGCCTTGAAAATAATCATCTTGGTGGAAGTTGTCCCGTTCAAGGAGTCACCCCGTTTATCACAGTCCCAGTTATAAGCAGTGGAAAGTGTTTTTCGGGAACGCTAATGTTCTGGAATTCCCGTCCCAGGAAATAGTCTTGAGGAATTTTTTGTTGATGTTTATATGTAGACCTACTCATGACGAGTTAAATAATGTTCTGCCCATTGACTTATTCGAGGTATTTTGTATGTGTTTCGTGACACATACAACAATAGAAACTGTATGATTCATACGCTTGATAACTGGTGTTGATGGTGATGTTAACACTCACCAGATCTGCTATCATCTGGCATGAGAGAGTAATGAGACTGTAACATCCATGGCACGTCAACATAGAAGAGTCCCTCTGTTAAATGACTGTACAACAATGAACAAAGTGAGTCCCCTTTATTACGACACGCTTTTTACATTATCAAATTGATTTTGATTGCCTTCTTTGTCTCCTTCTACTCCTATCAGTGATCGCAACGTCGCTACCAACCGAAGTGACGGCCGAGGAGCTGTACGAAAGGACACGGGATGCATGCGACCGGGCAAGCAGAGAATTTGACGACATAATAGTCTACAACTTCTGTTTCATGATCGAGGCCGTCTACACATCTAGAGACTTTGGACTATATCTGCTCGATGGACAGCTGTTGGTCGGGTATGCTGCACCCTCAGCAAGGCGAGGTAAAGTTGAACTAACATGTCCCGTAAATTACCAAGCCCCCCCCCCCCCCCCCGTCCCTCCTTCTCAAAAACAATAATAATATATGAACAAAGTTAATCATTAGTATGTTGCATATTGTACATTGTGACCAGGCACAAAAACAATCAACAAAAAGGCGACAGACATGGATTCTTATCTAAGGGCTGATTCTGAAAGAGCAGACTCTAAGCTTTAAAATGATGTATAGCTCAATTTCACATGGACTTTCCTAACCTACCTTAACATTTGAAAAAAAAAAGCACCTGGCCTCTGAAAAAGTGTGAACTGAGAAAAAAGGCTCTGAAGTACATGGTCTATTCAAGTCCTTAATATTTATCAAGATGTGCTAGCTGTGCGATGAATGGGACAAAAAACAGGATGTAAACCACCAGAGAAACAACAATAAAGCACGCTCTATTAATACATTCTGTCCATGAACAATGTAAACTTTCAAAGCACTATTATCCTATCGAAAGTTATTAGTTGAAATTGAAGAGTGTGCAAAGGATTCTCAAGAAATGAAATGGGGCCTCTATTAAAGATAATATACCTCATCTGCACTACTCTACACACAAAAAAAAGGCTGTAGAAAAACTGTTGAAAACATACTTTAAAATTTATTGTATCGTCCCAATCTTAGGAATGATGAAGAGAAGAAAAAACAGTTCTTTCAGAAAAAAAGGAAAACTCAAGATTGACTTGTTTCACCGTTATGCGTTTTGCGTCCTCACGTAAAATCAAGGGTCGCGACTTTTTGTTTTGCGCGGTCACGTTGTATATGATGACCGGCTCCATGACATATACGTTCACTTTAGACACACGGTTTATTAGCATTTTCCATAATATTGATGTTTATTAAGTCACTTTAATCTTAGATGTTTATTACGTCACTATGATGTCTAGAATACATACGATCTAATTATGTCCAGTCTATAAGTTTACGAACATAGTTTACTATAAATTAACACTTGACATTCTAGCTCCATGATTGCAGTGCCTTTGGGAGTCACGTAATCGAGCATCTTGAGTGAAAATTATGGAGAAGAGATTGTAAAGGTTTGGTTCATACATAACCACACTATGTTTGAAGGAATGTAAATAGAATGGTTTTCTTTTCGTCTGACTTAAACAGTTACTTTTCCCGAGTTCGTCGAAGCTGTGTGCATGGGTGAAGTACCTTCCGTCCTCTCTATTGAAGAGGTGCCCGCAAATATCTGCGACGTTGCGCTCAATGGTGAAATCGGCGACGGCTCCGGAAGTGGAGACGGCGAAGGTGGAAGTGGTGACGGCGAAGATGGAAGTGGGGAGGGAGGGAGCGGAAGTGGTGACGATGACTGCGGAAGTTCCTCCGATACTGATAGTAGCTCCGATACCGTCAGTAGCTCGGATACTGAGAGTTACTATCGATCGTATCCGTGGTCAATGAGTGATGACTATTTATACTTTTAAAATTCTCATATTGAAGCAGCTGATTCCTTCGGCTAGATTCCTTTCCTTTTCCAGTCTGTCGGCGTAGACAGTCGATCTTTTACTCCCTGGAATTGATTACACCGTGCGAATTAAATCGCCAAGCCTATGAGACTGCATTTATGTACTGTAGTTTGCTCGTGAATCCTGAATCGATTGTCCGATTTTCTTCAAACGTTCAATATATTCTACCGTACTAATATTGCTGCCTTCATTCAATCTACATTTATCCTTGGGTTTGGATTTCCTTTAAGCGGCGACATTTTTAGACACGAGTGAAAGTTCCCGTTTTCTTCTATTTTCTTCAGTTTCATGTAGATCATTCTCCAAATTGTTTACGACATTCAATAAAAATAAGGATTATCAACACAAACGTGACAAGGTGATATCTGTAGCGAATTTTCGGACTTGATGGGAACGAGATAGAGACGGTTTCTTGGAGTGGCAAGAAGCAGCCTGCGTTATTACAAGCTGGAGATGTCAATGTGACGGTTTACTGTTTGAAGGGATCATATGTTTTGGCTGAGCCCTAACTTCAGGTTTCTAACAATTTTGGTGAGATAATGAGAAACCTCCTATGCTTAATGTGAAAGAGCATGTCATTCAATGAGGAATTCAACGTTTATTAATTGATAAATATTGGCTGTGAAATGGCCGAGATATCCAAAACAGCGCAATCCTAATAATAGGCGGGACCCACCTTTTATTACGATCGCTTTGTTTTACTTTGTTTTTTGATATCTCAGCCATTCCAAAACCGATTTTCATCAAATACACTCTGAATTCCTCTTAGTATGGTATGCTCTGTACTGTACAATGTATATCATAAGGGGTTTCTTGATATCTCGCAAAAAGTTAAAAGTCTAATCGTTACCTCCACCAATATACTATACGTCTATAAAAATGTTAACAATCAACTATTTGACATCAGGGATAAGCTAATAAAGTTGACTCTAAAATCAATTCTCTCATGTTTTATATCTTTTATTCATTTTCTCCCTTCATAAGCAATGACAATTACAAAAATTTCAAATTTCCAGTTTAGGTTTCAAATTCGATTCATTTATCCTCCATCTTTGCATAATCAATAACACACAATATACATGAAGGTAAAGATATATGAACATAAGTAATCAGTAAAAATAAGAAAGGATACCTTTTTTTTATGGAGATTGCAGAAATAGGCATTTTGGTGATAAATAGGTATTAATTGGAGGATGAAGATTGGGGAGGGGGGCTCACTTGTAGAATATGGGTTCTACCAGCTGCAATATACAATGATCATAGAAAAAAAAAATGCGTGGTCACCAAACCCATTTTATATTGCTTAATCAATTGATCAAATCAAACATGAACATATTATGCATATATTATCATTATTCCACGGGTTGACAAAACTAATTAAAGTGTATAAACCCAGCAGCCTGAGATGAGACTACATGAATTGTATTTTACAAACAAATGCAACAATGCAACGAAATTGGGACGGGTGTTGAGAAAAGAGAGAAGAAAAAGGAATGGAAGAGTTGGAAAGACATGTGGTAGAGTCAGTCAAATACACGGAAAAGGCACATAAAAATTATTCACGTTATGATGTTCTATCTGCATGTATCATTTACAATATCATTTTCAGTTTTCTTATGATACAACTATGGATCTTCAATATTATCACTTAATGCATTACAAAACCCTTGCCTGTCATAAAGGTATGTCAGTGTAGGCTATGTAAACGTATGTTGTGCTAACATGGACCTCGGGAAAGGTAAATTATATTATTCAATTCGTCTAGTGAGGTATACAGTATTTACGATTGGACAAATTCGTATGAAGCATACATAAAGCAGGTAAAATCCCGTTTCGGAAATTAAACGTGCTGACATATAACTGAATATAATATAAATCTTTTATATTTAGCAATTTATATATTAAAAAAAAAAAGTAATGAGTCTGTGTGAGATCGTATGAAGGAGTTGAATATAACACCGAGTAAGGTATTTTCTTGAAAAAAAAAAGGCTATCTGTCCAGGAGATTTTGATGAGCATTGCCCAAAGCCCAAAAGCCGCAGTGTAAATACGTTAAATCAGGGAGAAATAATAATGAAAAAAAAAAGAAGAAACGGAGTAATTGGGAGCTAAAACATAACTTTGGTAATAACACCAACATTTCGAGATAACTTCACAGATATTATCAACATGACGTTTTCAGGAGATTTCATTTTCAATAATTGTCCTTTGAATTTTTATTTTCATTTTTGTTTGTTTGTTTGTTTGTTTTTTACAGAATGGCCCTGCGTCTATTGTCAACCTCAGCGCTGGTTGTTATGTTATGTGTGTGAAGTCGAAACCACACCTCATAAAATGGGTATAATTCATTGCTCATCTACTGACATACATTAAAAAGTGACGGTATAGTATTGATTGAGATAAGGATTCAGCTTTTAACTTTTTGTGAGATACTTGGAAACCATTTTACGAAATGTTAAAGAGCATATTGCTCAATTAGGAATTCATAGTTAATGACGAAAATCGGTTTTGAAATGGCTGAAATATCCAAAACACAGCAAAACAAAGTGATCCCAAGAAAAGGTGCGTTCCACCATCAATTAGTATCAAATTGTTTGGATATCTCTGCCATTTCAAAACAAATTTTCATCAAAGAAACTTTGAATTCCTGTAGAATTATATAGGTGTCCTACAATCCCACAAAGTAGGAAACTCGACGTCCCACCTCAACCAAAGAATTATACATCAATTTAATATTGTATTGACATGTCAAGTTACTATAATTTTGTTATAAATTTTCTCCCTTCGTAAGCAACAATCATAATGACACAACGAAAGACGATAAACGCCTCAGGTCTCGATAATTTCACTTCTCCAATGCCACATCTTCAAGAGGTAGAAATGCTTGAAATATCTACAGCGTGCAACAAAATACTGTGCACAGTAATCATCTAATAGAAACAATATGGCTAAGAATTAAAGGGGTATTCCAAAAAGATTTCCATAATGTCACATCATGCAGTAGGCCCGACATAAATCAACAGCTCCATGTATAGCTTTGTGGAATTTATTGTGGTTCTTGAGCAGAGAAGCAATACTTTGAAAATTACACTGAACAAGGATGATGACATAGGAGGCTCACATATTTCAGAAATGTAGCAGTTTAATTCCATTGCAATAATACCGCCTTGCTTGCGAGTTCACCTGTGTTTAATCTATACATGCCTTCTTTTGTTCTGCTTCCTTGAGCCCCAACTCATGCATTCTTATGGTGACCCTGCAATGTCATCATCCTTGTTCACTGCAATTTGTTTTACATTTTAAGCGTATTCTTATTCTTCATCCCATTTATCATAAATTCTGAAACTCTACATCCTCAGTATAACTAATTTATAGTTATTTTTTTTTTTTAATGTCTAAATGCAAAAATCTGAAAATTACTCGAAGGTCTCCTTTAATGGTAGACTAGCAAAGGACACGACGCTGTACCTGATACAATTCTAAAATACAGGCAACATTATATCTTATTCAGACTTTTACGCGATATATTTTACACGACAAAACATACGATAGAGATATCACGTTTGAACTTACTGACATGATATTGTTTGCCTGTATGTATACCGCTTGCGATGCCCCGCCAGATGAGAGTCATTGTATCTGTGTCCTCGTAAGGGCGGGTTTGAGAGGATGTACAACGGATCGTATTTCCTGGTTCTTTCCGCTACAAGAGGGGCGTCACCTTGAAACTCCGTCCTCTAAAATCAAAGCGGTCGTTCGAGGGCTTCTGAAATGGTGTCGTTATCTGGTGTTTTCTGATATTGTCCTTTCTGTTGAATACCCTGATTAAATCCACCAGCATTATTACCAGCTGCATGTGCATACACTTTTTGCTGTAATTCATTCATTTCTGTTTCATTTCAGGTAATGAATGACCCCTTAAAACTTCAAAGTAGGGTGACATTCTAATCCACAGTACACATCACAATTTATCATCGGACATTGATGATGTCGATGTCGACGAAATATATTCGATCAAGTACTATTAAATGAGCTGTAGACAACAGTTTCGCGCTTATCTGCAATATGCCGACAGCGTATTACTGCTGAAGAGGTTTTCAATGACCACGCACGTATCTGTCCACTCGCCCATGCATAACATAGCTGCAGTTACTTATTCAAGTCAATGACATGTATTTCCCCCACCGTTAGTATTTTGCTAACTTGTACAATACAGGTTGTACATCAACACAAATACATGTACCTACTTTCTGATTCGATTACTACTGTTAACCCGAGTCAGGAAAGTAGATGAATACCAGAATCTATTGCGATAAAAATAAATCATCGAGTGATACTTGTACACACCCAGAAGTGAAAGATGCGGGTGAGCTATGAGATGTTTTCTTCGATGAGTCACGCCCGTCAAGGTAAAAAAAAAAAAAGTGAAGAAAAAAAAAATACCATATAGCTTCAGATTTTGAACATTAAAAGGTATTGCTTACCATTGGGTGCAGTGATTTCAAAGATGTCAGAGTTATCACATTTGATGCATATCTGTGGGTCAACTGTATCACAAAACATCCTCCCTAGAATTTTTGCAATAAGGCCAAAAATATAAGCAGGTATCACTATTTACCTCAATAAACCATAACTGAAGACAGTTTATTCTAAAAATTGTTCTATTATAACTGCTGTTCACATTTTGTATAATTAACCACATAACTGATTATACTAATTAACATTTTTACAGTGGTCGTTTCTTTCCCTAGCCCACATTTTGAAACTATTTTGAAGCATTAAAGCTGGGATTCTGTCTCATCCGCAAATGGTAAATAATGCCTTTAAGAAAAGAGTTTGAAAGAAAGTTCTTCACTTTTTTTTTTCCCCACTTGGGCATAGAGTCCAAAGGAAGCGCGAAAGACAAAATAAAAAGACTGCATCGAGCGAGCTGTATGCGTGTAATTGTTCCTCCTACCCTGGCACATTCGCTACCATAATTTGTTTGTTTGTTTGTTTTTTTAATGCTTGATCTGATAAAATACAGCCGGTTAGTGCTACTGATACACTAACAAAGGAGTTCAACTAATTTTCATTGATGGTTATAATAAAGGAAAGATAATAGTGGGAAAATGTTGCCCAAATTGTGTGTAATACGCCTTTGCTAAGAATAAATTCAGTGACTTTTAAAAGATGTTAAACTGCAAGAAAATGTATACAATTACATATGTATACGTATTATATAACATAATCTATTTATTATGTCTGTAATGTCCTGTTTATGTATGTACGGCATTTATTTCAAAATCATCTGAAAGACCGGTATGCACGACAATCAACATAATATATTGAAGATTTATCGTGAATATACCGACGACAGAAAGAGATATCAAAGGGGAAAAAAAAGGATGAAATTGCAAACACACACATTTAGGATACCCAGGACCTCATACCTATACCCATGTGGACATCATTTTCAACGATCATTGGGAAAAAATAGGGAATGACAGAAATTGGACATACAGACGGAGTTGCCGAGAATTCAAATTCTGAATCTTAAAAAAAAAAAAAAATAATGATAAAATATATATATATATATATATATATATATATATATATATATATATCAGTCTGTGTTAGAGTTCAGTATTCTCTATTCTAATCAATTATGTTTCAAGTTTTGTTACTATTTTTATTCCAAGTTTTATTATATGAACATATAAATGTTAAGAAAAGACATGTATAGACAAGCACCTGAAATGACAGTGTTTATAGTTTTCCCTGTTTAAGTATGATTATCTCTTGTGTTCCCTTGTTTCATTATGGTCTTCGTTGGTGTTTGCATTATGTTTAACAACGTGCAAAACACCTTTTTATCAGATTTTTTATCCATTTAGTTGTTATTTTTGTATCTATGAATGTATATGTTTACATCAAAGGGACTGTACAGTACTGGTTGATGTGAGGATTCAGGTTTATAATATTTTTTAGTGAGATAATAAGAAACCTCTTGTAAAATATGAAAGAGCATGTAATTTCAAGAAGATTCAATGTTTATTTGATGAATAATAGCCATGAGATGGCTGGGATATCCAAACAAGTGATCCGTATAAATTTGACAGGCCACGATTTTTATTAGGATCTCTTTGTTTTTCCTTGCTTTTAGATATCTCAGTCATTTCAAAACCGATTTTCATAAAATAAACTTTTGATTCCCCTTAGAACCGTATACTCTTTAACATTCCATAGAGTGGTTTCTAAATATCTCGCAAAACATTACAAGCTGAATTCTTATCTCAACCAGTACTTTACAGTCCCTTTAACTGCTACATGTATGTTGTCACAGTCTCTCTGAAAAACAGAATCTCAGTTGACAGAGAGGTTTTTTTTTTTCTTTCTTTTATATTCTATGACTTAATCCAATGAACAAAAACAAACATTGATCAGTACAATATAGGTTTTTCCATTCATTTTCAAACTTTTTTCATTCAATTTCACAAATTTTTACTTCAATTTCGTCGCGGGATGTCGGGAGTAGGTCAATCTTACTTTCAAATTCGTCTTTCGTCGTTCATTTTCAAATAAAGTCCATTCAATTTAGTCATTTGGCATACATTTTTGTCATTTACAGTTCAAATTCGTCAGTCTCACTTGCAGCACTCAAAACAGCAGGATCGATTTCGTCTTTTGTCAATAATTTTCGTTAAATTTTCATTCATATTCGTCTCATATCTCTACCTGGTGTGATTTTCCAATCATTCATGAGTATTGTTTTGTTTTTTTCTGTAACCGTTCACATATTACATTCAGGAGTTAACATACACACACACACAGAACCACAGATACAGACACACACACAAGCAATCGGAGTACACACTGATACAAACAGACGTACCGTCTCGCAAACGAAAACACTGACAAACGATTTCTAGGCAAACATGATTAAAGACAAAATTTAAGTGTAGAATTGTCGCCTATATAATGTCAAAGAATGGATAACATAATTATGTTTGCTGCTTTCCAGGGTACAAAATTTAAAGTTTACTTCATGCATCATGATGCGAAAACCTGAACATTACGAGTTAAAGATCAAAATGTGACACTGACATACTGTCCTGGGTTATGACTTTTGACTGTCATTTATCCTTCAATCAATTTTCGTTGGCAGTCTTGTTTTTCGTGTGTATTGTTAAAGCAAATGGTTAGGGAATAATGTGTAACGATACAATTTACGAGAGAAAGTAAAAATATGTCGCCTTAAAGTTGGTTCACCATCAAAATAAAGTATCGACAACATCTGACTAATTTGAATGAAAAATTCATGAAATTGTGTGAACAAAGACGAATTTGATCGTCACATTCTGCGATCCGTCAGCAGGAGGGACGAATCTGAATGACAGTTGACGATTCTGAATGCTATGTCTTCGAAAATGTTTGACGAAAAACGAATTACAATGACAATTGACGAAATTTAAGTTAGGATTTACGTTCCACCTGCTTCTTGGGACGAAATTGAATAATAAATCTTTGAAACTGAATGACAAAAGTGCGAAAATGGAAGGGAGAACCTATAATAAACAGGTAAAAAACACACACCCACACACACACACACACAGATTGAAATAAAACACTGGTGAAGTGAAATAACATGACTGTTATACAGCCACAAATAGATTGAATATTACATATCATTTCTTTTTGAGTGCTGAGAGTAAAGACACAATCTCTTTCATAACAGTTTCTGGTCGGGTAAACTGAAGTCGATGAGATCCCCTGGTGAAACGAATGACTCTATGCAATGTCGTATCTGGAAAGGCCAAAAGACAAAAAAGATGATCTTTATGACTTTCAAGACTTGTAAAATTCCTCAGCAAAATAAAGGGACATATGTTTCAATTGACCTAAACGAATTGAGGGAACACAAAGTAGAATTAAAATTGGTTTTGCATTATTGTTGTTGTTTTTTAAAGTAAACATTGTATCAGCCAAAATACAAAGGGTACGGTCAATAAGAGCAATCATCACCAGAACTCTTTTGTTTTCATGCTTCACCTCCACAGCAAATTTCACAGAAATAAGCATGTAACTACCTCTAATTGAGAATTAAACATTGAGGAATGCTTTGAAATATAAAAACAATGATTTTCTAATAACCATGTTGTCTTCTCTCCTTCACATTTTACTTCATAGAACCACTGCTTACTTTTAGGTAACTATAAATTTCTATACTCTGCAACGTTTTGAATGTTATTGGGTGCAAGATTTAGGAATAAAACATATGTCACCGAAAGCATCAAATATGAGAAATTTGATTCATGTACAATACCACATGAGAATCTTCATGAGAAATTACATTAATACATACCTACATACATACACATAATTATGAACATATTGATATGAACATAATGATGACATGTACATGAATCATACATAGATTACCTGTACAAATGGTGTGTACCAGAAATTTCTTTTTGCCGTTTGCTCCAAAGGTGATCTTTCCCTTTAAATGGCTATATACCTTGGAACTGTTCATCTGAAAGGCATGAGACCTCTGGATCATCCCTGATATCTTGTTCTGCCACTCCTAAGGCGTCCATGCTTGTGGGTTTCATCCCCGGCTGGATAATGGTATCGTCCAGAGCAAACATGTAGAGGTATGGAATCCCCGACTTTCCCACTTGACTCAAGTTTGTCTTGTACTGTAGGTGAGAGAATAAGAAAGCATCTAACCTGATAATATTTTGTCATTAGGGGCATTGTAATTCTGATAAGTTTGGTTGATATTTACATCATCAGTATCACACTAGATACATAATGATTTGAAATTACGTTGAATTAGCATTGGAGTCAAAATATCAACAAACTCCCTCCCAGGCAGCGACAGTGCAAGTTCAATGAGTACACGGGAAGCCAGTATAGAGCTCCTAATGTCATTTTCCAAGTGTGGTAAACAAGAAAAAAAAAACACACACACACAAAATGAATTGGTTTTCCCAAGTAGCAATTGCTCCACATGCACAGTTGCATCTATTTCTAGCTTCTAAAGTGCATTTTTCAGAGCCTTATTTAAAGGTATGCCCATTCAATCTTGAATTTATTTCTGGTGGGCAAAGTGCCAAGAACAAACACAACTGTATTCCTTAAAAGTTCTCTTAATTGATATGCTATGTTGAAAACATGTTAAACATATTATCAAGTAAATTGCACAAACAATTTCATCATTTTCAAAGCTTTACTCAAGGGAGTTTCAATTCTATTATGTCTGTACTACAGGCGCCAAGATCTCTTACAATAACCCTAACCCCAACATAGAGAATAGCAGGCAGTTACAACATTTAAAATGCAAGGATAAAGTTCAGTGCTCTGAGGAAAGGGGTTGAGAGTTCAAACCTTCCTTGAATATTTCTGCCAAAATATTATGGACAGTATCACAGAAATTTCGAATTTTTGACAAGGCTGTTACCTTCCTAGCAATGGGAAGGGGAGAAGGCAGAGGGAGAGGTGGGGGCATAATGGCCGTGATACGACTGGATGCGCTATTAATTCACCTGCTTGAAATCTATGAGGTACCCCTCCAAGATGGACATGACCTGAGCCTGGGGGGTTCTCCCCCGGAAGCCCATCCAGTGGACAAGTCTGGCAAAGAAGAAGGTGACGATGGGACCAATGTAGGGAAGAAACGCTGCCTGGAAGAGGATGTAAGGTAGGTAGGGTATCAAGCATGCTTCTCTTTGCCCCCTAAAATCATCAAATTAAGGAAGGACGGAAAGAGAAAAGGAAGGAAAGGTAAGAAAAAAAAACGTATATATTTCAGATCAGTCAGATCAAATGAGAGAGAGTGAAGTGTTATTTTTCCCTGACTTGTCTGTACATCCTAAAACCACTGGGTATGAAAATGTTCAAATTTCTTGATCTTGACTAGGTAGGACTCCTGATGCCACTACACTTACCACTGAAAAAACATTCACAGCATATAAAGAATACATACTTTGACAGATTGAAAGCTGATGCAAAAGTGGTTGCCAACATAAACTGTCATTTGTTATTAGAGATATTCTCTTCAAATACTCAAATAAATAAAGATATTCAAGATAATTTTGTTTCAGAACAGGTGAATACACATCTTCCTTCAAGAAATACCAACCACAATCCCACTCTTGTACTTTGGATCACTTTATGTAATGATTGTCCACACCCTGAGTCAGAATGTATGCCATTATTCACAATTATCACTCCACTTTGTTACCTAGTTCTCAAATCTGAACCAACATGCTATTCAAGTAGAATTGTTTAGAATTGAAGGAGAATGGATCCCCCCTGGAGATCCCCCCTCACTAAAGGCCAAGATAATCCTTTTGAATTAAAGCCCAAATATAAGCGTGTACTGAGTGAAAGCAGCAATATTTAAGAGCAGAACACATTCAGTGAAAGTTTGATGAAAATTGGACTTGTGATTCAAAAGTTTTACATTGTCAAAGTTTTGGTACTGTAATCACTGGATAAGGTGATTACTACATATCATGACCCCCTTACGGACGACAATTTAAACAAAGTACAGAGAAAATTTGACATATTGTCACTTTTCGTACATAATCAAGAGCACTTACCTCTTTCAGAAAGCAGGGGGACAATACTACTTATAACATAAGCCAGTAATAAGTCGATGGAAAGTTTATTTTTTCTTGAAAAATGAAATTCTCTTGAATCTCCATCAAGTTTTCTTTATATTGTCGTCCAAAATTATGTAATGAAGTGTAATAGTCTTACTATCCAGTGATGACGGCACCAAAACTTTGGAAATTCATATTTTAATATACAGTATTGCCCGATTTTCCTCAAACTTTCAGTAATGTGTTCCTAACATTGCTGCTTTCACTCAATTTACATACATACATGTATCTGGGCTTTGGTTTCCTCTAACCTTTCAGCACCAGCTGAAAATGTCACTAATTACATGTGTTCAAATACTTCGCTAATGGTGAA
Organism: Diadema setosum; assembly: GCF_964275005.1. NCBI lineage: Eukaryota > Metazoa > Echinodermata > Echinoidea > Diadematoida > Diadematidae > Diadema > Diadema setosum. The sequence goes on along the minus strand of NC_092696.1, from coordinate 14,447,742 downwards.
TATGGAGTGAATGCAATAAATGTCTGAGAGAGCAAAATCACACCTGTATCAACTCACTTTTAATGCTTACTTGTAGGGTAAAATTCCAGTCTCACATATTGCACAGATCGACTGAATGATGCCATCTACTTCTGGATCACAGACCAAAGAGGCCATCACAATACAGCCTGTAGAATGACCGATAACCATGGCGATACTGTAGATCAAGACAGAGGAAAAAAAAACGAAACAAATATAAATTAGCCATGTTATATAATTATCAAAATGTACTGATTATAGAGTACAAGTAGTGACTGCACAGATCTAAACCCTCTGAAAAAAGGACTGAATGACCTTTTTATTTTTCTTTGTAGTTTAAAAGTGTTTGTTCTAAGCTTCAAAATAGTATACAACATGTTGAAATTGGACCAACCTTGTCTATATATGTTAAGTGTTAACCCATTGAGGACGGACTGATTTTACTATTATGAGAGAGGAACATGGTGCAGTTTCATAGAAATTGGAGTAAGGAGGATTTAAAGATAAGAGTCACCCATGCTATATCTAATAAACCAGCATTCTAAATATTCCTAATAACTTGACCTAGTTGTATGTTAGCTGCCCAACTTAAAGGGGATGGCTAGTAACTGATCAGTGAGAATCAGTGGGAATGCTGGGGGATGATTGTTCCAATCCTTGTGGGATTCATGTAAGAGTACATCATATGTCTATTGCTGTGTGGAAAGTATTTGCTTCAGAATAGTCTCATATTCAAGTAATGTGCAGTTTAATCGCCCCGTCACTGTAAAGGCATGCTAACCTGGAAACATTAAACTGCACATTACTTGAATATGAGACCATTCTGAAGCAAATAATTTTCACACAACAATAGATATATAATGTACTCTTAAATGAATCCCACAAGGATTGGAACAATCATTCCCCAGCATTCCCACTGATTCCCACTGATCAGTTACTAGCCATCCCCTTTAAAAGGGATGGTACAGTATTGGTGGAGATGAGAATTGGGCTTTTAACTTTTTGCGAGATACCATGAAAACACTTATGAAATAGTACAGAGTATACCATTTTAAGAGGAATTCAAAGTTTATTTGATGAAAATCGGGTTTGGAATGACTAAAACATCCAAAAACAAAGTCAAACAAAACGATCGTAATAAAGTGTGGGTCCCACATTTTTAGAATCGCTCTTTTTTTGGATATCTCAGCCATTTCAAAACCAATTTTCATCAAATAAACATTGAATTCCTCATAGAATTCCATGTTCTTTCATATTTCATAAGAGGTTTCTCATTATCTCACCAAATAATGTTAGAAACCTGAAATTAGGTCTCAACTAAAACCATAATGTGCCCGGGACTAACGAGGATGTCCTGGTGACACAGCAGGGATTAGGGGATTAGGTAATCTCTATTAACAGACATGCTCCAATCAGTGAGCAGAACGCAGCACTGGTCAAATCACCTTTTGCACCCATCTACATGAAACTAATGGCAGCAACTTTATATTGGTTATCTTTGTTCTGCCAAAGTAAACAGTGCACTCATACTATAGCAAACATGGTTTTAATGAAAGTCTGCTTACAACAAAAGTAAAAATTCAGGCCGCAAAATTATCCGCTCTGTGTTTTCTTATTGTTTGTTTTTTTTTTTCTTATTGTTTGTTTGTTGTTGGGCAATTTTTTTTTTTTTTTTTTTTTTTTTTTTTTTTTTTTTTTTTTTGGGGGGGGGGTAGGTTTATAATCATAATAACAAAATTTTGATAATTATAACAAAAGAAAACTGCCCAAGGAATTCATTATAAGAGTCCACTGCAATATGCATGTAATGATGTAAAACCTGTTTTATACTTTCATACACAAAAGTTCATACAAAATGCATTCTTGAAACATCCTCTTCAGTGTTACTTTTGTTCTTATTAAATTAGCAAGGAAAGATTTGTGACAAAATAAAAAAGGAAGAGCTGATGAGCAGCAATCACCTGGACAGATTTAAGGCAAATATGAATGCCTTCACCAGAGCGACCTTGTGGTCCGTACTGCAGTCATAGACTCTTCGCGAATCCATCTCAGTGTAACCATTGCCTAAAGTTAGTGAAATCAAAGAGTCAAATTTATGCATGATTGCAATATCAGACTGTAAAGCAATAAGAGATATTACTGTGCTCCTCGTACGCCTAAATCTCATGTCATCTTCAAGACTGATTTTAACTTGTTGAAAACAAGTCCCAAGGATATTCGGGCAGGTGTCTATGGGGTAATGCATGTTATAGACCGATTCTTATCGGCATGGGCAGCGCCATTACTGCGGTGTTCACGCATCCCCCCCCCCCCCCACTCCCCCACCCCCCTCCCTACATTAGCAAATGATCCACGCGCACGGAATGAAAAACTGATGCATGGTTGTTTCAGCCAATAGGCGTCTCGTACTGAGTGCGCGAACGCTTGCTTAATGCGCGAACCTTTGTAACAAGTGCGCGTTCTCCTGCTACAAGTGCGGGATAAACAGGTTTGCCCGGGGGGTGGGGGAGGGTAGGCGGAGACACCGCAGTAATTAGAGCTAATGGCTGCGCCCAGTTACCACAAATTGTCTGCTGCCCTCAACGAACCCGAATCGATCTACGTATAGCAAAATCAGTCCATTCTCAATGGGTTAACCTCAGTCTGATTACCTATGGGGGAATGTCATCATTGACCCTTACTATATACAATGTATTACCTTCCCCTGTAGATTGTAACTGACTTAATTTAAATCTGACCTGTAGACACCTCACCTATAATATATCTTTATGATTCTTTTGCCATTACAGGTTTGAACATTTTGTTCAATTCCACATCTACACGTAGGGGCCCCTTTTGAGACCTCGATTATGCAGCTTTTGTTTTAAGAGTCCTTGATAATGTTTCCTGTCAATTTTGATCTAGAGTACTTCAAAGAAAATGAAGAAGGCATGTATTTTTCTCACACACCCACTGTGTGTGATTTGGCTCTGCTAATAAAAACGTTCATTGTCACCAATATACAGCTGCTGTAGGTCCAGTGGAATGCAATATACATAAACACACTTAAAATGCACTTTATGTACAAGTTGTATGTATTACTTTCATTTAAAGGAAAACAGAACATAGAGAGAAATGTGGATTGAGTGAAAGCAGCAACATTAGTAGAGGACATCAGTGAAAGTTTGATGAAAATTGGACAACTGATGCAAAAGTTACATTTCAACAGTTTTAGTGTTGGAACCACTGGACAAGGAGACTATGTGAGTTTATCATGTGTGGACAACAATAATGCTTTCACTTTCCTAGCACAAAGAAAGAGCACTTGACTAACTGTTTTGAGAAATTAGGGGGAATAATTACTATCCTCAACATATATGTCAGTATCAAGTTGATGGAATTTGTAATTTTCATGAAAAATGAATTTTCGTGGATTTCTCTTTGTCTTTTCTTTATGTTGTTGTCAACACATGACGTCATGAACTCTAGTAGTCTCCTTATCCATTCATTACAACACCAAAACTTTAAGAAAACTTTTGCATCTTTCCTCAAACTTTCACTGATTGCGTTCTACTAGTGTTGCTGCTTTCACACAATGCACATTGCTCTTTAGGTTATGGTTTCCTTTAAACTTAAATATATACTGAGATTTTAGCTATTTACCAGGAAAATTAACAGCCAGTACCCTGTAGCCCTTCTCCGCAATCAAGCTTGCAATGGGGCGAAAGGCGCCCTCAGTTGCCGGGGTGCCGTGGACACAAAGGACGACCGGGGCCTCTCCGGACGACTCTCCCTGAAACCTCCACTCCCCATACAGCATGTTGAACGTCGATCCCAGGACGGATAGCTTCACGCTGCGTCGCTGATAGCCTTCCCCCATATTCAGATTGAGGGCATAGTTTACGATCTCCTTGGAAGTTTCTCTGACCTTGGCCATGTTCCTTCCTGTCAAAAAGAGATTTTATTTGCAAAGGATATTTGGAGAATACACCAACTGGTACTCTGTAAATGTTTGTTGTGCTGTTGATTTTCCAGATCACCAAATTTCTTTAGTTTTCTGTGATATAGATATACTCAAGGACAGTTTTAACTCTTTATGTGCCATGGTGGAAACCCCCTGTGTGCCACATTATTCTGAGAAACCAAGGATGTCATGCATGGAGAAAACATTATGTTCTTCAAATCTATGTTACATCTATGGATATTTGTTCAGCTGGAAATGCAGCGAGTAAAGTTGTTGAGAAAATGTCAAGCTTTATTTTGATGTAACGTGTATTACAAATCTACCACTGTTTTTCTTTCAAATGACTCGATAGCTAAATTACTGTAAAGGCATGACTATTGCACACCAAAGAGTGACAGAAACTTTGAATTTACACCTAAATTTCAGTTGGGAACACCGCTTGCTAGTCAATGACGACATAAAATGCAAGCTATATGTGGGAGGAACGAAAGCGTAGGAAACGACTTCATCGTCCTGTGGCATTTGGCGATTTATCGATTGGTCTGGGTGGGTTTGTGCATTTCAGCAGAATATGCATGTTGGCACGCTGCCAACTGAGTCGGACATGTGAACGTGGCACATAAAAAGTTAAAGGAGAGTTTAGAAAAGGAGAAAAAAAAAAAGGCCTTCTTTTGTGCACATTATTTAGCAAGCACTATAAGACAAATGAACACATTTTAACAGTTTATTGCTTACCTATTAAGTTCAGCTTGCAGGTATCAGTTGGATTTGTTTTCTTGGGAGAGTCCAACCTGTGCTTTCCGGTTGTCTGGAAACAGCAATGCAATCAATACACAGTCACAAACTGAAAAATATTGGGGCAGGGGGTATAATCCCCGATAGCCTATCTACCATCATACAAATTCTATATTCTACTGCAATATGAATCAAAATCACCTAAACTTCAACAGTTTTTCTGGATTCTGACATTGGAATCTTACAATGCAGTTTACTAACATGGTGATGAATCACAAATTAATCAATTGTCAGCCATGATTTTTTTTTTTTTTTTTTTTTTTTTTTAATCTAGTGCTAGTCCTAGTACTCTTTATGTGCCATGGTGCAAACCCCCTGCGTGCCACTTTATTCTGAGACAGCAATGTTGTCATTTTTTGGAAAAACATTCTGTTTCTGAAATCTATATAACTTTCATAGACATTTGTTACCCTGGACAAGTAATGAGCAAAGTTGTAGGCCCTACCTCTAGAAAATAGTCAGTTTTCCTTTTGGCATAAAATTGTACGACAAATCTATGACTGTTTTTCTGTCAAATGATCAGTAGCTACATTATCGTGGGAGCATGACTTTTGCACACAAAACAGTGACAGAAACTTAGAATTTATTCACAAATCCAGTAGAAAGCACTGTCTCATAGTCAATCACCACATAAAATGCAAGCTACAGTACGTAACAGGAATAGAATCGCAACAATTGCTGTCATTATCTTGTGACATTTGGCAATTCATCAATCGGTTTGGGCGGGTTCGTGCATTTGAGTAGAATATGCGAAGCACAGGGCCTGAGTCAGGCATGCGAACGTGGCACATAAAGAGTTAAAACTCAAGGTCCCATTCAGTCTCATCCTTTATAATAGCAGATTAGCACAAATAGGGCCTCAGCTCAGGATCTCTGAATCTTTCGAATATTCTGGATCTGGATCTGGATGAATACGCTGAAAAACTCTTGATAGAGTATCACTCAGCACTGTGGTGTGATGTGCAGCTACATGTAATCACAAAGGAGGTGACGCTGGAGCGCTTCTTTAAATGTATCATTCAAATTGCACTGTCACTGTCAGTGACAGTGTACAACTGTATGGCCGATGGCATCCTCTTGCTTGATTAACCTTGACATTGACCTTCAACCATGTGTGTATCAAACAGTTGCTTCATACAACTGATTAGCTTCTTTTTGGAATGCTATTGCAGCATCGAGTATCAACATCCAGATCATCAGGTGGGTATCCATGGTAATTTGTATGTTAAATCCCTGTAAATCACTTTAGGACCTAATCAGTTTTGACAAATCTTACCATGCTTTAGGCCTAATACCTGCAACAATTTCTTTCCAGGAACATGAGGAACAAACCAGGGATGCCAAGTTAAAAAAAAAATTCATGAGTGAGATTTTCAGGACTCAGCATCTCGGCGAGCGAATGTGCGCGCGGGCGAGGGTGTGGGAGGTTTTTTTTTACCCCTCCCATGGTATCACGGGAGGGAGCTTTTTCAATTTTTAGCAATCAGGTGCGATCAGGTGCATACTCAAGTGACTATTTTTACTTATTTTGAAAGACAAAAGGGAAATATACCTTCAATTGCAACTATCAATTTAATCCTTTGGGCTATGCTCATTATTACAGGCCCAAGTTGCATACTTCCCCCTATGCGTGAGAAAAATGGGTGCCATGCGTGAGATCGTGAGATGGCCCCTAAATGCTTGAGCCTTGAGTCTCACTCAGAATGCGTGAGACTTGGTAGCTCTGACAAACACACAAATGAAATTTTAACAAGAAAACACCCGGATGGTCAACTGTATAGATACACAGTGGATAAACTGAAAACATTAATTAGGTAGGTTAACAGTAACTGTCTGAATAAGGCAGTATGGATGAGTAAATTATGCTTTGTTATTGCCTGTTTATTTAAATTACGTCGATTACCGGTACGCCAAATGCAGTGTGTAGGACTATTAACAGATTAAATGTTCATCATTCACCTCTCCGTATTCGAAGCTTCCGACGCAAAAGATCACGTGCAACGGAGATATATGGCACACAAACTGAAATGTTAATATACTGTTACCTTTCAATCATAGCATTCTGTTGAACATTCAAGCAAATATCAGTTTGGCTCAAAGCAGTGAAAACTGTTAGTAGAATACACGTCGTGCACAGTGCGCTCGCCCCTTTCTTCTGAGCAGCATGGTGGGAGTAGTGCGATACGAAGCCGCATGCAGTGCGCGAGGCCTGCCCAGTAAACAATGTGAGAAATAAAGTGGGCGGGGCGCGGGGGCGGGCTAGCTAGCGATCTCGGAGGCTCCTTGGAACCCCCGAAGCTATACAGGTCGCGTATGATTGCATAACGGTCGAGACCAAAATTAATTATCAAACATGAATTTCAATCCTGATTGGTTGATGTCTGACCAATGTTTGATTTTCTAACTTACGTTTGATTGCATCTTTTTTATGAAATGAATCAGTTTCGAGAAAGTAGACATGCTGGATTGATGGAGCTCGAAAATCGACACGTGCTGTGAAAAGGTGCTGTCTGGCCTGTCGTTGGTGGAAAACCGTAGGCCTATATCGTGGGCCAATTAATGCCAACTAAAACTTTAATTTTATATAAAGGAACAAACAAACGTTAGATTTTCAAACATGAAAATCCCATTTCTTTTTTATTTTTTTTTTGGTAGTGGACCACTGAATTAACGTAGAAAATAAATCCTGTAACCAGATGACCATAAAAGGGAATGTAGATTAAAAGTTTTCATGACAGATAAATGCATGGTGATTTGTGTTGATTCATGATACCCTCAAAATCACTTTTTACGGTGAAACGAATACCTAGAAACAATCCAAATATCTTTTAATATTTTTTCTTCTATTTTTCTTCAGATTACTTGGATAGCCCCCCCCCCCCCCAAAAACAAAAAACAACAACAACAGCAACAACAACAACAACAACAACAACAACAACTTCCCAACCAAGATTCTGGTTGTGACCTCATCTGTCAATCATTGCTAAAAAGTACTAATGATTAACGTCTTGCGGCTTGCTTGTATCAATGGCCTAGCTGCTACTACACTCATGATTCGATGCATAATAGATTTAGCCTATTCTAAAAACGTTAATTGTTAGATATTGATATGAAACTTTTGCCAATATATTTGTACATTGTACTTGTTACTATCAAGGGCCTATTAGGCTTAGTATTACATTTTGTTTAAGTTTTGTTTATTTGTTATTAAAAGTTGCTTTATGACTTGCCATGTTTCATGAATACGACTACGGATCAGATGGTCCGTTACAATGCTGTTTGTATCTTTAACATCATCAATAAAAAGGGGGGAAATACACGGGGTCAAGATCATCCCACGAGACCGACGCCCACGATTCACAGCCCACGAATCGATAATTACAGCCCAAGAGTCAATGCAATCCATGAGTTCGACACTACAATGTGGGGCTTATAAATAATTATGCTGGAATAGTGTCAAACTCATCGGCTGTATGACTCAACGGCTGTGTTACTCTTGGGCTGTTTGACTCGTGAGCTGTACAATTCGTGGGTGTTGGTGTCGTGAGGTGTATGCGATTACATATAAAATCTTCGGGTGGCAACCGCGTCTTTTTTTTCCGTTTTGTGTGTGTGTGTGTGTGTGTGTGTGTGTGTGCGATTGGTTACTGCGCCTCATCAGTGATACACAAGTAGTTGCGTATCAGCCTAACCAAATCTGAGACGACAGAGCTTATTTCCGAAAGACGTTACAAATAAATGAACTGGCTCAAGAAAATGAATAATCCGAAATAGATGACATGTGAAGAAAATAACTAGTATATCTTTAAGTGAGGCATAATATATCAAAACATATACATACATGATGGGTTTCAATACCCTTTCTTGCATTATAATTCATGGTGTTTGTGTATGCGCGCTTGTTTGTAATGTGTTTGTTTGTTTGCTTGTTTGTTTTTGGTGGGGATGTAAATTGCACTTCCAAAGACCTCGTAATTGCTAAATGCATTATTCCTCATCACTTTGAGAAGAGTTCCTGTTTTCATTCTCAAACTTATCCCAGTTATACATTGTATGCAGCAGAAGAATCAAGTAAGTCAGATTTAAGCGTCACTTAAAGTCAGATTTAAGTGTCACTGCAATTATGACGACATGATGCAGCAAAATCATGATCCAAGACTCGATATTGACGGGACAGGGATGGTATGTTTGCTTGGCAAAGGGCAGAATTAAAGCGCAGACAATGATCTATGATTATGGCTGCGTTAGTACTAGCTGGAGGTGTCAACGTGGCAAAAATTATAATTTTACGGTGTTTCGGTCTAAATTATACCGGAAAGGCAATCAAGTAAAAACATTAAAATTGTTATACGCTATATCTATAAAACGCGTCAACACAAAAATCAGAAATAAGCGAATAAAGGTGACTGTCCAATCAATTCCCGTAATTTCATTTTTATCTCATTTATTTCTTTTTATAAGCAATAACGGTGACACAATTTGCACTATTCCTTATCGTATCGCACACTTTACATTCAATTTAACATTGTTGCATGCTTTTTTCCCTATTATATACACGCTATACGTTTTCCTTATACAATCGTACCACACAATTTCTATTAATGCGTTGGAACAACTCATCTATTACGATTTAGAACACATTGTCAAAATTTGGTAGATATTGTAATGAAAACGCTGAAATGAAATGAAATGAAATGAAATGAAGAAAGAACAATACAATAATCATCTACACACCATGGATCGTAAACTATAATAAAGCTATAGGATAATAAACCTTCATAGAAGACTGACAAAGAAGAAAACAAATCTGTACCTGATGAAGAAATAATATCTATAAATGACATGTACAATCACATTGTGGATTCTCGTTATAACGAAGTCCTCAGTACTAGCTGCCACTTCTCTTTCGTTATATCAAAGTATCGTTATACCCGAACAAATAAATAACAAAAGGCAGAGAAATAATGTTGCTACCTGAATTTGTACTTCGTTGTAACCGAAATTTCGTTATAACCGTGTTCGCTATAACGGGAGTGCACTGTACCTACTTTATCTACAGTTGTGAGCTACTATATAGTACTTGTATAATATTTCATGCAATATAGTATGTAAGTCAGGGTAATATCTTATATTTCATATGCCCAACAGATCTTTTTTTTTTTTTCGTTTTTCTTTTTTTTTAGTTTTTGATAAATTTATGTGTTAGATATAATAAACTTTCTTTATCTTTGTGCTTTATAACAGCAGGGACTCTGTTTTTATTGGCCAAAGAACCCCCGCGTTAGTATGGTTCGCCTGCACAAGGTGGTTATACACACCCATGACAGGTCTGGCGTACACGGAAGCTGTCTGATCTTTGTCTGGCGCTGCTCTCGGAAAATATTTTCCAAGAAAAAGCAGGCAGGGAAGATTTTTTTTTTTTTTCAATTCGCTTATCTTGTCTTTTACTTTCACATCAGTTTGGGCAAATAGATTGACAATCCTGAAATTTGAGCACTATATTTTTCAATGAATCATAAGGCAATCCCTCCATGAAACAATGATAGAATAGCATGCACATTAAAAGATAATGTATTCCAACAATACACTATACATTGATTTTAAAGAATTAAGTAAATATACAAGACCATTGATTTAATAAGGAAAACACATTGGCCTGTATAATTATAATCAAACAAAAGAAATAAAAGCAACAATGAAGCAGTACCGAAATACCGACTGAATTTCTCTAAAATGGTTCAAGGCTAAATGCTTGCACACTATTTCGTTTTAAGTGCTGTTAGCAAAGAGACAATCTCCTTGATCACGATTTCTGGTCGAGTAAACTGAAGTCGGTGAGATCCCCAGGAGAAACGAATGACTCTATGCAACGTCGTATCTGAAAAAGTAAAAAAAAAAAAAAACACATGAATATATTAATAGAAATAAATAGAAAATAAAGACAAAAAAGATAAAATCTCCCACATTCCTTTGAAATAAATGAAGGAGCAGAAAAAAGAAACCAATGTTCCTTTTTAAATATAGATTGACCCAACCCCTCAGAGTGAAAACAAGCAAACAAGAGTGAAGTTGTTGTTGCAGTTATTGTTGTTGTTGTTGTATATTAGCTGAAACGCAGGAACAAGATCTATGTCTTTGCTGTTTTTTCATGTATACGTCCACAGCAGATAATACACAAATATACTCCCCTTAAAGATTCACAGTTAAGTAATGCTTTAAATTGTCCAAACGTTGGATTTCATACTTATGTCTGAGTGTATTCTCACCTCTACCCCTGAGTGCCTATATAATAAACTTTGCTTTAGATTTCGCTTTAGATTAAACTATATCGTTTTACTCTTCAATATGTTATGGGATAGTTCATGTGTAGAAAATAGAATTCTAGAAAAAAAAATATGCCGCTGGAGAGCTTGGAATATGAAAAATGATGATACAATCAAGAAAAAATAATGAGAATCTTCATGACCATTTATTTTTCATTATCATTAATGGTATATCAATGAATATACACATGAATGGCAGCGATTTTGAGTGTGAACACATCAATTTGATATAGATTATAAACCGCGCAAATTATGTGTACAAGTATCTTTTCTTCTTCTTCTTCTACTATATTTTTTTTTCTTGCCCTTGTCCTCAATTGCCGATCATTTCGTTAGATTCGCACCTTCGAACAATTCTTCCGAACGGCATGCTTCTTCTGAATATTCCTTGATATCTTTTTCTGCCACCCCTAGAGCTTCCATGCTTGTCGGCCACACCCCCGGCTTGATGATGGTATCGTCCAGTGCAAACATGTAGAGGTATGGAATCCTTGACTTTGCCACTCCACTCAGGCTTGCTTTGTACTGTAAGTGAGAGAATTAATAAGCATCAGACCTGGAGGGCCCGTTGCATAAAACTTACAGTTGAATTTCAATGGTAACTACCGTCAAAATTAGGCGTCACAGCCAATCAGCATCAAGGATTATAAAATTTACCGCTAATTTGAAGACTTACCGCTAGAAAGGAGCGGTATAAAAGTCCAGCGGTAAGGGTTTTATGCAACAGGGTCCTGGACGAATTTTACCATTGGAGACTCTGACATCATAACCGATAACTATTGCGGTTGATTAGCACAAGATCATTTTCCACTGGGGACAAATCTCTCCTGAAAAATGTCACCGCTGGGTCACCATTGTAGTAGTCAAAACACTCTAGTACAGAACTTTCATACCAGGCAGTGACAGTGCACGTTCAATGAGTGCACATCATATGGATTCACAATTAGATATCATTTAAGTCCTCATCAAATTGCTCCACTGAATTTGATATTTCAAAGCTATACTTGGGAGTGTTGCAATTCTATTGACGCTGTAGATCTGGTGGTAAGTAATCATACTCCTTATATCGACGAAACTTTAGAAGCAATTCTCCCGACATGAAAAAAAAAAACCAACAACAACACTGCAATATCATTCTAGATGCAAAGATCAAGTCCGGAGCTTAATATAGGCCTGGCTGCGGGTTATTTTGTATGACAATGCGTCTATTGGCAAAGCATCGTGACGGTCGACAGTATATACTAAAAGTCCACAGACGTTTGCAATTCTGGACGAATGGGGCTACTCATATACTTTATAGGTGGGGGAGTGAAGAGAGAGGACATTATTTCGACGCCTGCAATACGACTGGGTGTGCTAATTATTCACCTGTTCGAAGTCTATGAGGTACCCCTCTAAAATGGACATGACCTGGGCCTTGGGAGTTCTCCCCCGGAAGCCCAGCCGATGGGCCATCCTGGCGTACAAGAAGGTAACGATGGGACCAATGTAGGGAAGGAACGCCGCCCTGAAGAGGATGTAAGGTAAGAATCGTGGAAACTCGCGAGCTTCAATCTGTCCCCTATAAAAACAAAACAAAACAAAACACAACGCAACAAAACAAAACAAAATAAAAAGGTCAAACGAAAGAAAAACGACAACATTCTTAAGACACGAACTTTGTATGAGACCAAACGAGAGAGAGCGTGGAGGGGGGGGGGGGGTGGTGTGTGTGTGTGTGTGTGTGTGTGTGTGTGTGTGTGTGTGTGTGTTTGTATGTGTATGCCAAGAACATAATACTACTACAGAAGAACAAAAACATGCACAGACAAGCAGAAGTATTAATAATCAGTGATAATGGATGTCTGCTGAAAGTGATCATGTGCTTCTTAGGCGGGATTGAAGGCCAAGAGCGTAATTTTAGATTTTTAAGGTAAAGTAGTAGCCTTTAAACATCACTGCCTCAATGTTCCTGACTACTAACATGTCAGAGCACTTTGGTATTAAATTGGAAAGACAGGACTAAAACAATAAAATTAATCTTTGGGAGAGGGGACAGATGTACATGTATCATGTCGTTGCGAATGTTTACCTGTGGGGTACAATCCCAGTCTCGCAAATGCCACAGATTGACTGAATAATGTCATGTACTTCCGGGTCACAGACCAACGAGGCAATCACAGTACACCCCAAGGAGTGACCGATCGCCATGGCAATACTGAAGGGCATGCCAGAGAAAGGGTGGGAGAAAAATAGATAAATGAATTAATAAATAAATAAGAATCATCAGAACTGTATTATGATACATCAAGAATATTTTGCTTATAGATTACAACAAACAGCGTCAATGAAAAAGACAAAGAAATCAAATTTTGCTTATGATAAAACTAAAGATCAGTAGGCCCTACGGCAACAGAGCAAACAATTATTTTATTTTTACAGTATAGCAAGGGCTGTGCCAATAAGGTTCGCATGTATATTAAAAGAAACACTCATATTACCAATAAATTTTCATGAAAATGTCATGGTATTCATGAAAAATATTTCGTTACAAATAATATACGACTGTGCTAGTACGGGTGATTGCTCCTGATCTTTTACTTTAACGCTATTAAATTAAACATGTGTGATTGCTCCTGATCTTTTACTTTAAAGCTATTAAATTAAACATGTCTTTTGAAGAAAAAAAAAATAAGTTACTACGCACTAAACCAACTGTTATCATCATTAATATTTCTTCGGCATATGCAACAACTAAAAGGAAATCCTTCGAAAGTATGGACCGTCCATTATCAGAAGCCAAATTAAATGATAGTGAAAATCGAGTGTAAAAATTCATATCACCCAAGCAGTGGTGAGTCCTAATCCTAATCCTGAACCTAATCTTAACCCCAATCAAACTCCTTACCCTAAACCTGACCCTAACCCTAATCTTCACTCTAACCTTACTACTAACCAGTATTTTGCCGGGGGGCAATTGCCCTCTGGGGGTAATTCCCCGGATACGATTAATTAGCATTCTGATATGGTCAGTATGGTTAATCGCATTCAGTAGAGGTCTTTGTCCAATCCAAGGCAGCAAATAGGTTCTTTTTTTTCTTCTTCTTCTTTTTTCTTTTTTTTTTTTTTGTTCTGCAGAGACGTTTAGTCATAAAAAAGGATCAAAACTGATACACTTTCGTACAATGAATGCTTATTAATATAATACACAAACACTCTCGGTGCATCCATTCAGAGTCTCTGTAGACTCTCTCAAATACTTTGATAGCAAAGAAAGGACAATGAGCAGCAATCACCTGGATAAGTTTAAGGTGAAGATGAATGATTTTACCAAGGCGACCTTGTGGTTTATACTGCAGTCATAGACTCTTCTCGAATCCAGCTCAGTGTAACCATTTCCTATAATCAGCAAGAAAAAAGTCATATTTATGCATTATCAAAATATCAGCAGTGCTTCAGCTGCAACAAAAGAACATAATATTTTCTACCAGTCATTGCTATACATCCTTTTGCTGGTACAAGTGTAAACACTCTGTTCAATTTCACAATGTGTCTTCTTTTGGCCCCACGTCAATATCTAGAGGCCCCCTGTGAGACCTCGATCATGCACCTTGATACCGTGTTCACAGTGCAATTCAGGATTGGCGCACAGACTACACACAGTCCTGATACTCGACGTATCCACGACTTAATGTGAGGACGGATCAAGCTTGAAAGTCTACCGGAAACAAGATCTTTCTACAGCAACCAGCCCGTCATGGATTCAAATCCCTCCAAAGTATGTAAGTTATAATTTTAACATGGAAATTGGTTTAAACAAGGGCAGGTACACTGAATGATTGTGTCCAGCCTTTTCCTTTTGGGGGCTTGAATCTTAACTCATGACTTTTTGCTCTTCGTGTTTCTAAAGTTTGATAAGCAAAGAAATTAGTGTCATCATTATGTAGGCTTACTTGCACACATTGTCGCAAGGGTTGCTTCAAGGGTTGTCTCCGACGGCCAGAGGTTTGCCATATGGACGCTGGCAAATTATATTCCATGAATTGAAATGTCTCTTATAATATAGAAAAAGTGAAATGAATGATGTTATCTGGACAGCTTTTACATGTTCGTGGAATAGAGTACATTACTATTTTGATAGTACTATACTGGCACTACGTATGTCATGCATATCAGGTTAATTTCATTTAACCAATATTGCATAATTGAATGTATCAAACTGTTTCGAAAAAAAAAAATACAGTTAGGTGCATTTGTTTTTGTGTTGTTTTTGCCACGTGACTTATACCTACCGGGAAAGTTAATCGCCAGCACGCGGAAGCCCTTTTCAGCAATCAAGCTTGCAATTGGGCGAAAGGCGCCCTCAGTTGCCGGAGTGCCGTGGACACACAGGACGACGGGGGGCTGCCCGGATGATTCTCCCAGAAACCTCCACTCCCCGTACAGCATGTTGAAAGTCGATCCCAGGACGGAGAGCTCCACGCTGCGTCGCTGATAGCCTTTCCCCATATTCAAATTGAGGGCGTAGTTTACGATCTCCTTGTCTGTCTCGCAAATTTCTCCGGCAAGTGCCATGTTTCTTCTGTCAACAGGATGATAATTATCTATTTGAGAACGAGATGAAATACTTAACCTTAAGTAAATATGTGACTCTGCATTACAAATCCAAGAAATCGCCAGGAATTGATTTTGGTTAACTGATATTGTAGGAATGATTCTGAAAAAAAGCAAGACTCTAAACTTTAAAATGCTGTATAACTCCATCCAAATGGACTCCTCTGACCTCTCTTAATACCAGAAAGAGTAAGTACACGCTCTGGAAAAGTGTGAACTGAGGAAAGAAGCTCTACTAAAGTGCTTGTCAAGGTCTATTCAAACGCTTAATCTTTACCAAATCGTGCTCGCTGCGCAATGAGTGGGACAAAAAAAAAATAAAAGGATGTAAACCACCAAAAAAACAATAAAGTTAGTATTTAATCACGCTTTATCAACACATTCTGCCCATGGTAAATACCAATTTTCAAAGCAGTAGCATCAATATTTTAAAAGTTATTAGTAACAGTTGAAAGTGAAATGTGTGTAAAAGATTGTTATGAAATGAAAAGGGGCATCTATAAGACATAATCATACCTAATCACACTACTCTACAAAAAAGGGGGTTGAAGAAAAACGTCAGAAAACACACTTTCCCATCCGTTTTGTGATCCCAACCATAGCAAATGGACATAGAAGAAGAATAGCTCTTTCACGAAAAAAAAAAAAACTAACTAAAGATTGACCTGGTTGATCCGTTTCACGTTTTTGAGTCCTCACGTAAAATCGAGTTGCGACTTTTTGTTGGTTTTGTAATGCAAGGCCACATCATATGTTGTTGCCCTTCTTTTTTTATGTTATTTGTGTATAAAGATTTTACATCAATAAAAAGAAAATAGTTTTGACTTGCCTTTTCTATACCGAAACACTTTGTCAAACTTTGTCGCACGGACCCGTCCACTAGTAACAGAATGAAGTAACACAGCTGGCCACCACGAAGTAACAGACTGAACTAAATTGTATTATGTACTCAATTAGGAGGAAAATACGAATCCTATTCCTTCTAGTATGTCCATTCAAACCGTGAGAGATGAAAACTACAAATGTATTTTTGAATCAATAAACATTCAAAGACTTTTGAATCAATAAACATTCAAAGATTTTGAAATAACTGAGCATGTGGTAACTGAAATGTCAAAATTTACCCCAAACAGAATCTGCATGTGCACAATTCCATAACTATATTTTTTTTTTATTCTAATATAAATCAAAATCACCGGATTCAACGTGTTTTGTTTTGTTTTTTTGTTTTTTTTTTTTTTGGGGGGGGGGTCATGTGCACTTTAATGCAGATTAAACGGTTATATGCATCACAAACGAATCTTCATCTGTCATTAGATTTTCATTACTGTTTACATGATACTTTAATGTTCCCTTGATTATAACTTTTCAATGCACAGGGGCCTCTCAATATGGTATATTTCTCCATTCTCTCAATAATAAAATGGCATCCTCTTGATTACCCTTGAAATTTCTCTATTACATCAGATAACGGCAGAAGCTTCTAATCAGTGTTCTCATGTTACAACTGCATCAAGAACTACTGTACTACTTGTCGAAGACGACTCAAAGGCGACGTTCCCTTCAATTATTATAATATATTATTACTTTAAAATCCAACTTACATTTGACCATAAAAAGGAGCGTATAGGCAAATTATCGCTATTATGCCTTGCTCAAAGAAAAAAAAAAATCTTTGATATAAAATGGTCTGATAGACAAACAAAAAATGTAAAACTAGAAAATCACCCCCCCCCCCCCGTAGAGCTAATTGAGCAAGGTCTTTGCATCACTTGAGCAACATGTAAATTACTCAAAGAGGGATGCACGAATATGAAGGGAAAAAAATCACTGTAATACATTTTCCTTGAACACGAATACATTAAAACGATACACTCAAAGGTTGCATTTTCACAGGAATCACCAGTTTTAGCTTACAAAACTTGTCAAATGTGCATGTTTTAAGCAGCACTGTTATATATATATATATATATATATATATATATATATATATATTTGAAGCTCAGCACAGAAAAATAATAATAATAATAACAAAGAAACGCGCCTGGTTGTCAGCTTAGAGTTTGAGCTAGCAACCAACACGCACGGTTGTTAAATTTGGTTTACAAATATACATACATATATATATAATTCTATATATATATATATATATATATATATATATATTACATTCAGAATAGTCACACGAACTCCATCTGAGTTTAGGAAGGGGAGGAGGAAAGAAAAGATGATGAATAAACACAATTGAACAGAATTTCAAGTTGTTGTTTTTTTTTTCATAATACACAGTACTGTTGTCACATGGCTCAACTAAAGCGAGTGGGTGTTCCCCAAAGAAGATTAGTATAAGTCACGCTTGAGTCGACAAGTCCCAAAATCACGCGTAAGTCCCAAAGTCATGCGTTACTGTATGTACAACTTTAAACACCTGTTTCACAAAGCTCGAAGTCATGCCTAAGTCCTGCAGCGCGAGACTTTACAAGCCATGCGCAACTGAACCGAAACTATGCGTCGAGTTTTAAAGTTAGGCTTATATTCTAGACCATGCAGTTTGATGCTTAATCAATAGTATTGGTGCAAGTTCATCAGTTTTTAGCTGCTTCATTTCACCTGAGCCGGAAATTTATATAATGTATATTTTATATAAAACACACACGGACTTGACTCTCCCTCTCTCTCTCTCTCTCTCTCTCACACATCATATCATATCATCGGTATACAATTACAAATAAATTATCAGGAAAAAATAATCAAAACAGTTAAAATGAATAACAAATACGTATATAATAAAGGGATATACATCAATGACTAATCGGAGAAAGGAAGCAACGCATGTGTTTATTTGACCCATTAAAAATATACAGTCACATAATAATACAAAAAAAGTCATTCAATTACAAATATTTCATGAGTTTCATACACGTAAACAATAATTATGAGAGATTCATAAACAATGCCCCTGACAGTAATTCAATACCAACGATTGAGGAGAGTATTATATATTGTATCTGTATATCGTCATCATCAATAATATTGATACATCAAATTACTATTTGACGAACGTATATTGTTTACATTGTTTTTTTCTTTCTCCAAGAAATTGTAGAGAAGAGACTTGAATTTGGGAACCACATGTTTTTGATAAATTAATCATTATTCTTTTTATTCATAGCAAGGTCTCGAAGAAGATTATCGTAAGAAACTCATCTGTTAATTAGATTCGTTTTGATATGACTGCATAAGTCAGGACCCAAACCTGACGTATCTTATTAGTAAAAAATAATACTGAGGATTGCATGATTACAGTTTGACTAAAATGTGAGAATTAACTGTTAAAGGCAGAAAATCTGTTTTCCAGAAGGGTGTGATCTCAAATATTTTCGCAATATACAGCAGCTGCTGATCAGAATAATTTACACTTTCTGCGCATATTTGCACATACTGATTTACAGTAACTTGTCTATGTGTTTTGTCCATTAGTGAAATCTAATTTCATCTAGATAAACAAACGAAATATACCCAACATAATGTCAGAGATCAAGTTAAATCTTCAGATTGCTCAGAAGAATAGCAGCATGACCCCTCCCTCTCGCCCTCCCAGTAATGCACAAATGCACCATTGGAATTCTTTTGAAAATCCTGTAATCTCCTGACATGTGTTTGAGTTATCAGTCTCATTTTAGATTCGAACTGCGTCTCTGAGCGTCCTTGGTATGACAATTCAATTCAATTCAATTCGATTCAATTCAATTCAATTCATTTATTTTCATTTCATTTCAAACAAAACATAAGACGGTGTAAATCAGGAATTGTCATAAGAACATATACATTAGAAAATACGAAAAAATAAACGATAGTCTAAAAGATATGTATACATACCGAAAAATACTTGAAGTTATGTTTAGAGGAGGAAAGAGAACTGAAAAATCAACTAAAAAAAAAAAACAACAATGCTTGTAGATTGTGAACCACTCAAGAGTTTCTACAAAAATACTTAACTGTAATTACAAATCATAATGAATAACACAAACATGATACCTCATTAATGCTGGAGCACTGCCCGTTCAGCATCCTAATTATCACTTTAATATTATAAGGCCTTCTGCAATTTAAAAAAAGACGGCATGCATCTGAAAGACCCTTCAAATTATCATGATTTATCCATATATAACGAGGAAAACGTTTAGAACTTACCGATTGTTCACACGCCCCTTATCAAGTTGAGATTTGTGTTGGCCTACAACAATATTGCAGTTTTGTGGCGAGAGCTGTCCTGCATGTGCAATGAACGAGTTATCTTTAAACGTCTGCCCGGGGGGTTACGGCGGAAATCGTTCCGCTTTTCCGCCAGTAAATGCTCGTCACGCTGTTGCTCTTAATAGTTTCAGAGAGAACAGAAATCTAGCGCGAGGCTTATTTAGCTTGCCTAGCTCTAGCCTTGTTCTTGTTATATTGACAATGTCATTGTTATTCATTACCTCAAACAACTCTCTCAGCATTCATGGAAGGATTTTATGCGTAATGTATAAGAAGTACATGTTCAAGCTATCAATAAGCGAACATTTAAAATGACAGTAAACAGCAAATTAAATGAAAGCAAGAACTTCACCAAAACATAGATTAACTAACGTGATACCTGGGGCTAACACAACTGCTCAGATTTTTATACTACAATACAATAAGTTAACTCATAGGCTGAATAAAGAGAAGCATACACAGATAAGCATTCTTAATAGTGAAAAAAAAAGCTGAGCGTCGATCTGAGCATGGTACCAAATTAAAGAAGAAAATCGGTAACTCCTCTTAAGAGTATATGAGAAAAAAATAATGAAGATATGAATTGCTCTATCTTCGAACATAAAATAATTATCTTTAAAGTCTGACACACAAACGTATAATGGCGTTCATCACCTTGGAGATAAACCCTCCCAATGATCACACAGACATTAAAGACATGCCAATGTATCCAGAAGTTCTTCAAGACGACATGAGGTGCATACCCATTTACATGTAGGCCTATATTTGAGTGAAAGCTGTTCACCCGTACACCTCCTAAATTAAACAACCCCCACGCCATCCCCCCCCCCCCCGGCATTGTTTAGATGTCAATGATCCGTGCATCCGAAAAAAAAAAAATCCTCGACGTTTTAACAATGAATGAAATGACATCGCCTAGTCATCCATCACTGATGAATGCTAGCCAATAACCAGCAAGTACGTGTTGAAGAAGTGACTCGGACGAGTCACAAGAAAAGTAAAGGTCAGTCGAACAGATTTCCGTGTTGCGTTATGTGCTAAAGGAAAGAAATATTAATCGTTGGACGATGAAGTCTTGCATTTCTATGACATTCCTTCCAGTATGATTCAAAATCTGCATCGATATTTACTGGGTTGTTAAATGCAGTGCATAACAACCGCAATGCAATATCTTTGCCGTCACAATGTAACATTTAATGTCTTCACTTTTTTAGATTGCATTGATAATTATTAGGAATTATATGTTTACTTTGCTTTTAATGTTTGCACTATTTCAAATTTCTGTAAATCCAAATCAGTATGATTAGACTGACCGACCTTACAGGAAGTCACATCAAAGTGGCTGCAAAGGAAATGAATGGAGGTTGATTGCTATAATATGTGCATGCATAATGTTTTAACATCAACGCAATGTTCAAGTCACTCCAAGTTTAGTTACAACACTTGAACAATTACAATTTCCATTTTCAGTCAGGTTCAATATAATAATTCGTAATTCATCAATCCAACGTCATCGATTCGTCTGTTTCTATTAAGTTGATCGGATGATATATTACAAAGTTTGATCGAAAATAAGCTAAGGGTCATTTCAAACATTCTAAAGTAAGTTTATCAACGAATATGGAAAAATAAATCTTTCTAGCGAAATCTGATTTGTTAGAAAAGAAGGGATATTCTTTTTTTTTTCAGTCATGACTACAAGTGTCCCATTTTTTCCTGATCATTTTCTTTATTTACGGGGGGGGGGGGGGGCTATACTTACTTGGGATACATCCAATTTCAAAGGGCAAAATATTCTCAATATGGAAATGATCATACATTTAAGGAGTCTCAATAAATCATCAAGATTGCGCAATTCAGTTCTCTATATGTCACAGGCTTTACTGCTAGCATTTATCAAATAATAAGCACCTCGCGGTTATGAAAATAGAATTGATTACTTTCACAAATGAGCCGAGGTGACCTTGCAATTTTAATTGATGCACGCTTGTTAAGGAGTGGAAATGTTCACGAATTTCCTGACTGCCAATCAAGCCCTCCAATATTCATTCTCAGAGAGCAGTTAAAATTGTAAATTGATAGTCCTTTGGTCTTGCGGTAGTAGTTTTGCTTGCCATTGAAATTGCGTCCAATAAATATGATTATAATGATAATAATGATAATGATGATGATACAGTTGATAATAATAATGATGATTATAATGATAATAGTAATGATAACAGTAATGACAACGACAATAACAAACATCTAGGTATATCAAAGGTCTGTCCTACAATTTGAATTCACAAAAAAAAATTAGGCAAAAATGTAGGGCCTAGTATACGGCAAACATTGTCATTGTCACTGGAAACCCTGTGTCACTTTGACAGAGCAAGGAGGTGAGAGTCTAGTCTCACTTCCCTGGACAGAGACTGAAATCCTCCATACATGCCGGAATTTACATTATGAATTCATGGTTTAAGTCTAATCCAAGAACAACAAGGAATGCACAATACAACGTATTTCTTTTAACACTGTGTAGAAGAATATTATCTTTAACTTGTTTGTGTCAGCCCACGCTCTTTAATACGCATAATTTGCATATCAAAGTCAAGCCCAATGTGAACTACTTTCGAGACTTCGGACTATTAGAGTCAGTAAAGTGTATTCCATGTCATGGAATAATGATGAAGTATTCCGTTTCCTTAGATCTTTATAGCGGTTTTCGAAGATGACACTGTCGAGTTTTATACTCCAGACCTGTATACACATATGTACCCCCATCCACCTTGGCAAACATCGTTTTGTCTTTCTTTATTTTTGAGTAATCATTAGATACCAAAGCTCCAGCCTTGTAAAATTTGTTAATGATTCAGAAGTCAAGGTTCATGTCATGAATGAAGTAGGCATACAGATATTCATCCCAGGGGAATGGCAATGGACACTGGTTGGAGAGACTCTGCTCGCTATGATAATGCAACATCCATTAAAGCGGGCTGCAACAGTTCGAAGTCAGTGCAAATGCCATTGCCACAATGCTATCAATTCCCATCAATCCAAGGCCACACAGATTTTATTTTTATCTTTTAGTTTTTATTAACATAAAAATTTACAAGGTTTAACTTTTTTAAACAAACACACAGATAAATATTTAAGAAACATACGTACATGTATCACCTTTCAAAAGAACAGTATTAGCGTATCAACACATAATGGAGTTATTGCAATACGGTCAATGTATAAAGAGGCATAGCAATTTCATTACAAAAACACACAAACACACACAAACACACACACACACACACACACACACACACACACACACAACCTAAGCAACAGTTAAGATTAATAAGGGCCTAAACTGGAAAGTCAATTGAGAAGGACCATTTCTTAAAATGTCAACAAATCTTGTTTTTCTTCTCACCTATTCTTTGCTCAATCTTTCTTTTGTTAATCAGTAAAACAACAAGCGCACAAAAATGGCCGTTTTTTCTTTTAAATCTACATTTGTAGATGTAAAACTTAAAGGCATAATTTACCATTTGCAGGCGAAACAAAAACACACCATTAGTGCTTTAAAATAGTTCTAAAATGTGAGTTACGGATAGAAACAACCACTGCAAAAATTTGAATCCGTATAATCGATGATAAGTGTTGTTAAATACACAAAATGTAAATAATAGTTATAATAAAAATGTTTCCAGACAAAACCGTCTACAGTTACGCTTTATTGAGAAAAACACTGATATCTCCTTATATATTAGGCTTTATGGTGAAAATTTTACATGGTAGGATGTTTTGTGATACAACAGACCTACACATATGCATCAAATGTGATATTTTGAACATTTTTGAAATCACTGCTCCCAAAGGTAAACTGGACCTTTAAGATATACAACAGGCATTTTATAATCTGGCAATGTGTTTTATTATCGGCTACTCCAAACATCTTGTGTGTGTCACGGAGAAATTACAGATAATGTTTGTTTTATTTTCTACCAGAGACTGGGAGATATCAGATTCTCCAGTATAGTGGAATTATCGTTGGACAAGTTACAAAATAGATGAAGGAGTGTCTCTGGAGATCGTGGAACAGTGAAAACAATTTGGTGAATTCATTCCAATAATTTTGGACAAAAATCATGAACACCAATAGCATTACGAAACACTTTGAAATAAAGAGACCGCAATTGTGTTTCAATAGTACACTTTATTGGTATGATGAACAGACTAATTTGATTCTTCTAAATTCGCACCGAGACTTTCGTTCCATTTCTTTTCGCCTTTGGAGGGTTAACTATTTGGTAGCATCATATTGTATCAAAGAGCATTTTGGCATTTTTTACTATTTTGCCATGTATGTTTTCATCGACTGTAGAATTATTGTCAAACCAGTTGAAATAGATCTCATTACTTCTATCTCGCATGGGTATGTCATATTCTATCACCTGCTCTTCGAATAACTTAACACTATATACCGTCAAATAAATCAGAAACTTGACAAACTCCCTTTTCGAATTACACTGGATAATAAAAGTAAGTGCGATATCTATAAGTCGTACTTTTTTATTCTACCACAAGAATTCTTACAAGTGAAAATTATCTATAAGAAGAGGTCACTTAAAACATAAGTTTTGTACTTATACCACATAACTAAAAGATTCTTTCAATTCACACTTTGCAATTTGGTAGACACACATTCAGGAGGATTTGCTTTCCAAAGAGCATTTTTGTCAGCACAATAGATCCTTCAATATGTTTTGAAAGTTTGCGTATTCTATTTATACATGCATATCAATAATCGGTCGTATATATTATGGCTTATATTTTTCCCCTTCATAAAACCTTGTGATCTGTTAAATACAAAAGGCCCTTTTTCAGCCGATCCCAATATATTCTCTCTCTCTCTCTCTCTCTCTCTTTTCTATAAGTTTATAATCTGTGGTTAAGACAATGATAGGACGGGCATTTTGGACATAATCTTTAAAGCATAATTATCCTTAGCCTTATAAGAAATTAAAGTAACAATTCCATTTCCTTGAGAGTCTGACAGAATACCAGGGTTGAAAGAATAATCATAATTATGATGCTACCATCAAGTCATATCTTCTAAAAAAAAAAAAACATATATATATATATATATCTCTATAAAACTAGACTGGCAGACCATTTATACGTGATGTCTTATTGTTATTCATATTTTGTTATGTTTCGTAACATTGAATAACTAAGCTTTACTTTAAGGGCCTTTAAGACTATTTCTTAAAGCATCTTGGAAGAAAGAAACGCATAGCTTCATTTTATCAAAAGGGTTGCTGCTTGTTCATAAGATATTTCAGATTCTTCTTCTCTGAACGCCCCTACAATTAGGCCTATACTCGCAAAACTGCTTAACCAAACAACGCCACCCCATTCAGTTGCCCACAACTTTTCAACACTTTGGGGAGACTGTGTGTGTGTGTTTTTTGTTCTTTTAACTGAATCATTGTGGCCTCTACAGTTAAAAGAGCAAATATTCAAAGACACATGGAAATGTTGTTAAGTGGCATTGTCATGCTAAAACTACAGTTGGCAACATGCAACCCTGTGTTTGCAAACACAAAATCAGAACTCAATACTTCAATATCTAACGAACATGTGCTGTAAAGACATAAAAAGAACAAACAAGAAACAATAAAGTGAAGAAATACGTGTGTATATTACAGTAATGTCATAGCGTGCAACACTATGCAACAAAAACAGTTAGACCAGTCCAATTTGGTACTGACCAAAGCCCTCAAATGAATGGTCGCAACTAGTAACACAAAAAAGGAAAAACGTATGATAAAGTCAGTTTCGAGTACGAACTATTCATCTTTCTTACAACTACTCTTCAAGGATCCACCAGACGACCCGTGATATCTCTGATTTTGACTGTTGCAAGGTAGATCAGGAACGCCACTTTTCCTTCCTGCCTCAATACTTGTTTGACCAGGGGGAATTTCTCTTTCTTCATGGTGTGTACCCTCCCAAGTAATCATCAGAAAAATAGAATTTAACATCCTGAAGCAGACCTAAGTTGAATATAGAAGTCTTAATGAAGTTATCGATCAATAGTTTCTTGGCTGCATCATTCATGACGAAAGAGTTGAAGCCAATATGGACTGGGCGTGATCTTTTACCAGGAGAGTCTTTGTTGAAATGGCCTGATCGATGAGCTGTCTAGATATTGTTGGCCGAATTACTATCTGTATGAAAAGCACCATAATTCCGGCCTTTGATGCTGTCTGTGTTCCCCAGATAACAATATAATTGTCCTGTCGAGGTCTATTCTCAAGATCGTCGATCTTCGAATTAGCCTCGTCCAGCGCGTTGTGCATGACCTTAATTAGAGCTCATCACGACAGTCATCTACATCGTTTGCATGCTTAAATGTTTGCATGTTCCTCCCGGCACTTGTGCTGCAATGTTTGAAAACGATCCTCCTGCCGCTGTTCGAACGCGACAAACAACCCTGGAACTGCACTGTTGTTAAAATCGGGGCCGGATTAACCACCGCACTGGTTTTATAGGTTTATCGGAGGGTGCCGGGCGCGGGTCCGTGTTCATGAGGTCGACGTCTATAATATTATAAGGGTGCCTGTGCACAGTGGACGAGTAGCGGTGCCATTCGTTTTCTCCTTTTCGGTTTCGCGGGAGGGTTTCCATTGCGAGAAACAAAGGAAGAGTCTCTAATGTTCCTCGACTAGCTATTGTTAATGTGTGGGTAAAAATACTGTGATCAGTAATGAATCAACAGGAAACTGACAAATTTGCTCACGACCAATCCTTCACATGACTGTCTACAGTATCATATGGCTAGCCCTGTGTATGTCGCCATCTTTTTTTTTTTCATTCGGCCCCAAAGATTTCACATGACAGGCACATAAGACACAACCCCCCCCCAAAAAAAAACCAAACAAACAAAAAAACAAACAAACAAACAAACAAACAAACAAACACAAACACAAACAAACAAATAAGAAACAAATAAATACATAAATACATAAAAATAAAGATGAATAAATAAAGAAAGAAAAAAAAATCATCTACGATG
This sequence comes from Diadema setosum, assembly GCF_964275005.1. NCBI lineage: Eukaryota > Metazoa > Echinodermata > Echinoidea > Diadematoida > Diadematidae > Diadema > Diadema setosum. The sequence continues at coordinate 14,420,759 of NC_092696.1, read as the reverse complement.
AGTTAAGACGAGCTTGCCTGAAATGTAAAAAATCAAAATGAACATACATACTCACATCTATAAGTATAGAAAAAAGCATACATAATATATATAATATGATATATAGCTGTAGTAATAGGAGGAAAACAAAAAGTGGTAACCGCAACGCAACATCCTATGAATTGTGAGCAAGCTTGCCTAAAATGTAAAAAATCAAAATGAACATACATACACACATCTATAAGTATCGAAAAAAGCATGCATATATATCATGATATATATGTAGTAATCGGGGGAAAACAAAAAGTGGTAACCGCAACGCAACATCCTATGAATTGTGAGCAAGTATATTGATGCAATGACAATTACAGTTTTGGTTTGTGGTGTTTGTTTTTTTTTTTTCTTGTGTGTGTGTGTTTAGGACATCTTGCTTTGTTATTTCATTTCCTCCCTCATTTTTCATTCTTCAAACTTGTTTATCCCTGCTGGGAAGAACACAGTGTCTCAGAGTGTGTTCACAATGTGTTCACATAGTCGACTATGTGAAAATGCTCGAATTTAACAGTGAGAATATGATTTCACACTGTGATGTGGTTTGTCACAGAGAGTTTACATCGTAATGTTCTGTTTCCACACTGTGAATCTATGATGCACAGTATGTTCCCAATGTTAAAACGCTCGAATTTCACAGTGCAAAGAGATTTCACACTGTGTCCACAATTGTCCTCAAACTGTGTTTCACAATGTGATTCACACTATTGGCCACTGTGTTATTTCCAGCAGGGATGATTATAGTATCTGCCACGATTTGCGGATGTCAAAGCTTTCAAGCACGTGCTTAATCAATGAAGTGCAGTATCGTCGTGCAAACTACTCTCATCGTATTGAATAGGTTTTATTTCCTGTTGATTTCAATAATTGCCCGTGCGCCCTTTATCTTTCATTATTGTGTTTCGGTATGTATTATATTATAGTTGGACATCTTTGGCTGCTTTTAGACGTCAAATTGTCGACCATCGTCATATTATAACAATGATCCTAACCTCGAATTAATCTTTTGGACATTCATCAAAATTGGGTTCTTTGTTGGAGCTCATTTTGCTTCATATCGTCTGTTCGTGTTCAAAAGCGGGGATCGTGTGAGCACTTCAACAGGGAACGTGTACACGGCTCCATTTGGTGGATCCTTTTTCAGGTTTCTTCACAAATGACGTTAAAAATAATACAATTCTCACGATTCTACGCAATTTGTACCTTTCATTTTGAAATCTTCCTTGACAGTAATTCTTCTCGGATACCTCGCATCGATGCCGCTCAATCCTGCAAATGTCATAAATCGTGTGCGATGTAGATGAATACAACTGAAAAAAAAAGTAATTAGAGTATATTCAAAGAAAACATCAACGTCATCGTGTCATTGTACAGTTACTTCAGTGGAGGATGGAAACCACCAGTTGAGAAATCCATGATTTTGCAGCGTCTTTCCTAGTTATAATAGGAGACAATCCTTACTCCGAAGAGAAAGAGAGATGTAGTGATATTCAGAGACTGAGCTCGGGCTAGCAAGTGGGATGACGACCCAATAAATCTGGTTTTGGAACTGTTGCTGCTGCTACTTATCATATAGTAAGGACACAAAATATATTTGCTGTGGTTTTTTTGTGGTTTTTTTTTTTTTTTTTTTTGCTTTTTGGTTTTGTTTACAGAGTCATTCATTGCTTAACGTTTTACAAACATTGATGGTCTCCTATAATATTATTTGGATGAGGTGCAACGACAGATTTGTCATCAAACTTCGCCCTTTGTAGAAATGTATTTGTAAGATTGCAATAGGCTCCTGTTTCCGACATGTTAAAATGCAGATCAGCAATTGCCACCTTACGATTGCATCTGTACATGACAATTGATGACAGTTGATGACAATTGATGAAAATGTATCATAGCACAAAACTATTTGTCCCTCTAAAATGATATCTTTTCTTTTATTATTTAGATTGTTGCATGGATTGTAGTAATTATTATTTTCAGTGTAGTGCCCTATTAGTTTTCATATTTTGATTGATTATGTCATTGTATTAGCTTACAGGAACGTCTTACGACACAAGCTTTGCTTTGCACAATTTCTCCTGATGATGATTTGTGTAATAAACAGATTTTGTTTTGTGCATTAAGACAGTTTCTTACAGTTGTCATTGTATGAATTGATATTAATGGATTTCCGGTAGGAATGTCATAGGAATGCTACACTTTCTTTTCAACCGAATCATATTTGCTTTCTTTTTCAATTGAGACATGTTTGTTGAATTGATTCTTGTCTTGGCGGTAACTCAAAAGTTAACAACTAACCTAGATCTTGGTGAGTGGGCATTTTGTAAAAATGGTGTACATTATTTTCAATACCATCTTTTCTTATCTGCCCACAGTGAGTCCGAAACTTCCATAATTCTGTGCTCTTCAAAGTGAATTCCGCAATGGCACAGCTTCACAAATTTGTCTGACGGACAACTTTTGTCATTAAGCATGTGCACATGTCACACAAGAAACAGATATAGTCGAATTTGCGCCTTTGTAAATCTCTTTCGACCTCGTCGGGGAGTAGGTATAAAAATACAGTTCGATATAAGTGAGGAGGGGAGAGGGAAGTTGGAAAAAAACAAGACATCTCATCCCCCTCCCCCTTAAAAAAAATAAAGGGAAAGAGAAAAAACGAGTCACAGTGATTGCTTGGTATCAGGAGTATTGAAACGTCCAATATAATATTCCAGCTTGCCTGTACTTTAGGCGCAATTCGATGCCTTTTGCTGTAATGGTACTACAGTTGCATCCTCCAAAGTTGTGTTGCAACCGTTGACAATTGAAGGGGTCGGTGCAATATAATGCTAACCCACACAATGTTCATTTTGAGATAATCGCTGTTGAATGTTTGGAAAGTCCATACATTGTACATTGATAAAAACATGAATGCATGCATTTTTTACCATCTTATTGGTTGAATTCAAATATGATATTTTCAAGGAGGTTATAGAGTGAAGGATAAGGATTATGAAAATGCATGTAACTCAATTTTGACAGAAGTGTGGGTTAGCACTATATTGCACCGACCCCTTCTATTGTCTTTCTTATACAGGACAGACTTCGTATCCCAGTCACCAATATGCAGCCCTGGTTTAGAGTCCTCATGCTGCTATCAATTGGCGGTAAGTGGAAAAAAGGAAAATGTAGTATGCACACTGATGCATGTGACCATACCATAAAAAAAAAAAATATATATATATATCGCAGGACTAGATTGTTTGGTGTTCTTTAGATTGCGAAACAAAACATTCTCACTTTTATGACACTACGACTAGATTTCACAGCACATCCAAACAAGTGCAGAAAAATGAAGAATTTGGAATTGGAATGCAGTTATTTTTCTTCAAAAAAAAAGAGTTTAAAATAATGGTATATTCAGTTATTCCGTTGTAATAACCCATTATACCTCGTAAAGGGAAAGGAACAATGAACTATTGAAGGGGATGGATAGTAACTGATCAGTGGGAATCAGTGGGAATGCTGGGGGATGATTGTTCCAATCCTTGTGGGATTCATTTAAGAGTACATTATATATCTATTGTTGTGTGAAAATTGTTTGCTTCAGAATGGTCTCATACTGTATTTAAGTAATGTGCAGTTCAATGTTTCCAGCTTAGCATGCCTGTACAGTGACAGGGCGATCGTTAACGGGCCGTTAACATTAAACTGCGCATTACTTGAATATGAGACCATTCTGAAGCAAATAATTTTCACACAACAATAGATACATAATGTACTCTTAGATGAATCCCACAAGGATTGGAACAAACATCCCCCAGCTTTCTCACCGATTCCAACTGATCAGTTTCTAGCCACCCCCCCCCCCCCTTAAAGATGTACAGTGGTTCATAATATCCTATTCGTAATTATGTCAAATTCCGAACGATTGCTGACAATATTTGTTTGTTTGTTTTACTTTTCTGTTGGGCTATAGTTATCTGACATTTTACAAATATAATAGGCGAAATATGAAGGTATCAACTTCAAAAAAAAAAGTCTGTATTTCTTACAAATCCAATGATACTATTAACACATCATTGTAGAATTATATTTATGTCTTGTTTTCGTATCTTTTAGCGTTTTTTTCTGCCATGTTTTTACAAAGTTTGAGTTAATGTTATAATGGCACACTGTAATTGTGTTTTTTTTTTTCATCTGTGTTAATTACCTGTTTTCGATTTAATCTTGATTATCACAATATATCCGGCAAGAACTATGTTAAACCCCCCAAAAATAAAATAATAATAACAACAAATTGCGATTCTGTATCCAAGAACACTATAAACTTATAGTTATCGACGAGTAATGTTCCTCTTGTAGTTTGCGATCAAGCATTCTCATGTTTGTTCTTTGATACTTTGAAATAAAATAAAATGAAATGGACGATTTCGTATTTGTCGTATTTTTTTTATAGAGATTTCGATGGCTACCGAGCTAGAATCAAGGAACCCTTGCCGACAAATGACGTTTCCAGGAAGATTGAACATCACAGTCTACCCCCACAGCACATCATTTGCAGTCGATATCAGTGGCATAGATAGACATTTCATTTGTCGCCCATTATATGAGGGTATTATTGTATTAGTGGTATAAAAGGATCTCGATCTCTACGTTGTCTGCTCTCCTCCTCTTTCTTATTTGTCTCTACCTTTTCTATTAATGTAGGTTGGTTATATAGATATATATTTAAAGGACAAGTTCACCTTCATATACATGTGGATTGAGTGAATGCGGCAATATTAGTAGAACACATCAATGAATGTTTGGGGAAAATCTGACAATCCGTTCAAAAGTGATGAAATTTTAAAGTATCTGCGCAGTCATTGCTGGATGAGAAGACTACTGCAGTGAATGATGTCACATGCGTATAACGATATAAGGAAAATAAAAAGAGAATTTCACAAAACTTCACTTTTTGAAAAAATTGTAGATTTCCTCGACTTGCCACTGACGTATGTTAAGGGTAATATCATTACCCGTATCTTCTGAAAGAGGGAAGTCAAGTGACCTTTTCTTGAGCGAGAAAAGTGAAAATATGTTGAATTTTATTTTTATTTTCTTTATTTAGTTGTACACATGTGACATCACAAGTTCTAGTAGTCTTCTCATCCAGCAGTGACTGCGCGAAACTTTAAAAAATTGTAACTTTTGAACGGATTGTCCGATTTTCCTCAAACTCTCAACGGTGTGTTCTGCTAATATTGCTGCATTCATACAATCCACATGTCTATGAAGGTGGATTTGTCCTTTAAGTACAATTTGTGAATATGTCTTCTATGCCGACATGTGACAAATCTATCCATACATAAATAATCCCATAAATTTGCTGATAAATCTTGAAAAAAAAATTATTAAACAAATGATATCACATAAACGTGGTTTAAGGAGTAGTTCCTATCTCTGGTTTTCGAGAAATTACAAAGTAGTTCTTTCGGCTTGGTCAATGGAACTAGAGAAATTTAGAAACATATAAATGGATTTGCACAATAAATTATTCTTGACAAATCTTGCACCAGTTTGGATCAAGTTTCGTTTGTATGTCCAATGATAAGACGTGAGATACGAACGTTCACCATATCAGTTCAAATATTGCAAGCAAGTCAATAATGTCAGCTATAGTTATTCTTGTTTTAAATAACACAGAACCCAAAGATGCAAGAAAAACGCCAACTGCAGCTCTGCCGTTGCCTGTCGTTCCTTCCTCAGCGACGATACAAATACCGTCCGTCGCCATTAGGCTGTACCCAGAATGCAGCATCCTGCTGGCTAACTACGACGCAACCGGAGAAACTGATGAAGAATACTTCACACGGCGTCACTTCGCAGCCCAGCATGCAATAGCGGGCAAAACTGCAAATGACATGAGTTCTACTACCACCACCACCACCACCACAAGTGCTGCCACGGAGGCGCCGAACGCTGACGCAGCCGTTGGCGAGCTGATAGGGTTGATAGAGCACGTGCAGGACGTCATCAGTGGAAACAGACACCAACGTCCACGTGACAAAAACATCACGACAACAACACCATGGTCATCGAATAAAACGGATTCCGCTTTGACCTCCATGACAAGTTCTGGATCGAGCGAACCAGTCGATTAAATACTCGTTATCCACCTATTAGGATTGTTAGTCAAAGTTTACGGTTACCTAGCAACGGCACAGGCCCGTAACAATGATTTTTACGAGGGCTTCACAATAAGAAATAGTGAAATTTTCTAAAGTGAGGTATGGTCTGAAAGGCGGTTATTTTCAAACGTTAAAATCATTTACTCTTTCGCCATGAATAGACAGGTTTGACACGCACTATCGTAACGAAGAAAAATGTCTGACATTCTTAGTACCTATGTCCTTTGTGGTAATGGGGGAAATCTGAGAGAATCTTTCTTTGAAATTCTCCCCAATTTCTAGTTGGGATGTGAGGGGAAAAAAATCTCAAATAGAAGACGAAACGACTCTTTCATGGCTAATTATTATACTCTTTATTAATAAACTTATCAAGTCTTGGGAGATTGTAGCTATAGAATGTATTATTTTGTTCTCATTCAAAAGTTCAAAGTTCAAAGTTCAAAGTTTATTTCATTTTTCAACAAAAACATATGTTTCACTTCATTTAGTAACAGAAAATAAGGTAAATAGAACATAGTGAAATAAAAAGACTGCAACAATTGAGGACCTATAGTAATCATACATTGTATTGCAAGAAAGAAACAGAAGTGATCAAAGTGAAATACATTGAATTAAATTGAATTAAATTTCCCTGCATCTCCTGTAATGGAGAAGTATTCTAACTAGAACTAGTTGAGTTATTTGTGCAGAAATGTGCAGAAAACGGAAAGATAAACAGATTGTAACATAACGAATGAAAATTGTGTTTACCTTCACGTTTCAAACTGAGAGAATTATAATATGTGATCAAACTGTATGTGATTGACGTCCACGTATAGAAGTGCCTTCTCTCTCTCTCTCTCTCTCTCTCTCTCTGTATAGTTCAAATTAATGAAAATAATTATTACGTCACAATAGATAAATCATGTTAGGACATGTTTTTTTTTTTACATGTCATATCATAATGTCCTTTTTGATATAACAACCAGAATTTGACAATCGATGTATAATGAGGACGAAAGAAAACACCGTGACCGAAACATACGAAGATCTGTATGAAGCAAAACCAAGGTTGTATGATCACAAAGATTGTCTTTACTACCAGTGTCTTTCCCATCCGCCGTCCCCCCCCCCCCCGCCCATCCCTCTTTTTTTTTTTGCGTTTTGTTTTGTTAGCTCTCTCAAGTTATTTTCCTCTACAATTTATTCATCGTAAGATCACAAAGATGTTGTTTTCTGTGTGCGTTTTTCTGGTCTCGTGCAAGTATAGTCTGCGGATACCGAATAATTCACCAATCAGAATTATCAATGCAAAATTTTCCGTTTCTTCACATGCGCGCTGAACTCATGATATCATGATAATAAGAATGTTTGCTGTACTTAGGTGCATAAACCTTTCTTGACTTTTCAGTAACTTTGATTATACAATAATGTATGTTTTTGTGTATGTTCTGACATCTAATCGCCGACGTGTTATTATTCCTACTACACCAATCGATGTTATCATGGAATATATCCCTGAATGCTAAGTGGGAAAAATTTTTTAACCTAATTTCAAGGGAGAAAAGTCGAGACTAATTTTCGAGATGAGAGCTACAGACGATGCGTCATGTTCTTGTCAGGGACGTTGTCATTGGCGTGTCGCCTGCCTCCGCTCAAAAGTAATCAGATGATAAAACCTTTATGTATTTCACCAGTCACATACGACGTATAGGAAATCCCTGCCGCGGTGTTTAATGAGCAGCCTTGCCACGTTGTTATACGTGCACCTTTTTATTTACATTGATGTATATGTTCAGGATTTTCTATATACTAAACATAATTATCTCAATCATGGTTATATATTACGGAGGTATAAGGCGCCAAATCTATCTAGTAATTAAATGTTCTTGGCACACATTGTGCAAGATACGAACAACATAAAAGAAAAAAAAAATCAACAAAGACGTAAAAGACATAAATTAGAAGTATCCATCAATATAAGCTGAGATAAACAATTCTTGAAATTATTTTTAGCACTTCAACAGAATTATTATTCTTAATGATTTCAGGGAGATAGTTCCTTAGAGAAGACCCGGCATGAACAAAAAGTTCGTCCCCCCCCCCCCCCATCACTTTGTGAGCAGCGGAATCTCTAAATTCCTTGGATTTGGAGGAGAGACAAATTCAAGATTAGATTGATAATCTCAATCTGATAGATTTAGAATTCAGTCTAATTTTGGATTTGCCCCTAGATTGATTTCCAATCTAAGGAATTTAGAGAGATGGGGGTGACAGGGAGGTCAGAGTTCCATGAACAAATAAGTGTAGATGGAGTCTATTTGTTGACCAGGTCGATGTTTTACTGTGGAGCTTAGCCAATTAATCAGTGAAAGAAAAGCAAAACAATCTTATACACGATGCGTTTTCGACAGACAAACAATGGAGCGATTTCAGAACTAGTGTGATGTGTCTGTGTTCATTTTCGAGCGTTTATCATTACAAATTCGGTGGAATAATTTCTCGTTTCTCTGTAATGTGTCAAGAAAAAAAAGTATTACTTCTGGATGTATACGACTCATTAGCGGTATATACTCTTGGGCTGTGTGGCTCGGGTGCACGTCACGAGACCGACACCCACGAGTCATACAGCCCACAAATCATACAGTTCACAAGTTATACAGCCCACGAGTCATACAGCTCACAAGTCATACAGCCCAAAGTATGAGGTCGACACTAAGTCAACAATGCCCACGAGACCGACACATTACGCGCCGTGTTGTATCTGTCGAACTCGTGGGCTGTTTTTACCTAGTGTCGAACTCATGGGCTTTATTTGCCTAGTATCGAACTCGTGGGCTGTATGACTCGTGAGCTGTATGACTCATGGACCTGTTTTCAATGGCGAACTCGTGGGCTGTATGACTCGTTGGTGTCGGTCTAGTGGGATGACCCCGTGTGGCTCGTGGGTACCTAGCTCGTGACCTCCACCCATTTAAAGAATTGAATTGAAGGCATTTTTAATCGTGTATTCTGTGCGACTGGCTCAATCCCGGTCTTCTCTCAGTTGGGACGTCGCTTTATGGAGACAAAATTCGTCCTTTTTGGATGTCTCATTTAAGAGGCGGCGACTGTAATCACACAAAGGTCATTGTCATCCGTAAGGGTATACGGTATTTATAATTTCAATACCTGTATTTATGTGATACACGCACCACTCAGCGTATAATTTTATAAATCACTAATTTATGCATGATTTGCGCCGGTAAAAATCACCTTGAACGAAAATTAGGTTAAGTGCAATCTTTTTATATCCGAGATTGCTGGCCGCGGGAGTAAAGGTAATTTTTGGTTCATTAAAGGAACCGTTAATGAAAAGAATACAACAGAGAGAAATATAGTGGAGATACTAGACATGAAATTAAAGAAAAAAAATTAATTAATGTCCTGGAAATGGTGGTTGGGTATTTATTTCAATTAACTTATGCGTGGACATAATGAAATCAAACTTTAAAAAAAAATAATGCCTCCGGCCACTTCGTTGGCGGAGGCATAAAAATGAAAAAAAAAATAATTGTCACATTCTCCCCGCACGTGAAAGTACCCATATCGTTAATTTACCTTTTTCTTTTAAGAGACTTATTAAATCTATCCATATTTTACAGGAAATCCCAAGAATAAATGTGCTAGTGAACAAGTTTCGATTTTGTTGTTTGGGAAATACTGGGTCAAGATCACCCATCTTATAAAAGTTGCATATCTAGTGAGGTGTCTTGTGATTTGACTTCAACGTTTACTTTTTGCTCCCATGATTACTTACGCCATGCCTACAGACTCATTTTAATGTAGTCGGGATGTTAACTATTTTTTTCTTTTTGAACTAGAATTAGTATCATAGTTACAATGATGAAAGAGATCTGGCGTTGGTTCATCGTAATCACTGAATGTGCGATAGAGAGAGACATAGTAGACTCACAACGACGCATTAACCTGGAAAGCAACTATCACATTAACGTTTATTGGAAACCTAAATCATCCTGGTATCCTAGGGACAGGTGGGACATCTTTCTCATTTGGTATTTAAAATGAAGGTGAAAGGCGTGCATTGGACACTATTGTGTGTGTGTGTGTGTGTGTGTGTGTGTGTGTGTGTGTGTGTGTGTGTGTGTATGTGTGTGTGCGCGCGCGCGCGCGTGTTTGGATCGAAGGCAAGTTAGTAAATAGAAGGAGAAATGAATAAGAAGAGGAATAATAGTGTTATAATTATAGCGTTATATTATGTAGAAATAAAAGCTACTAAAATGACATCATTCCAGTAAAGAATTTGACATGAAAAGGAAAACTAGACAAGTTCAGTTAATGTCTCCCTCATCTGGTAAAATTGTTTTCAACATAAAGATTTTGAAACAAAATAGCAAATCAAATGCCTAACAATACAATCAGCTCTCGATCCACCTCAAATCCACTCCCTCCACCTAAAAAGGAGATTGTTGAAACGAGAGCTGCTTACTTTAGGAGGAAGTATGTATATGATATTGTACATCAATATATTATCTTTGATCTTTGGATCTTTGTAAAGGCCTTTTTTCACATCAGTTTATATCAAATATATAGGGTATTTATCCTATTTGCAATATGGATGGGGCGATAACGCCCTGTAGATCATTGCTTAAGTGATAATAACCGGAATGATTGTATTTTTCCTCAGTAATTAAAACGGGGTCATCCCACAAGACCGACACCCATGAGTCATACAGCCCACGAGTTCGACACTAGGCAAATAAAGCCCGTGAGACCGACAATACGGTAAAAACGGCCCATGGGTTCCACAGATACAACACGGGGTTTATTGTGTCGGTCTTGCGGGTCTTGTCGAACTCATGGGCTGTATGACATGTGGGCTGTATAAGTCGTGGGCTGTATGACTCGTGGGTGTCAGTCTCGTGACGTGCACCCATTAAAACTTTGATGACACTTGTGATTTTGTTTGGGTTTGTTTCCTTGTATCTTAGTATGTTTGCTGTGGTTATTTGCTAGTGTTTTTTGTCGAGGATGGGGAGGATCGGGGTTAAAGTTGCCTACTGCTAAGCTCAAGATGTGTGTGTGTGTGTGGGTGGGTGTGTGTGTGTGTGTGTGTGTGTGTTTTAAGCTTTTTGGTGAACAGGTATACCTGCACTTGAAAATAGAATCAACAAAATCAATTAGGAAAGCAGGTCCAGCACGTTGACGTTGTATGTTTTTGTTTTTGTTTTTTTTTGTTTTTTGTCTGAAATGAAAATGGCTGGTAGGCAGTTGCAAACGCTCATATAATTCCCCTCACCCAGCCATCAATTGCTATGAACTTATTAAAGTCCTTGCAGATGTTGCTTTGTATGAGACCGAGTATTAATGGGTTGATTTCGGATCCTTTTTTTTTTTTTCTGGTTAAGAATTACAATGACAAGATGTCATCAACATTGTACGAGGAAAAAGGACGCGAGTGATAATGGCCTGACCATGAGAGCCACTTCATGCCAGCCACGTTTGAATAAATGATATTTAATTCTTCTCCTCTCTCCTTCGCCCTCTCCCTTGCTCTTTCTGTCCTCTCCTATATGGCCAATTAATCATGATTAGACATGTATATACTTTTACTGTCTGTATTTAGATCGTTGGCAAGGTAACAAGTTGCCATGGGCACCGCAGATATACCAGTGCACGTCTGCTGCCTCTACAACTTCTAAACCATTTCGTTTTCAGGGATCTTATTTAAACACAATCTATTTGCAATCATATACTGGTATCTCATGGACCACTGCTGATCAGGATGAGAAGCCTGACGTCATCATAATGTTGGTGCCAACGACACCTTGCAAAAAAAAAATAAATAAAAAAATAGGAGTCGACCGACCAATCGAAGAGTCACATTTTATCGTCTTTACCGATGGCTTTATCAACATTGACAAGCTGCCTGACAAAATAATGGTAGCACATTTCATTTGAAAGAAAAAGAGGCTATGTATTTTTCCCTTTTTTTTGGGGGGGGGGGAGCTCACACGACAGTTGTGATTTAATTATTAAAGGTTGTGTAGCCATTCACTGCTCACTTCGGTGTTGCTGACATTACGACAGGCGTGCATTTTTTTTATAGTCCTGGTGTGCTTTGCAGTCATTAGCACCTGAGACAGCGCTTGATGTTTCATCGTTCGTGGACACCATGCTCCCTGAATATCGGTAGTGGGGTTTGTACGTGAAAAATGCAAATCGCACGTTCGCAAGTCAAAGAGAAAGATCATGACTGTAATTCCTCGGGAGATACAGCGACGTAATATTGAGATGCAGATATCACAGTGAGTAACAGACACCTTGGTGTATAAGGTATATCCTCTACCAGCAAGGACCAGGGGCAAAATCACACAAAAGAACTGTAGGACTTACATGATAGCAAGGGTAACGACGCTAAATCTCAACACAGCATCAAAAGAACTAAACACCAGTTTCGGCTAGTACGAGAAATGCCTTTGTACCTGAAAGAAATGAAATTAATTAAGTTTTTTATAAGATTTGTATGACTACGATTACTACAGAACTGCGGTATCATAATTATTATTTTTTTATATGGCTTTTTTTTATATTCGTTTGGATATAGTGAACACTTGTAATGTAAATGATGAACAAAATTAGTTTGTGCTGAAATGTTCTCTTAAAATAAACTGAGAAAATTAGATGGTAATACGGAAGCAAAACGAAATCATTATGTCTACGCTGCCTGCATTCTACTGTTCCTTCCATTACTAAATAGGCATCAATGAGATAGGAACAGTTTTTTCCAGATTGTTTTAATTTTAAGACTCGGAGTTGAACACGCCTAACGGTACACTAGGTCAGGTATGTACTGCGATTTCTCCGATATTACGGAATAAGACTGTTAAACCTAATTTCAGTTTAAAGTGATCAAATTATTTTTCCAGATAAAAAAAGCTAACACAAGTGAAAGACAGTTGAATTGAAAGATTTTGATATTCTGGGCATATCTATGGTAGACAGGTAGATGATTAATTTACAATAAGATAATAAAATCCGTTCACCAGTCGTGAGAACGGAAGGACTATCAAATGGTCCGTATGACACTATATTCCACGGCTGGCGTATCTCTTTTAATGTCTGTCGCATTATTACACGGATGATATCAGCAGGGCCCACAGGGTTTACTTTCATTCCATTCTCCATTTTAATAAATCAAATTATCACTCATCTCCTTGCTTCTATTATGACGTCTGCAACCCATTCGTGCATGTTTCAGTGGAGCAACCATGTCAGCACGGACATCGTTGTGTGCGATTCTCATTCTCATTATTACCGGTAAGTTGTCAAGAGATTTGATTGTTGTTTGATATCTTTTCGAGAATCTTGTCCACACAGAGTTTTGAATTAAAGCCCATCAATAATAAATGGGAGGGAGGCGGGCATCTTGAGGAATCAAATTATTGAAATTATTTAGCATTTGAACATTCTAAGTGGTCGTGATGTAATCTATAGAGACCGCCTTACTTACTTGAAATAATGAATGTACAAAATAAAAAAAAAAAGATAAAAAATCTGCCGACACAAACACTCAGTTTGTGGGGGAAAAAAAGAGACAAAAATATTTCACTGCAGTATGCACATGAGGCCAGCACTTACACCGTGGGTAGGTGAAATTTAAAACACACCTAATAAAAAGACGTTGCTCAGCTTAAAGTAGTAGTATACTCTAAAATTCGGACCGGACGTATTTAAAGGGGATGGCTAGTAACTGATCAGTGGGAATCAGTGGGAATGCTGGGGGAAGATTGTTCCAATCCTTGTGGGATTCATTTAAGAGTACATTGTAATCTATTGTTAATTGTGTGAAAAATATTTGCTTCAGAATGGTCTCATTATTCAAGTAATGTGCAATTCAATGTTTCCAGGTTAGCATGCCCGTTAACGATCGCCCCGACACTGTACAGGCATGCCAACGTGGAAATATTGAACTGCACATTACTTGAATATGAGACCATTCTGAAGCAAATAATTTTCACACAACAATAATGTACTCTTAAATGAATATCACAAGAATTGGAACAATCATCCCCAGCATTCCCACTGATTCCCACTGATCAGTTACTAGCCATCCCCTTTATTAAAAGAATATATTCTCAACCTTTTAAATTTCTCGCATATTCAGCAATATGCGGAATGGTTGGGACATAAGTTAACTTTTCTTCCATAGTTAAAGAGCGCTGAATCATGTGCATGGAGGATAAAGGGCATTAATGCTTCTCGTAATATTTTGTCATGTTTAAATTAAGGGAATGTGTATTTACTGGATAGAACACACATACACACACACACACACACACACATGCATTTCATGAATTATCATCACAAATCACAAACTGTTACCGCCTTCTTACTTATATAATTTAGTTATATAAGACAACATTAAAAGTCCAAACTTTTAAAGGAAGAATGTCATGTGTCTGAAATCTGACAGATGTGTTTTCCAAAGTTTCCTACATTCTCTGAATTCACGTACGGGACAATGTGTCAGTGCGGGACGGGATGTTCAGCGCATTAAACGTGCGCGGGAATAATTACCAGGAGACAACGAATTTAAGTTCAAACTCAGACGAAACAGTGTAAAGATGATGGGTCACACTGTGCTTTGGTTTTTCACACAGTGTTCACATTAGTAACATTCTGTTTCACACTGCTGTGAATGATGATTCACAATGTGTTCACGCAATGTTAAAACGCTCCAATCTAACGCTGTCAAGACATAACACAGTGTGTAATTGAACAGATGTGTTCACAATGCATTCACACTGTGTTTCACACTGTGTTTCGCATTGTGTTTTACACTGTAAGACACTGTTTTGTTTTATTTTGTTTTGTTTTGTTTTATTTTGCTTTGTTCTTGTTTTTTTTTTTTCCATGCATGTAAGCTTCTCTTTTCCTTATTCCAGTCATGGAGAGTGAACTCTCTCCAGTCGAAAGTTCATGGGAAATGACAAATCCATGTCGCCAAATAAGAGTGCAAGGTGAAGAGGTCATCACACTCTTTCCTGTGTACTTCTCAGTCCCCTTTGAACTTCCCGGCAGCAGCGGTTACGTAATGATGGTGTGTCGCCCAGAGGAGTACGCTGGTGAGAAAATCGTTCCGGAGTTTCATTTTAAATATGCTTTCAAATTTGATCTTGATTTGATTTTGATTTTATTGTCCCAAGTCTCCAACAAAAAATTATGATACAATCAATAAAGCATAAGGCTAGACATAACGTCGTAATTAAAAGAGAAGATAATAATATTCTACAGGCATGAAATATGGGGACCTTTAGCAAAGCTTGTGTTGCATAGGTCCCTAGTTGAAAATGCAAAAGTCTTATCAAACGAACAACCTGACAACGATAACTTTGAAAGGAAGGGGTGGATGTAAAGAAAAAGAGAGCAAAAAAAAAAAGAAAAAAGAATCAAAGCAAGAGAAATGAACAGAGTGGCTACATTTGAATTTGTCTCTTGATACTTCTTAATGATGTTATCTTTAAACTTTACTGCTGCGGTTTAAATCGTCTTTGTTATAATTATGGGTGGACAATAATCACGTCGACAACGATACACTACACAAAAACACTACAAATGAAGGAGACTTTGACTGAATTTGTCTTAAAGCGTATAATCATTAAGCACAATAATCCCCATGGTCAATTACCTCACGGCTAAATACCGGTTTTAGGGATGGGATTAGAAAAGGGCTAGGGTCAGGAGAAGGGTCTTGGGTAATTGTCCGAGAACCGTCTTAAAGTAGAATTTCAACGATATGCATGCTTGCGTCATTATAAACAGACGAACGGAATGCTAATGTTTCCTCGAAATTCAACCTAAAAATAATTAATACAGAAATCATAAGTAACGTAAATGTACAACGCTCATATTGACCAGGAACTACCTTGCAACCGATGATGCACTGCAAAATCAATAACACACCAACATGCAGCCACACTCCGACATCTCAGCAATTCTCAGACGCTCCGACCACGGTACCCTCGACAACTTCGCCGTCTGTCTCAACAGCCTCACTATCGACTTCGTTTGTCAAAGAGACTGCCACAACAACAGCGCAACCAGATGAAACTACTGAGATACTATCTACCATCCTGACAGCAGCAGGTTTCCCGACAACATTCATTTCTCCATTAGCAGATCCAAAAATTGCAGAGCAAAACAAAACGAACAAACAAATAACAACTTTAGATATTTCTTTACAAGGTTGAGGTTCACTATGCCAACCTTTGGGTTCTCTCTCTCCCTCCCGCCCCCCCCCCCCCTTTCTCTCTCTGGTAATGTGAAAGATAGTGAGAGATAGAAAGAGAGAAAGAGT
The DNA here is from genome assembly GCF_964275005.1 of Diadema setosum. Lineage (NCBI taxonomy): Eukaryota > Metazoa > Echinodermata > Echinoidea > Diadematoida > Diadematidae > Diadema > Diadema setosum. Next base: position 14,404,238 of record NC_092696.1, on the reverse strand, counting down.
AGTTATATATTTTTTTGGGGAAAAAAAAGGTGTTACATTTTTCTAGAAAAAAAAAATAATGATACAACATCTCTGCAAGCTACTTTGAGAATCATTCATCAAAACAGGGTGTTTTAACCTTGCTGGAAAGAACACAGTTTCCCACACTGTGTTCACACTGTATTTGCGTAGTCGACTACTCATTATATGAAAACGCTCGAATTTAACAGCGTGAAGATTATTTCACACTGCGGTGTGTTTTTGGGTTGTTTTTTTTTTTACAGGGTTTTCACATAGTGATGCTCTGTTTCTCACTGTGAATTGATGATTTACACTGTAAATTGGTGATTCACAATGTGTTCACACTGTTAAAACGCTCGAATTTACCAGTGTGAAGAGATTTTACACTGTGTTCACAATGTGTTCACACTGTATTTCACATTGTGTTTCACACTGTGGGACACTGTGTTCTTTCCAGCAGGGTAAATTTATACGAAATACACGTGTATGTGTAGACACTGCTCATGCCGCTGACGATAAGTTCTCAACTCTGAAGAGTGTTCTATTACAAATCAAGAAAAGAAAGACAAAAGATAAAACGTTTAAAATAACTGCAACATTTTTGTCATGATTTATTATTATTATTTTGTAATCCCAGAAGAAATCTTCAGACAATTTTGCGATTGTCATTTTTCACCACATGTCGATGTTTTCATCAACGTATGAATCAAAGAGAGTCAAAGGAATAATTACCCCCTCGGACGCTTGACCCTACACTCATTCCGAAAAATATCACTATAGAGCGTTAATCTGGCAACTTTTTTCTGTACAAACAGATTACATGCATGCGGATGCACTCGTACAAATGACCGCATTGTATTTATTTTCCACCTCCCTATGCGACATTTCCACAACCCTCAGACGCGACGATGACCGTACCGTCCATAACTTCGCCCTTCGATAACTTCGTCACAACTACAGCTTCGTTACCTGAAACATATTTCGAGCAAGCCGCCACAACTACAGAGCAACCCGATGAAACGACCATCGTCAGATTTACTACCGCCTTGACAACAGCGGGTTTCTCCACAACGCCTTTGTTTCCTCAGTTTACGGCTCCAGATAGTAATGGAATAAAGAAAATGTTTGAAAAAAAAAACACCCTTAAAAATCAATAATGGCACGAAAATTTCACGATATCAAATATTTTGACAAAGCAGACTATACTATAATGTCAAGAAACACTTTCTACATAACCCGTAACCATTCAGTTATACTATAGGTTTTCCCATTCATTTTCAAACTTTTTTCATTCAATGTCACAAATTTTTACTTCAATTTCGTCGCGGGATGTCGGGAATAGGCCAATCTTACTTTCAGATTCGTCTTTCGTCGTTCATTTTGAAATAAAGTCCATTCAATTTAGTAATTTATTTTCGTCATTTACAGTTCAAATTCGTGAGTCTTACTCGCAGCACTCAGAACAGCAGGATCGATGTCGTCTTTTGTCAGTCATTTTCGTTAAATTTTCATTCATATTTCTCTTATATCTCTATCCGATGTGATTTCCTAGTCATTCACGTATTTTTTTTTTCTGTAACAGTTCACATTTTACATTCAGGAATTAATAATATTATACACACAAGTGTCCCATCCCCCCCCCCCCACACACACACATAGAACCACTTATACAAACACACACACACAAACAATCCGAGCACACACTGATACAAACAGACGTACCGTCTCGCATACGAAAACACTGACAAACGATTTCTAAGCAAACATGATTAAAGACAAAATTTTAAGTGTAGAATTGTAGCTTGTTTAATGTCAAAAAATGGATAACATAATTATGTTTGCTGCTTTCCAGGGTACAAAAACCAAAGTAACGAGAGAAAGTAAAAATATGTCGGCTTAAAGTTGTTTCACCCTCAAAATAAAAAATCGACTACATCTGGCTAATTTTAATGAAAATTTCATGAAATTGTGTGAACAAAGACGAATTTGATCTTCACATTCTGCGATCCGTCAGCGGGAGAAATGAATTTGAATGACAACTGACGATTTTGAATGCTATGTCTTCGAAAATGTTTGAAGATAAACGAATTACAACGACAATTGACGGAATTGAAGTTAGGATTTGCGTTTGTTTCTCGGAATGAAATTGAATAAAAAAAAATCTTTGAAATTGAATGACAAAAGTGCGAAAATGGATGGGAAAACCTATCTTAGATAATAGTATGAGGGCATCATTTCAGATTAAACTGAGCAGTCACATTGTGCGTGCATGTATGTACAAAGACGTGCATTATGTGCAAAGACAGATTCCTAAGTCACATACCATTATTCGTTTCGAAGGAAACATTTTCAGTAGATTGGCAGCTTCTTGTTTGCTTGTTATATTGACTCTATGTTGCAGGCCACACATAGAAGTAATATAACTTTCCAAATAGCATAATAGCTTTTACTACTTTATTTATTTTTGTCCTTTGTTTCTTTCTCTTTGTAACATTAAAGGTATCGTAGCTTTTGTTGCTGATCAGCTAGGAAAGAAAATATGGAAGGTCGACTCGGAGGTATCCGTGTTCATCACTTTACAAAACAGTCCGTATGACATCACTTATCATGGTAATGACGGAAAGATTTACTGGACCACCGTAGAAGGAACGTTTGGAATATGGCGATCTGATATTAGCTACGGGAGAGAGGAGCTGGTTTACAATACAGATTCTAAAAGTAGGTGCATTTTACATCAGATAGGATTTCTTTTCCCACCTCAGCAAACGTGTTTGTATTCCTTCTTTCATTTCCTATCATAATGAAAACAAATGAATACCCCTTTCCTGTTTATTTTTTGTTGTTTAGTTTGTCTTACTGTACGAACCTTATGTTGCTGCAATTAGTATACAAATGACATTAAACGAATGCAATATAACTTGACAACAGGTATCTGAGTATGCATTATCTATATTTAACACATTTTCTCTTGGATGCACAGATATATTACAACGTATAATATGCTAGCGGAAGTTTGTACAAAAAAAAAAAAAAAGTTATGTTAGCAGCATTTTCAGTGGAAATTTGTTATAACCGGACTCTTCATTTTATATGATGTCAATTACACCGAATCCGCTCTGAACTGAATTTATTCTGTGGCCTTTTAAGCTTGCTTTTATGTAGCCCCTATCATACTTCCAATTTCTCAAGATGAAAGTTACTGATGCTACCATATCCGGAGAGTTGTACGTTCAGTGAATGTTTACCTAAATAATTTGTACATTTACAAATGCATTAAAAATGTTACTCTAAAATTGATCAATATTGGTAATCAGACAACCATTTGGTTTAATACACTCGTACGTAAACTTAAAGATTAATAGATTTCGCTTTACAAAAAGTTTACAAATTTAGCATTTTCATCCAAGTTTACATACATCTTCATCCAATTATGCTCAATTGCTGACTCCGAACATAAAAAAAAAAAACTGAAGACAAAATCTTTTACAGAGCTTTTTTTTTTTTTTTTTATTCAGAACTCCCACTAGATTTCAAAACCATTTTACTAAACTTTGTAAAGATGCTATACCTATATTGCATCATAATTACCCCGACGGCTATAAAATCTCACCCAGCATCGTCATATCCCATTAATCCTCAGCTATGATTAAATCGACTATATATAATCATTTCAGGACCCTATGGGATTGTAATTGACGAGAAAACCAAATATTTGTATTACTCCAACTACTACGAAGACGAAATTGCTTTTCTGCAACTCACCGATCTGAGTTCCTCCACGTTCGTCACCCGAACGGCTCGACCCCGAGCTCTGGATATTGATACGGTCGACAGGTGAGCGATACCCGACAGAGGAGAAACTTGATGTTACAAAGAATTCGAACCCAGGCATTCTTCCCATTGTACTAGTACTCTAAGTTATAGGGCCATTTTCAAAACGCGCTGTGTAGCCATCAGCCAATCAAAAGCGACGGACTATGCAGTGTCCCATAAAAAAACAAGAAATGAAACCGGGTTTCATTGCAGCTTTCTCCTATCACAATCATAAATGTGGGCAGTAAGTACATCAAGAAAAATACGCTTATCATTTTTCCCACTTGATGCACATCTCAGTGCTCTAATATGTAATGGTAACAAACAAGGAAAGCTGGGTATGCCTATGTGATAAAAAAATGAATATATATATATATATGTATATATATATATATATATATATATATATATAGTAATGAAGAGTTTGTTCGCAAAAACCGATAAGTCCATTTTTGAAGATTTTGAAGTACCGTCTCTATCATAAAGTACAAAATAATACGTTTTGAATGATATATTGGTCACTTCATAAATGTATAAAGGTACATTTTTGAAGTTATGGTCGAAAAAAGCAAAAATGTTCTTATTATTCTCTTTATTTTTCTTGACCTTTAATCGCAGATATCTCCATTTGGCAAATATGGACTTATCGGTTTTTGCGAACAAATTCTTCATATATACTACATTTCTAGTGAGTCATCATTACATTCAACATTGTTAGAGTTTACATGTATACCTACCGCAAAGTCCGTGCATTTTAAATGTTTATTCCAATACTTTCTCGCCGTTGCTTGTTGGAAATTATAGGAATCTTTACTGGCTTTGTGACGACGGCTTCAAATACCAGTCTTTGAGTGGAACAATCATAAACACGATTCCCGCTGGTGTGACAGGGGAGCTGAAAGGCCTCAGTATTGATGTTGCAGGTGAGACCTCCACCTTCAGTCCTTCCAACCAAACCAAGACGTCATTAGCCACCCCCACCTTCACTGACAGTTATAGGGCGCCTTTGTTGAATTGATGTGGTTTTTACTTTGCTACATTGATCTTAACTCATGATCGTGACATTCCTGTAAGGGATTCCTTGTCATTGTCCTAGATGCATTGTAGGACCTACCAAGAAAGTATGACAAAGTACATTGATTTTTTACTTAGTTCATTTCGACCTTGTCATATCATTTCATTTTATTTCATTTCATTTCATTTCATTTGATTTCATTTCATTTCATTTCATTTCATTTCATTTCATTTCATTTCATTTCATTTCATTTCATTTCATTTCATTTCATTTCATTTCATTTCATTTCATTTCATTTCATTTCATTTCATTCTATTTCGCTTCATTTCATGTAAGAGTGTCGTCTAGTAAGAACTGATCGTGAGCTATACTAGTACTGAGTGTCATTTTCCTCATTGTCTATTGCAGGTCCGACTATTAAAATGCCACAGTGGGAACATTGTACTGTATTGTGCATACAAGAATTACACACTTTAAGTAGACGACATTTGTAGCATAAGATAATTGTTTTCACATGACATAAGAGGATCAAAATTAGTATTATTGTACCAAGGACTAACATGCATGGACAACGAATAGACTTGATAAGTTTTTTTTTTTTTTTTTTTTTTTTTTTTTTTTTTTTTTTTTTACATTTTGAGGATCATTGTCATAGGATTGTATTGTTTGGGGATATAATGTTTTTGCGAGAAAGACAAGATGGTGTGATGTGAGTAATACAGGGATCGAGGACAGCAGTGTACCATAGGCCAACAGTAATTGTAATAAATCATGAAATTTTGGCTTTTTACATTGTCTTTAATATTTTTCATTGTCAACAACATGATAGGGGCCTACTGCACGAGGTCAATGTGCTTTCTTTCCATTTTTCTCTTAAAAAAAAACAATAAAAATGTAGAGATTAACACTTTTGTGCCTGTCTGTCTGTCTGTCTGTCTTTTCCTCTTATCTTTTCAGGGAGACAATCCTTCTTCTTTGAATCAACCTCAAACACAGCCCACGTGATGAAAGCAGGCTACCCACGGAAAGAACTGACGAATTTTCTCGAATATCCCGAGGGAGACAAGTTGATAAATATTCGATTTTTCGATGGCGCCCTCTATTGGCTCATTGGTGAAAACGTCGGTGTCATGACGGATTTCACCGACCCGGACAAGCCGCAGCCGAGCTTTTCTCTATTCAGCCTACCCGGTCCGCAGAATGCAAACGCGCTTTGCTTTGCCACAGCAGTTAGCGTTTGACGATCGATTCTCTCCATACACGATCCTTTGCAATAGTCTGTTTAGGCATTTGTGAGTGATCTTTTGTCAAGCCTCGTGGTTTATGATATTGTAGGATTATATTCCGCATCGCACTGTTATTTCTTTTCTGAGAAAATAATATATCAATGTATCAAAACATGACGATTGCAATGGTCATTTTATAAAAAATAATATAAGACATCCATCAGTACTCGAGGTAGACGTTTCCAAGAAGAAAATATTTCTACAAGGTTTATTTCTTTTCGTACTCTTCCCATATCTATAGTCAGAAGATTTGAATACGTCGTGCCCGTTAAGAACGGAATGTATTATTTCAGCTGCTTAGGGTAAGTGCTACTTAACGTACGCTTATGTCATTTACATGTGTAGATAAGCTTGCTGATTGACTGCCCCCCCCCCCCCTTTCTCTCTTACTCTCTCGTTCAGATCTTGCTTAGCCGTTTGTCTCTGTTATAAGATGTATATTATTGTATTAGAAATGAATTATTATGCCAGCACGCTTTTTTGAAAGGATACTCTGTATTGAGCACTAATTTACTCGACTGCCGTCTCTCTTTTACAGGGCAAATGAATGCTGAGCCGTGGTGTGCTGAGCCGTGGTGGTTCGTAACACAGGCATACATGTTTTGACCTCCACTAGCTCTCCTGTGGTTTCAGTTCTGTAACACAACGTGTTTGTCTGTTCCTTTCTTTTCATTTTTTCCCCAGTTCTTTAACTGAATATCATGTTTAAGTTTTGGAACATTATCATTCGTACCATTATTGTTATGAATGTTGTTATTAATATTACAAAGTATCAATGTTATTATCGACATTACTATTGTTACTATTGTTATCACTGATATTATCATTCTCAATACCAATAGTCTTACCTATCATAATTATTCCATCATCATCATTTCGTTTGGAATCCTGCCAAGTGTTTGCTTTCTAAATGCAGGACCCCTTTTTTTTTTTCTTTTTCTTTTTTTGCTGGTTATTGTTATTTTAAGGACATTAGGTACTTGTATAAACCTATAAAGGTAGAATAACACTGCATTTTCACTGACCATGGCAACTTTTGCCATTTCTCACAAAGGTAGTATATAGTTTAAATCTTGCACTATGATAAAAATAAACGCAAGTACAACGATACACTGTAACTGTATGATGTAATGATTTCTGTTTTACGTGAAGTGCATAGCACAAGAACTGTTATTTAAGCTTACACAGACTTTAGACCTGCTTTTGTGATGTTTTCTAATAAAGATCCAATAACAGACAACCCATTATCAAAATAATTAGAAGTAATAAAAAAGTAACCAGAATACAGTGCTGTGAAGAGAATATACGTAGAAATAAAGCGATAATACGCCAGTAATAAGAGTGTGAACAGCGCACTAAATTTAAAAATCATTAACAAAAAGTAGAGGTCAAAATTAATTACAACAGCTCACTAGTAGGAAATCGAAGGAATACAAATAGTTTCAAGAAAAAGATTCATCATTCACCTGTGCGTGTCAGTGTACATGTGTTATTTCAAAACCAATCAAATAAACATTACATTTCTCTCATATTTCATTACTGATTTCTCATCATCAAGTTGAAAACCTAAAGCCCCATCTCAAGCAAAAACTATTATCATCCCTTAAATCGTGAATTCTTGATATTTATGCTCAGCATACCGTGCGTTTGGAATCATGTGCTATTGATGAATACAGTAAAGTAAATTGTGTCTATATCATAATGCTTGTAAAAGATAACAGTCTTCAGTCTCCGAATGCAGTATATCCCCCAACTAATAAGCCATCGCATGTTGTTGTTTTTTTAATTCTTCCCTTCTATTCTTTTTATTTGTAAGTAAGCATTCTTACTGAAGCTCCAAGCTTGGGCAAGTTTACATAACAAAATATAATACCAAATTGATGATATCAAAATAATTATTACGTGCATCCACCCATCAAGCAATATCCCGCTCCATGACCATGAATTCATATTCTGATTATAATTCAATTCAATTAATTTCATCCTTAATTCATCAAGGATAGATATTCATCAAGGAATAGGATGGTTTATACACGGGGAAGAGACCCTGCTCTCGGTACTGTCACGGCCATCCCTGCCGACCAATTAATGAAAAAATGATAATGATAATTAGACAATACTCTCATATTATCCATGTTGTTGGGCTCGCGTTGTTGCTCATCGAACGTGCATAATGATCGAATCCAACAATCACAACACAATTTCATTCACCAAGGTGAATGCAAAAGTTGACAGCACTGGGTTAGTTGTTTGATTTTTTTTTCTTTTGTTTTGTACAGCATGCAATATTGCAACAACATGTCTTGAAGTGTATATTACGTTAGACGCGACAGATAATGTCCAATGCATGGTCCCATCTGGCCTCACTGGTGCATTCATTGTCGAAACGTTATGACGAACTTGAGTAAAATTGAAACAATCAAAAAGCACACTCATACATTCACACACACATATACACACACACCACTAACAAGAAAAGGAATCCTTGATGATATTTCTAAATCCTTACAACTTCACATTAAAAAGTAACTGAAATGCTTACCCGTAGTATAATCAGTAGGTAACCATGACATCTAGAAAGAAACATACTATTAGCTTTGATCACTTGATATGTTTGAGCATTGGAGAGTTGACATTCCCCCCTCCCCCCTTTCCTCAGTCACGGTAAAGAAGGACATATGACTTTACAGTACGTTGCTTTCTCAAACTAGCGGGAGGAGAAATAAAGCAAAGTTATATCCTTGCTGTTTGTTTGTATGTTTCATTCCCCATCCTTATCCTTTCTTGCCACATTAATTTCTTATACAGCAATGAGATATGAACCTAAAATTGCTTCGTTTAATTGTCTCTGTCTAAAACTTGGCAGCAGAACGGTGCCCATTATGATTTCTTCAGTCGGAGGTTCTCCTAAAACACAGAGCAAGCCCACTGAAACACCGACACCATCACCACCAATCAAATATGTTACACTATAACTTAAAAACGCTATCGCTATCCGCATCGCAAATTACTGATTGTACACCATCATCATAAAAACAAACGCAAGCACCACTTCTAGTATGACACGAGCAACCTTTCACAAAGCTTTTGCATTATTATTTACCGCAATGAATCGGGGATTCTCGGAAAATTCTCTTTTAGAATTGAAGGAAATTTAATCCCTTATTTCATACCCCTCTCCTTGGCCCCTCTCTTTATCGTGCCACCATTACTATTTTAGGGTCGTCTGCTGAAGGTTTTTTGTTTGGGTATTACAATTTTCCCTGGTTAAGAATAAATAGATAGGTAAAAAACATAACTTTCAGGTGCCAATGACCCCTTGTTCACAAGCCACGTGCATGTTACAAAACTGCATCATCTCTTTACTTTTACTCTTTACTTACTTTACGGGATTAAGTTTGTAATGTATCAAAAAGGGTCGTTATTTGCCTTTAACTATAGAGGCTCAAAAATTCTCTAACAAGACTTAAAACAAAATTTGTTTTAAGTTTTTTCTTCCTACCTTACAACACATTTTAAATATTTGTTTGTAAGTATCATATTCATACTTAAAGAAAGTGATTATAACAATAAGATGTCAATAAATTTGCAATATGGGCCAGCCTTATATGGGGCAAGTTAAGCCATGGTTCAACTTGCCCCACAGTGTCCTGCTCAACTTACTCCAGTCTTTCATGGGAACATTATAAGAGGTCTAGAGAAATACACAAATTCTTTGCATCCATTGTTTAAACGGCTATGATGAGAATAAAGACTCATACCCGGACTTCACAATCGTCATCTAATATCCATGTTATAGCTGCATCTGCTATGATGCATATGGAAAAATATTGCACTTTCGTATTTCACGCCTTTTTTTGCTTTTATCGTCGAAAATTGGATTTTAACCTCTGTAACAAAAGTTACTGTGTCAAAAAAAAAGTGATATGGTGGGTTAAGGGGTTATGCCATTGATCATCAATATCAATGGCACCACTGGAGTGTCTGACCCATCTTTATTTAAGCTAGGGGTGGTGGCTCAACTTCACCTCTATGCTCAATTTACCCCATCTTTCCCTACTAGTAAAAATTGCAGTTTTCAGCATGTTGTGTGCGTATCACAATACGTGTATAAGCATGGCAGTGGTCGCAGGTCCACACTCTCTCTCTCTCTCTCTCTTTCGCTCTCCCTCCCATTCTTCGCCCGTTCTCATTTAGCAGTACAATTGTTAATTATTTAACCCGTTAACTACTGGAACCTGGTGGCCCGTGTATTTTCAGTATGGAACGGGCTAATACCCCCCCCCTCCCCATTTGCCCTTCTTTTGGGGCTTTTGAATCTTAATTCCACTATTCACATTTTTGATGTCATCTCACAATGAGTTCTGTTTTGTTTTGTATTTCTTTGATGTGTTATACTTTTTCCGGAAAAAAAAATGCGGTGTGTGACAATGTGTTTGTAGGTGGTTGTATGCAGGCAGGTGAGACGCCCCTCCCTGGTGTGTGTGTGTGTGTGTGTGTGTATGTGTGTGTTTGTGCTTGTGCTTAAACTCAACATATCTGCCAAATTTCATAGGAATCGATTAAAAACTGGAGAAGTAGTTCAGCCTGCAAATATTTCACCTGACTTTGAGGCGGTAATGCGCTGTTGCCATGGCAACGAACTATCTGCTGTTGTTGCAAACTTGTTCTGCACATTAGCTTTACATTGAGCAGTGTACCCCAGTGGGAATACTGGGGGATGATTGTTCCAATCCTTGTGGGATTCATTTAAGAGTACATTTGAATATCTATTGTTGAGTGAAAATTATTTGCTTTAGAATGGTCTCATATTCAAGTAATGTGCAGATTAATGTTTCCAGGTTCCCCGTCACTGTACAGGCACGCTAACCTGGAAACATTAAACTGCACATTACTTGAATATGAGACCATTCTGAAGCAAATAATTTTCACACAACGATAGATATATAATGTACTCTTCAATGAATCCCACAAGGATAGGAACAATCATAGCCCCAGCATTCCCACTGATTCCCACTGATCAGTTACTAGCCATCCCCTTTAAGCACGTTTTAGAAACAAACAGAAATTGATTTAGCATGTTTTGGAAAAAAAAGTTAATTCAAAGTCTTGAATAAGTTGTTTTCATGTTTCTAAATTGACACACACACACACACACACACACACACACACACTTTCTCTCTCCCTCTCTCTGTCACTCCTCTCCTACTCATCCAGTTAATTACTAGCACGTAAATTACTTCTTTACCTCGTCTCTTCTCTGTCTCAATACCAATCCATTTCCGATCGTATTGTTTGTGCCCAGTGAACCTTGAAAGCTGATTAGAGTATTACACATGCCTTTAATAGTTTGCACAACGACAGAGAAATATTGTGAGGGAAAGTATTTGTGTTCATTTTGTTTTGTTTTGTTTTTTTGCGAGTGTCCGTGCGATTCTCTCAGCAATGGTCGTGTTCAAGCGAATTAGCGGGATACAATGTCGATAATATATTTGGATGGCGATCAGAATCTCAAGATTTTTGCCTATGTGGACACAAAATTCCCACCAATCATATTGAGCAGCATCGAAATGCAAATCCCAAGAACGCTTATTTCTGAATTATTCGCAAAATTTGCCCTGCGGTGACCGTGTGAACGGTGAGAGGCTAGAGATCTTATACAATGTATCTCATTATTCAAAGTGCAAATCACGCAATGTGTAGTGTGCGCACCAAACCACTGCAAGAACCACTCGCAAGAACAAAACTAGGACAAAGAGAAGCGAACGTATTGTAAATGGGACACACTATGTGCGCCAAATTGCGGGCTATCTGTCCGTGTAAACGCTTCAAAAAAGAAAGAAAACATCTCCAGATAAGCATCGCGATTGTTATCCCGTAACTTTTGTACGTTAGAATGCGGCTTGATATTATCATCATTATTATCATCGCGTGATATTTTTTTTTTCTGTGTGTGTGTGTGGGGGGGGGGGTGGAGGGATAAGCTCACTATAGGTCATTAGTATTGGTTTGATTAATTAAGGTCTTTGCCAGTCGTTCAGTCGTGACAGTGACGTTCCTGACAGCACGACAGGCGTTATTTTTGTTTGGGTGTGCTTGAAGTTATGACCGCCAGAGAAAACACTTAATGTTGTCTCATTCCAAGTGGGCCACGCGCGCTAGCTAGACCTGTCGCATATCTTTATGGATTGATGAAAGGTGCAAATCGTAGTTCACCAAGCACACAATCAAAGCATCGTTTTTATTCCTTTTGGCATGCAGCGGCATAAGACCAAGATGCAGATGCAGATGTCTCGGTAAGTAACCATGGTAACAGTTACCTGTGTGTCAGGGATAGATGCAGGGCCTACTGTACATGTTGCTGTTAGGGAGGTGACAGAGTTCTCGCTTTTACAGGACATTATTACGCCGGTCACTGGATACGTTATTTCCAACCAGCACTCACTCTAAAAACACAAATGTTGAATTAGCATTTAAAAGGGCCGAGGAGTGACAACATTTTCAAAGTGTTGTTTTTCCTGCTAGATTCAACATTTAAAATGCTATCTTAAAAGTTGGATGCAACACTTCAAAAATGCTGTCACTCCTCGGCCCTTTTAAATGTTGATTCAACATTTGCGTTTTTAGAGTGCTGACAGTGCTCACTCTCCACCATCCCTTGGGAGCGTTTCAGTCAGTCGCTGCTTTCGAGGAGTGCTATTGCTAAATTTAAAAACAGAAAACAAAAACAACCCCCCCCCCAAAAAAAAAAAAACAAAAAACAAAAACAAAAACAAAAACAAAACAAAAACAAAAACAAAAAACGTTCATCTTATCCGGTACCCATTTATGGATAAAGTGCCTTACTGAGGGGAAAATGTGTAGGGCTTCATGGGGCTCGAACCCACGAACCCAAACCACGCCCATGTGATTCGGGCACGACGCCTATCATTCAGTTCGGGGTTAGCTCATGTACAGATGGGTACAAATGACTTTCTTCTTTCTCAGTTGATTATGCACTCCACTAGTCTTCAAGCAACAGAATGCATTAGCTTGCCCAACGTAACAATTCATGGAATTCATCAGTCATGTTCAAATAAAGGATGTACTCGCGTAGACCAGATGATCAGAATGATCCATTTGACACTTCAGAAAACATCCATTTTAATATTTTGCATTGAATGTAATGGGCGTTTTCACATCAGCCCGATAAAAATCCAAGCTCGAGATATTTTTCGCAATTGCGAATTAGAGCGCTATTTCATATCTTACTCACATCAGCCCGAAGAGAATTAGCCCGCATTTTTTTCGAGCTAATTCGACAGCTGAGTATGTGCAAACAGCATCAGTAATGTGTGTGCCCTCTCAAAAATTCCTCATGATTTGTGTGCAGTTTGCCTCGATCGATCGGGTCACACACGCTAGGCATGATGGGATGCATCGCGCTAATTTCTCGAGTCGTTTTCACATTATCAAATAGCGCGCTACTATCCCGCTATTTCAGAAATTTCCCGAGTTGGACTGGAGAAATTTTCTCGATCAGAGCGATACAATTAGCGCGCTAATTATCAAATAGCGCGCTGTTTCGTGATTGGGTTAATTTTCTAAGTCAGAAAATAGCACGCTATTTCAAAACATCGGGCTGATGTGAAAACGTCTAATGACAATCTTCTATATTGATATTGCCAAAAAAAAAAAATGCTTTTGCTGCCAGGTGGATGTGATGGCAAGCACCACTTTAATACAAGGATTACTTGAATAATCATTGCATCACAGATGCTTATCTCAGTGAATTTAAAAACCATCATGCTCTGCTGGTTCAAATGACCTTTTTCTGCTCATGCTCAAAGTGGAACCCCGAACTGGCTTATAGTATAGTATGTATGTATGTATGTGTATTTCCTCACGCATTTAAGCACCGTTGTATACAACTTATTTAGCGTTAGTATTTTGAATCATTGGTTTGTTTGTTTTTTATTCAACAGTGGAATACAAAGATATTGATGAGACGTCATGCTCACTGTTTATGAAGATATTTATTAAAAGTCCATCCACAATGTAAACAGTTGGAACGTAGTTTGTCCTTGCGACATTAATTACTGAAATAAGCCCAACCAATTCAATATCTAAACTTAAAGTCATATGAACTTACTGAAGGGGACTTCCGGATGGTTTTCCGACTTTTACATTTGAAAAACTATTAATTAGTTGAACTGAGTATGGAGTTTCAGAATATTTAGTGATTGGGATGAGGAATAAGAATGTTTTCAAAATGTTTAAAAAAATTACAATGAACAAGGATAATGACATGGCAGCCTCGCCATAAGAATGCATGCGTTAGGGCTAAAGGAAGCAGAACAAAAGAATAAGGCATGCATAGATTTTTCACAGGTGAACTTGTTAAGCAGGCGGTATTGCAGTGGAATCACACTGCTTCATTTCTGACATAATAATGTGAGGCTCTCATGTCATCAACGCTGTTCAGTGTTTTATTTGAGATTTTCAGTTTATTGGTTTCTCTGCTCAAGGACAACAATAAATTCCGCGAATCTATAAGTGTATATCCATGGAGCTGTCGATTTATGTAGGCCTACTACGTGGTGTGCAATTATGAAAATCGTCTGGAATACCCCTTTAATGCGTAAAGTATTATCTATGTCATTCCATTCTCCATTTGATGAATGACATCTCTCGACCTGTTTGGATTTTGTTATCTCGTCTGCAACCCATTCATGCTTGACTCAGAAGTACACTGATGGGAGCATCCATATCACCGACAACGCGGCACGCGATTCTCGTTCTTCTGATTATTAGTGAGTTATAATCACGTGACTTGGATTATTTCCCTCTGTGTGTGTTGTCCAAGAAAAAGTTGTAAAGTCCACGTATTCCAATTGGTCAGTCTTGAAGAATCTATATATTGAAATCCTCGAGTATGTATGAACAGCAGTAAATCTTAGAGAATTTTAATCTTTCAACAGAGTCCAAACATCTTTCTAAATTATTCTCCAGAAAAGAAATTAAGTCACCAGATTTTAAAAAAAAAAAAGGAAGTGAACATTTTTTTTAATGTCATGAAGTCAGCAGAAGATTGGAATATATATGAAAGATGCTTATTTGAATGGGGTTTGTAGAAAGCTAAAATTGTTCCATTTTATTGAAATAATGTACTAAAAGAAATCAGAACGGAGGTAGTTAGCAAATATACTTCGATGAAATGAATCGAATTCTGTCATTCTCAGCATTTTACCCAGAATATTTTTGACTTACTTTCCTGTATCACATTTTTCTGGTACAAAGAAAGACCACTTGAAGATCTCAATTAGTCAGAATGAAAGTTTGATAATGTCGCTTTGATATAGAAAAGTGCAGTGCTCTTTTTTAATCAAAAATTGGCTTCCTTCTCTGACCGGGATGATGTCACATACTGTATATCAAAAAGAAACATTTCAGAATCATAACTGCCAAAGTAAACTAACTGATATGCATGTGTGTGTGTGTGTGTGTGTGTGTGTGTGTTTCTTGGTTTTTTTTTTTTTTTTTTTCTAGACTTTTATACTTTGGCATATAAATGGAGTTCAATCAATCCTATATTCATTGCTTGAAGTAACATGTCATATATTGAACGGTCTCCATGACATTCGCTCCTGCGACAATCGCTCCCATGAAATATCTGGAAGATATCTCAAACATCAATTTTTACCCGCAAACCTTACCTTAAAGGTACTGTTACCTGTTTACATTTGGAAGCAGTGATTTGAAATAAAAAAATCAAGATATCACATTTGATCCATGTGTGTAGGTCTGTTGTATCACAAAACATCCTACCATACAAAATTTTGGCAATAAAGCCTAATATAAGGAGATATTACTATTTTTCTCAATAAACCATAACTGCAGACGGTTTAGTCTTGAAACATTTTTATCATACCTATTGTTCACATTATGTGGCTAATACTTAACATTGATTATACAGATTCAAATTTTTACAGTGGTTGTTTCTATCCCTAACTCTCATTTTAGAACTATTTTAAAGCACTAATGCTGTTTTTTTTTTAATCTGCAAATGGTAAATTATGTCTTTAACCCTAATCCTAATCCTCCTTACATCTAAAAACCCCAAACCATATCCCAACCCCGACCCTAACCCTACAAGTCCTTGGATGAAATAAGACCGGAGCAATTGTCGCGGAAGCAAAATAATGTCGTGTCACCGTAACATTGACCATATACGGGGAACTATATGTCTAGGATAAAATTGAAGAAGGTCTAAGGGGATGGTACAGTTTCGGTTGAGATGGGGCTTTAGGTTTCCAACTCTTTTAGATGATATCATTTTGAGATAATTAGAAACCTCTTATGAAATACGAAAGAGCGTATAATTCTAATTCCCATTTATTTCATGAAATTTGTTTTTGAAATTTCTGGGATATCCAAAACAAAGCAATCCTGATAAGAGGCGGGACCCGCCTTTAATAGGATCGCTATGTTTACTGTGTTTTTGGATATCGAAGTCACTTCAAAATCGATGTTCATGAAATGTACTTTGAATTAATTGTAAAATTGTATATTCTTTAACATTTCATAATGCGGTTTCTATAAATATCTCGCAAAAAGTTAAGAGCTGAATCCTCACCTCAACCAATACTATACCATCCCTTTAACTGCACCTTCCTTCCATTTCTCATCTATACCAGTCATGGGCAGTCACCTCTTACCCGTCGAAAGCTCAAGGAGGGCGGACAATCCTTGTCGCTCCTTCCGGGTGCAATCATTAAGTGAAGAGACCATCGCACTTTTTCCTGTGTACTTCGCACTCCCATTTAAACTCCCCGGCAAGATCGGTCTATCGATGATGACGTGCCGTCCTGAGGAGCACGCCGGTGAGGAAATTACTGGAAAAGACTTCTGGAAACTTCTGGAAACGTCTGAAAACTTCTGGAAAGACTCAGATTTAGTGGGAACATCCTTTCCAATGACAGCAGTACAGTAAAAAAAAAAAAATTAGAAAAAATAATAATAATAATGACCACCTCAGAGAACATTAGACAGAAAAAAAAGTGTGCATTATGTTTCATGTACTGATTTATTTATGTTTTCATCAGAAGGAGTTCACGTTTCTTCAGGAAAAAAGAGAGGGTTTATGCTCTGAAGAAAAATATCACAGATTAAGTTTTCTGAGGTTATTTTCCCCTTTAAATTATATTATAAAAGAAGTGGCGATATCTTAAACTATAGTGCAGGTAATGTCTTATCTTAACGTCTGTTATTATATTAGCTGACGATAAATTAAGAATGTTGGCACAACGTTGTGGTACTGCGGAGGAAGAGGGGTAGGGGTCGTTTCTGTTCGATCTAACAATAACATAATGTTGACGCATGCATACACTTTACATCGTCATACACACACACACACACTAAATAGTGCTATATGGCTACAGCTGAATGTAGTTTGGATGTAATGTGTCTTAAAATGCATTTTCAAGTATTTTCTCCTTGGCTTTTTCATTAAAAGTAGAGTAAAGGCAGACGAACGAAAGAATAAGAAAGATACTTTCTTAAAAGCCTCAAATGCATAAGTATGTTGTTCATGAATCGGGAGTATAGCTGAATGTAACCCGATGTTCATGATGTTGACCAGGTACTAGTTTGCTACCAGAGGTACATTGCAGACAGCAGAACTTAACGACATGCAGCATCGAGCCAACATCTCTACCATCCTCAGGCGAACTGAACGCACCAGATTGTCCAACATTTACACCCCTGTTTCCTTCGTTTACAGCTCCAAATGGTAATGGAAAGATCACAGATCCTTAGACATAAATTTTGACAAGATTGAAGAATTCATTTGTTTTTGTTTCTTTCTCTGACAATGAAAAAGATAAACTTTTGGAAACGTGGCATTTCATGATTGACAATTAAAAAACAAGTCGTAGATAACAATGTATGTTCTGTATAATATCATGTGTTCAGCTTGGGATATTAGGATAAGAATAACAATGTACATACACTTGTTGTGCCTACATGTATATCAACAGTATACCAGTTTACAGTTTCTTTTTAACTGTTGGAATTACCTCCAATGATTAAAACTCCGAAGGCAACGACATGAATGTTTTATTCAAAGTTAATTGGTTATTCCGTCACAGCTTGCATATTGAAAGTAAAGTGAATTACAGAGATTTGATGTTCATAATTGATCCAACATAGATACTAACATCTAACATTAACCGTGTAAGATACCGGTCTCTTTTTTGCCTTTTGTACTTTTTTTTTTCTTCTTTCTTTTGTGTAACTTGGAAGGTACCATAGCCTTTGTTGTTGACTTTCTCGGAAAGAAAATATGGAAAATCGACTCCGCAGCCTCCGTGTTCATCACATTACAAAACAGTCCGTTCGACATCACGTATCATGGTACCGACAGAAAGATTTACTGGACCACCATCACGGGAATATTTGGAATATGGCGAGCTGACATCAATGACGGGGTAGAAGAGTTTCTTTACAATACAACAAAAAGTACGTGCACCTCAAAGAAAATTATTTTCTACCTCCTCGACTCTTTTCCAACTTAAGCAAGCCTGGCTGCACTTCTCTTTTACCTGTCGTGAAAATTCACTCAACATCTTTCATCTCTCTCTTTTGGTCGTTTTAACATTAATTATCTAATCATTAATTAATCATTGATTATAACATAATTTAATAACAGCTATTTAGGTATGCATTCCATGTATGTTTTTCTTATATTTTCTTGCATGAACATACAAGATATTCCATTTCTATTGCTATTATATCCCGGTCAATATTGTCATTTTCTCCCTCTTTATCTACTAACTATTCCGCAGGGCCCCATGGAATGGTTATTGATGAACAAACAAATTATCTGTATTTCGCCAACTACTACGAAGACGAAATTGCATCTCTGCGACTCGACGACATGAGTTCGTCAACGTTTGTCACCGGAACGGCCCACCCCCGATCGCCTGATATCGATCCAATCGGAGGGTGAGCATCACCAATTATAGAGACATCTTGGTAAAACAAAGAAGTCAAGACTGAAGATTTTCTTTTTTTCCAATTTAGTCGACATTTAGTAATTACCAATGTGCAGAAATATCATTGTATAAAGATATCAGGCTGATACGTATACTAAAAATAATGGGGTTATTCCACGAGCCCGACGCCCACGAGACATGCAGCCCATGAGCTCGACACTCGGCAATCAAGTCCCACACGAGTCCGACACTAGGCAAGAAAGGCCCACGAGATCAACATTATGTACATTGATTAAGCCCCGAAATGTATGAGTGTAGCACTCATCGGCCTTATTTAGTGTCGAGATCATGGGCTGTATGACTCGTGGGCTCTATGGCTCGTGGGTGTCGAACTCGTGACGTGCACCCGCATATAACACAGACTAATAAATGTCAACGTTTAAGATTCGAAGTGTGCCTATAGCTTGCATCTTTTTATGATTAAAATTTGACCAACGATTATAATAATAGTTTTCATCACTCCCATTTTGCCATTCCTAACTGTAACACTTTTCAAACGCGCAATGTTCATTATGTGGACACTCGTTTTCTACCTTGAATGTAGTCTACTATAGATGACACATGCCTAAAGTATCATTCCATAATGTAATAACAACGGTGAATGTAAAATATACTCTAGTAATACCCTCTTACCCTAAAATGTATATTTCTACCTTAAATGTAATAACGTGTAACCCTTAGGAATACAATAGGGCGGTGAGTTAGCTCAGTCGGTATAGCGTATCTGTCTCACGATCCTAAGGACCCCGGTTCGATACCCGGGTCCCACTGAGCAACTTGTATGTAACCATGCAGTCCCCTGTAGTAAGAGGCCAAACACTCTGTCCCTCGGATATGACATAAAATGGAGGTTCCATGTGTGAGAAAGTCACAACTCATGCAAGTAAAAGATCCCACATGACGTTACTTCATTTATATATCGCAAAGAGCAGGGTGTTTAACCCTATAAATCCCAATGGGGGCGCATTGTGCCTCCCCCCCCCCCCACCAGATTTTTATTCGTCCTTAATCCAATTTCAACCAAATTTGGTGACTTTTCCTAAAATCTTATTCCGAACATTTTGATATATAATGTAGTTGTATTTGATATCGCTGGTTGTCATGGCAACCATAACCTGACAACCATGTCAGTCAGATTCTGCATAGTTTTCTGTTCCAATTCAAAATTAACAATATTATAGTGTATAAAATGCGTGTTTCTTTGCTGAGATTTCCTGAAGAAGCAAAAATCAATGTGAAGAAGTTGTGGCCCTGAAGTGTTTTTCCTATTTTTTTCCTTTGTTTTCATGTGACAACAGCATAGAACAATAGATATAAGAGAGATACAACGATTGCCGTTCATTTTGTGTCATTTTGATTCCTTCACCCAAGTTATACCTCTAGCTTTATTTTGTTTATCACATTTTCAATCTGCAAACTAAGAATTTCAATATTATGGAAATATGAAATGTGATAAGTATGCATGTACCTATCCCAAACAATACTTTACAGGTCTCATAATGTATTTCTTTATGTTGTTATGAATAGCGCCCCCATGTAGTGACCTTGAGAAATTTCAACCATAACAAACTGATGAGGCTTGTCTTGCGCATCATTTGTGGCAAATAATGATTGATCTATAATAAAACATAGATACTGGGGATAAAGAAATGATACAGAAAACTCACGTTTTTAGCATATTATTTCCTATGTATTTCTTTATATTTTTGTAAATAGTGCCCTCTATGGGTGACCTTGAGAAAATTCAAATATGCGGTCATGTAGAGTATGAGTTGCTCTACCCATGTGTCAAATATGAAGATTAAACATCCAACAATAACAAAGTTATATAGGGGGCACAATGTGTCCCCCCCCCCCCATGCTCCTGAGAAGGGTCAAAATAGCTTGGGCTTTATAGGGATAACCCGGTGAAGTGGATGGTGCCGCCTTACATCGAACTGTACTGTGGGCTATCCAGCCATCTTTTCTTTAGATGGAAAAAATGAAACAAACAAATATCAACTCTAAATAAAAAAAGATAAAAAAAAAAAACCTTAAACGAAAAGCACGTCATTTAAATATAGGTTTTCCCGGCCAATTTCGCACTTTTTTCAGTCCAATTCCTAATTGGTGCATTCAGTTTAGCACAATTTAGCCTAGACGGCATGTTCGGTATTTCAATTTTATAATCTTTTCATTCAAATTCATTTTGGAGCATTCAAATTACCTATTACATCATTCGAATCAGCACTTTTTCAGTTCAAATTCGTAAGACAAGCACCATTTCGCAAATCGTTCATTCCATTTAGCACGATATAGTCACGTGATCACGTATACGCTGCGTTCGTTCATTCGAATTCATTCTTGAGCATCCAATTTCGCATTTACTGCAGTCAATTTAGCAGACACGTTTATGCTTTTATTCTGATATCACCTTTGCAACAGTACTTTCAAAATATGTGTATGTGTTTATAATGTTTGATAGTATTATTCCATTCACAGATACATTGGTCTTAAGTTTGTTTTGTCAATAATTGGGAGAAGGAGGTTTCAGTTTACATCGTGATTATTTCTTTCATCTGCATGTTTCATTATTTTCATTTGGTGGGTGCTAGATTACGTTAATTATCATCAGGAATAAATAAAAGTTCTTGGATCAGCTCTAGCCATCAATTTGTCAAGGATATTACCCTCAAATGCTTCTATGATTCTTTCCCCGTCTTCTTGAGAGATACGCCTGTACTAACTCGTGCTGCCATGACTGGACATAAGAAAGTGAAGTGAATCTATGGTATAACTGGTGCAAGCATGGCATGTATAGTTCTGATAACATGTATGAAAGAACAACAAACAGAACAACAAACTTGAGTTATTTAGGGTCAAAGATACCTTTACTATATACTTAACAGTGTGTGGATGAACAAAAATTAACATTTAAACACGTATAAATCACGGCTCTCACCTTTTCAAAATAAAAATAACATTACGCCAATTTGAATGAACATATTTGGAATTTGACTGCCCGTACGCGAAATTGAATGACTGAAATACCATTTTCCGCCAGTGCTGGCGAATTTGAATGACTGAAGAGCACGTGCCAATTTGAATGCCCGTTTTACGAATTCGAAAGGCACATGTGCGAATTTCATTGACCGAAATGCTAAATTGAACGAACAAGTTTCAATTTTGAATGACAGAATGTGCAGTGACGAGGATTTTCGCTAAATTGAATGAACCTTTTATCAAATGGACTGACAAAAGTGCGAAATTGGCCGGGAAAACCTATAGTAATACGACTTTAATACTCAGTCATTCTGCTCTGGGCCCCGTTGCAAGAAAGTTGCAATCAATTGCAAATAATTGCTTATTTTGAAACAACCATTCTGATTGGCTCAGGGTCTGCCCTATTAAGGAGACATGCATGCAACAGTGATTTTGATTGGCCAGTGACAATCAGTTGCAAGTTGCGTTTAAACGCAAAGTTTCTAGCAACGGGGCCCTGGTCTAATTATTCATATTGCACTGTAGTTTGATTTTCCATATGCATGATGTAACTAATTAATTACTTTTAGTATTTTATTATCTTTTTTAGATGGAAAAAATGAAACAAACAAATATCAACTCTAAATAAACAAAAAAAAAACTTAAACGAAAAGCATGTCATTTAAATAGTAATACGACTTTAATACTCAGTCATTCTGCTCTGGTCTAATTATTCATATTGCACTGTAGTTTGATTTTCCATATGCATGATGTAACTAATTAATTACTTTTAGTATTTTATTAAAATATGTGTGCTCATGGCAATTCGAATCGACCAAGTTTGATAGCTTTTTTTCTTATGATACATTTTGAATCACCTTTGTTCATCAGCAGTCCTGTACCTTTGCCACCATTAAGTATACACGTTGCAAAAAAAAAAAAAAAAATGTGATTTATTTATTTTTTTTTTTGGAATAATTTGTTACCGCTGTTTGTCGTATATAGGAATCTGTACTGGCTTTGTGACAACGGCTATAAATACCGTTCCCTGAGTGGAACAACAACAACAATAACAACGGTTAGCGGCAGTCCGGCAGGGGAATTGAGGGGCCTCAGTATTGATGTTCCGGGTAAGCTCCAACAATTTCTTACTCATTTCATATACAGAAATTACAACAAATCTCATATTTCAGCTAAAGAAAGATAACACTTGCCTTAAAAACACTCAAAATAAAAAAGAAATAAAACATGTTACCGTTGATATATCTTCGTATGAGAACCTACTTCTACTTGTATTAAATATTAAAAAAAAAAAACATTTTTTTTTTTTTTACAAAATATTAATAACATATGATATACAGTTCGTAACATTCATGAATAGCTGTGAGGGTATAACATCATCAACTTGGTCATATGAATATTCATTAGGACCCATCAAGAAATATTTTCCGGGGGGGGGGGGAAATGTGACATTTCAAAATGTCGTATCTTCCTTATTTCTTAGCCAATTTTTGTCATATTTGAACCGTTCTTTAGGGAATATTTTTATCTTTCTTTTGAAATTTACTTACTTTTGGGGTGAATTTCCTCTTTTACAGCCTACGCATACTGACTACTCCCATTAAAATCAGTACCCCACTTTCTCCCCCGTATCGTCTAATAATCCCCCAGATTCTGACAAAATTGATGACGTCATGTTGGCACGCATTATAATTCATTTCTGATACCTGTATTAAACTTTCGTGGTCTTTATTGTGTCTCACTGAATTGTATTCACACTCACAGACTCTTGAGAGATATTTAATCTGCTCTATCATAGACCAAGATCCTAAACGCAACTTAAGTATACTAAACCATGCATGATAATTGTATTTCATGATTAATTTCAGTTTTCTCTTCTGCCTTAAGGCCTTCAAACATTTTGACGCGAATTGTCTGTCCGTGTCTTCTACAGGATTGTTACCATGGCTACAACCGGAATAATTCCTATTTATCATTTATCATAAGCAGACGATGGTAGCTACCTCCCATATTTACAGAATTAAAAATGTACGCATGAATTCTTGAAATACATGTTATTGGAGTGATCACAGAGAAACAACCTTTGCCTAACGTTATGACTAATAAGATTGGGGCGACGCATATAAAATTAAGCTGGAATTTATATCAATTCAGTCATAGGATTAGAGATCGTCCTTACTATTGCTATCATTTCATTATTATTATCATTATTATCATTGTTGTTATTAAACTATTATCATTACTATTATTATCATCATCATCATCATTAGTAGTAGTAGAAGTAGTATAACACTATTATCATTGTTATTGTTGGTGTTGTGATTATTATGACTTTTATCATTCATTTATGTAATTGATTTTTGCTTGTTTTTGTGTGTGTGTGTTGTTAAAGAGATACCGAGAGAGATGGGAGAAATCAAAGTCACACTGGCCTCAATATATTCGAGAATATTATCAACACCATACTAATTGGTTTTTGTTGTCGGGAACATCACACATGTTATGAACTTTCTGTTTTCATGATTTGAAATTCCCTTTCAAAGATAGAATGGATATAAACCTATTATGTTGTGTGTCCCTTCATCTCATATATTTTCAGGGAGACAGACGTTTCTCTTTGAATCAACCTCTGACACAGTCCACGTACTGAAATCAGGCTACCCATTCAAAGAACTGACGAAGTTTCTGCATTATCCCGAGGGGGACAAGCTGAAAAATCTTCAGGTTTTCGAGGGCGCCGTCTACTGGCTCATTGGTGAGAACGTCGGAGTCATGACGGATTTCAGCAACCCGGACGACCCGCAGCCGAGCTTTTCTCTGTTTAGCCTGCCCAGTGGGATTGATGCCAACGCGCTCTGCTTTGCCCGGCCGTGACAATCGCTTTGTGTTCGTGCACTAACTTTTGGTAGTCTGTGTAGAATGAGATGGACTTTTGTCTGACCTCGTGGCTTTTACGTTCATACAGGTTTATATTCCACATTGCTTAGACTTATCAATATTCAGAACTATAGGTTGTTATTAGGTGGAGCACGACATGCCAAGGTGAACATGCGACCGAGTGACGACATCCACGTCGAGACCTTTAATCTGGATCTTTGTTTGTTTGTTTGTTTGTTTGTTTGTTCATTTTCTATCTGAGAAGATGGCTGGATAGCCCATATTCATCTTCTACCTCTCCTCATGTCTTATTTAATGGTAAATTATTTACAGATTGTATTATAATACGTGTAATTCGTTAATTCTACGGTTATCTATCAGCTGTGTGTTGATTGACCACCCATGCAGTCCTAATTTCACGTATGTATCCGAATCGTCCAATATATATTTTTCAAAGCATTTACGAAAGCTATATCTTTCCTCATAAAAGTTTTTTTTTTTTGGTATAATTGTATAGTTCCATAACAATAATTGATCTATCATCTGAGGCATGACATGTGAAAGACTGTGTCCTATCGATGGCTATAAAACTATGTTGAATGTCATAAATTATAAAACGTATTAACAGGCCTATCTGAAATACACGACTTTAACAACTCGAAAGCTGTAATGTGGAGCGAAATGACATAATAATATGAAGTGGTGTGTGGTAATTGTTGTTTTTGATTTGGGCGCGAAATTCTGCCCAGTATACTTGTAATATTTTCGTGCAGGATTTCACTCTGATATTTTTTTTTCTTTCTTTCTTGTTCCTTCTTGACAAAAGGAAGTTTATTCTTATTTGTATATCACTTGTGTTATTTCTCACTCCTAACGTTATTGTTTTCTTTTTATGCGTTTGCTATATAAAATCATAAAGGAACGTTTCTGAATGATCATGACACATTATTTGAGCTGAATATGAATAATGCATTAATAATCATACGCAATTTAGGGGCATTGTAAATACAAAACTTAAAAAAAAAATCATTGAATTGTCAAGGTTTATGTTAAATGAAATTATCTTGCTATTTTTCACAATTGACTTTTTTTTTAACAACACAAAAGCAGCTTTGCCAATATATATCATTTCATGACACTACGTTGACACTCTTTCAATGTATCTGATATCAAATTTCTGGGTATCACCTTCGATAATAGATTGTCTTGAAGACCACATAGTACCCAACATCTGTAGAATAATTTCACCTAATATTGGCATCATTATCAGACTGAAGTTGTATATTCCCTCCTCTTCGTTGATGACCTTCCATTCTTTCTTGATGACTTTCCATTCTTTCTCGATTTTACCTTGCTTAGATTATAGAATAATTTTAGCATGGAGACACATCCATCAAAATCTGTTAGATAAACTATTGTTATTACAAAAAAGTGATATAATTATTTATGGACTTGCCCTGCGTCCTTATTCATATGTATTATTTTTTGACGGAAATCTAAGCTTCACTTGATTCTATTCAATAATATGTAGTACAATCTAAACAGTAATGAAACAATTCCACGTGTTTTGAATTTGTCGTTTCCAAGAAACTAATCGTTTCATTAGTATCATAGTAGATGGTCCAATGATTTTCATTCACGCCTTTCAGGGAT
Source organism: Diadema setosum (assembly GCF_964275005.1). Taxonomy (NCBI): domain Eukaryota; kingdom Metazoa; phylum Echinodermata; class Echinoidea; order Diadematoida; family Diadematidae; genus Diadema; species Diadema setosum. The sequence goes on along the minus strand of NC_092696.1, from coordinate 14,377,578 downwards.
TTTGTTAGCTCAGCACATGAAGAATGAAAGTACACAGACTGGGTGAATAATATCATGACGGGAGTGCAGTCTTTATTATATAATAATTATGCTTGTATTTATTGTGTTAATACCGCTAATTTTCATTGTAGAGTCACGTACATTATTGTATTTTAGATCATTGTGATTTTCGTAGCCCAAAGGTATATTAGGCCCTATGTTGTGTGGAAAAGGAAAAAAAAAAATGTTGAAATTGGAAAATCGTAAGTCTAAAACAACAACAGCAATATGAATGTGTGTTATGTGCCTGTGTGTCTTCCTATTTTACAGTCAAATAATAAAGTTGCTCTAATACAGTAAGGTGTTTCTGCAATGTGACGTAGTGGTTTTGTACATGCTTTGCTTTTCATGACAGTAACTTTCAAAGTACTGATCAAAAGTAGTATGTACCCTACTTTCAAATATAGAATCACCTGAGAATAATCTGGATAATCACATGATTTACTTATTTTTCCTGGATTTAAACAATATCAAAATAAATGTGTTTTTTCGTCCTTGATGTGGATTTCGTTTGCTGTTCGGTTACAGCTTTGGGAGCATTAATGATGCTTCAAATACAAAACTACCAACATGAGAAGTTCTTATCTTCATTAAAGTTGGTTGAGAGTGCTCGTCATAATTTTGCTTGATATCCGACCTCTCGATCTCAATCTCTCTTCTTTCCACCTCTTCACATTCTCTCCCTCAACCCCCTCCCACCCCCCCCCCTCTCTCTCTCTCTCTTTCTCTTAACCCGTTGAGGACGAGGTCCGATTATACTTGGGCACGTGTCTATGAGAAATGTGTGTTGTAGAAAGAAAAAAAATCAGTCCGTGCTAAACGGATTAATGCGGAGATATACAGTTTTAATTATTATTGCGATTCTTTATACCATTCCGGTGTGTCCAGAGCTCTGTTTGTTGTTACACGTTGTTATAGATATATAGGCCTGTGACATATGTGTGTCTCATTATGATGTCATTTATCATCACCTTTCTTTTCGGGGGCCTTTAATACAAGCTGCGCTTTTAAATTTAGGCTCCTCCCCGTTGGTTACGACTACTACCATTATTTTGTAGCGATGTTAATTTAGTATTATTTATAGTTTCGAGTATTTATTTTGCACCTGTAGGCCTTCATACAAATTGACGTAATTAATATTATTGTATAGTACACTATAATTAGTGTCGTGATCATTTCACAATGTTATGTTTGTTTCATACGCTTGTAAACAAAATTTGAAATAAATTCAATATTAAATCATATCTAAAGCATACTGTAATGTAGAACAAAAAAATATATAGATTATATACATACATACATATATATATATATATATATATATATATATATACACTGTATATACTTTCTGCGAGAGGCAAACCTGAGTTATATTTCCCAATGAGGCCATCATCCCAGTCGAGCTATGCTTATGCTGACGGTCTCCTGCTTCCTTATTTAATCAAAATAAATGTAATGTACTGCCTTATTTGTATTATATGTAACTATCAATGTTTTACAAAGATTTATCTTTTATTTGAATGGATTTGAGAAGCAAAATGAATACGAGCGAACGAATCATCATTGGTTTATATCGGCAAATGTCGCGAAGACGGTCACAGAGAAAGAAAGAAAAAAAAAAGAAAAAAAGAAAAAGGAAGGAAGGAAAGAAAGAAGAAAGGAAGGAAAGAAGAAAGAAATTGTGACAGAAAGGGTGAAAACAACTTAAAGCACCTACTATCAATAATACAAGTTCTTCGTTCGGGACCTCTAATTGGCATTGAACACGCAGTGTTGGGCAAAAACCAGCAACTTTAGGGCTCACTCCTGTAAATAAAATGGAATGTAACAGATCCCAAAATAAATGAAGAAAAGAATAATTAAAAATCAATAATGCAGTTTGGCAAAAACAAAAACAAAAAGACAAAAACAAAACTGAATAGCTGCAGACATTGAGTATTCTGTGAGTTCCCCTACAAACTGTATTTTGGTTGGAAGATGAAAGCTTTTCTCATGAAATTTGAAGGGACTATCCCAAGTATTTCATTGGGGTACAGAAAATAATGTGATTTTTTGAGTGAAAAAAAAAACAAAAACAAAAACAAAAAAAAAACTTATATTTGTGGACCCTTGGACAGAGTTTGAGCTGAAGAACCCGCCTTGGAAATTGGATGGATTAAAGGGTACTAGGATCTCATTTATCCAGGGTAGTGAAGATGAAACACCTCATTCTCCCAGCTATTTTACATATTTTTTTGAATAATACGTCTCTATGGGGATTACCGGCGAGCGAGTGACCCCTTCACGCGAGAATTCACAAGAGTCAGACGCCCTCTACAGTGCAATCGTGTTGTCGATGAATCATTCAGACGAGGCACCATTCGAGCGGATGTAAGTGTAGAATTAAGCCTTTTGTCGACTTTTATTATATTTTACACAATAAAAAAACCCGAATACGTGTTTGCTGTTTCAGTGAAATGCATCATTATAAAGATATGATGTCAGTTTCAGACGTATTGGAATGCATTAGAGACGTACTCGTGATATCACAGTCCCACTTATTGCAATGCGTGTCAAGATTTAGCATGTTTAGATTAAAATTACTAAGACGTTGCCTTGTTTTAGTTACTAGAATTCTATGACTGGATCTGGATCTGGATCTGTTACTCTGAAAAGCTCAGGTTGAGCATCACTCAGAACGTGACTGTGACTGGAGCGTCGTTTAGTCCAAATGTGGATGCTTTTGTAGAGCTGTTTTGAAAACATTTGTGCTAGGTGGTTAATTGATGTAAGTTCTTCAGGCAATTTGTTCCACTCTCTTGCCATTTGGGGGAAATATGAGAATAAATGGGGTAGGGAATTCGATCGTGGAATCACCAGTTGTTTAGGTTTACAGCTCCTAGTTCTTATCTGTTTGCTTATGACAGAGTTCTGTAAACTCAAGAAAGCATTGATATGATGTCTAGGTCAACAAGGTCGTGAATGATTTTGTGGAACATGACGAGGCTACAGAGTTGTGTAAGTTCTGTGCTGGAGAAGGGGTAGTTTGAGGTTCCTCAACATAGTAGAAACAGAACTGTGATTACTGAAGTCTCCTGTGATTATGCAAGCTGCTCGACGTTGAACGGCCTCGATCTTATCGATGTTTTTCTTTGTGTGGGGGGACCATACAGAACTGTAGCCCGACCAGACGCTGTTACGCTATGCGAAAACAGCGTCTGACGAGCGCGGCATGCAGCCTCAAAGTGAGGAACCTCAACACAACTACAAAACTTAGGAAAATGTATACTTTTCTCCTTTAAACAGAATACTTTACTCACGTTAAATGCATGTTTCTGAGTATTACAGAAGAATAGTTCGCCACACTGGGTCCATGGAGACCACTGTGACTTGCGATAAGTCCGTGGAACAAATAAATGACACTTTCTGGTGCAATTCCTGACCGTCCGTCGGTACGTCGCGACGTACCATGTAAAGCGACTGGGCTGTGTATAGTTAGGCCTGGCGTGAAAGATTGTGTACCGTGTGGACATGCTGGATATGATGATCAATTTCGGTAAGTTTCATTGCGTACATTTGAATACTGATAGCATCAGATGTAGAATTAATATTGAAAAGTATACTCGTTGAGTTTGAGGTGACAAAAATGATGTTAAGTATCAAAATTCAAAGCTATCGTAATACGATTACGTCGCTCTCCTAGTGGTTGGTGGTCGCGCGCGTACAGCCCTGTCGCGACGTACCATGTACAGCGACTGGGCTGTGTATAGTTAACAGAACTGCAGAGTGCAGTATTCCACATGAGGTCGAACTAAGCTCTTGTAGGCTTGGGTTTTTACATGGGTTGGGGCATTATTGAGATTTCTTTGGATGAACCCATTAACACTGTTGGTCTTTGCCGAGATATTATCTATGTGACTGTTCCACTTCATATCTGACGAGAGGGTGACGAGAGGGTGACTCCTAGGTATTTATGCTGATTAAGACTATGTAGACTACTACTATGCAAGTGCCTTAGTGGCACTGTTCAACCGAAAGATCGGTCTGTATCTGGTCGTTGGGGATATGTTCCACGGAGACTGGGTCTGGCTTCACGTAATCCCCCCCATGTCTACGGAGGAGAGCAACAATAACATCAAAAAATAAGACTCCTCCGGACAGCTACAGACGGATCTCTGACTAAATGAGTATGCCTATGCCATATGGCACTGTGTGCAAGTGTGTATGCTACATAAAATCGGCGATAAAATGCAGTTTCATACTCTGTCGGCACTCAAGCCTGCAATGCATAATTGCTGCCCAAAATTTAAGTGAAACGTTAGAATTTCTATTAATTCGAACAATAGTAACATGCATTTGTAATCTCACTTTTGAAATTGACATAACATGACATCTATTCTACTATTCTAGTATTCTTGTAGTAGATCTATCATCTAACGGTTAGGACCCTAGATCTATTCTACATCATGAATTCATAGACCGACTGTCTAGGATGATTCCTTTCTTTTTCTTTTTCTTTTTTTCTTTTTTGTGGATCACATTCCATCATTTGGCTCCATGCAACATGCTGAAAGAGCGGTCTACATGTAGAATACCACAGAACGAGTGCCAATGTCTTTTTCTCTCTTTTTTTTTTCAGCTGCTGCATATAAATCTCTATACAGTCACAGGTCCCTGAACTATGGCTGAAGGCGGGTCTGACAGTGCTTGTGACGACACAGATGGTAAGATTACTAAGATTCGCCTAAGAAGAAGAATGAAAGAAAAAAAAAAAAGAAAGTGAGAAGCAGGAGGTCTTATACATGTACATCTAGGCCTTGGTAGTCTCTTCAGGGGTTTTAAAGGATGTTTAGTTCATTGTCATTAGTGAATTAACTCATTGTGTGACATGTTTGCACGCCCGACTCAGTCGACAGCATGCCACAAGTTGGCACACATATTCTGCTCAAATGCACAAACCCACCCAAACCAATCTATAAATCACCAAATGCAACAATACAATGAAAGTGTTTCTTGTGATTCCATTTCTTTCACACGTAACTTGTATTTTGTTCGATGATTGACTACGAAGCAGTATTCCCTACTGGATTCACAAGTAAATTCCAAGTTTCTGTTACTGTTTTGTGTGCAAAAGTCATTGTTGTGTTCAATATTGTAGCTATAGGCCAGGTTTTTTGTTTATTGTTGTACATAATTGCATATTTAATCATTCAAGCGTATTCTGACAGTGTGAAAATGCACCTAAGTTCAAAAAGTGCAGAAATCTAACTTACGAAGAATAAACTGTTTCTGTGGCAGACAATATGTGACCACCTACCTCAAAAAACCCCAAAATTCACCGATTATGATTCTCTGTAATGGACCATTATATGCATTTTGTCTTACCTGGAAAAGTAATTTTTCACTCTTCTCACTGTCAAAATTTTTTGTGACTGAAATGGAAATTAAGATACTGGTACTAGGAGTTTTTCTGGTCATTTTTTTTTTTTTCTTTTCTTTTCTGGACAGACACTGTTTTCACTGGGAAATAGATTTGCATAATTTCAGTGGTACTTCTGCATTGCAAATCTGAGTGAACTGTGCCTTCTAACTTGTTCTTATTTGAATAGCTTTTTGAATGAGATACGATGGTGCAATTCAAATAAGGTATATTTTAAAGCTTAATGTTTTCACAGTTGAAACTATGCAGAAATTTAGAATTCATTTTGGCCACTCTTTTGTTGGTTTTGTGCAGGTTGGTCACATAATTTCAGTACCTCTATTTAGTGCAAATTTTCTGAATTACACTTAACAAAACTATTAAAGGGACTATACTGCTGGTTGAGGTGGGGATTCATGTTTTGCACATTCCTAAGTGAGATAATGAGAAACCTTTTATGAAATATGGAAGAGCATGTAATTTTAAGAGGGGTTCAATGTTTATTTGATGAAAATTGGTTTTCAAATGGTTGAGATATCCAAAAAAGTGATGATAATAAAAGGCGACAGGCCACAACTTTATTGGGATCTCTTTGTTTCACTTTCTTTTTGGATATCTCAGCCATTTCAAAACCGATTTTGATAATCAAATAAAGTTTTGATACCCCATGGAATTGTATGCTCTTTGACCTCTCATAGAGTGGTTTCTGAATATCTTGCAAAATGTTAAAAGCTAAATCCTCACCTCAACCAGAACTGTACACGCCCTTTTAGCACTCATTACCTGCTATTAAAGCTCTGCTCTTGTTGATACAGTAAGGGTTTAAGAAGGTTGCACCATTTGATTTGCCTCCAACTAGCAGCCAGTCTGGTCATCGTACAGCGTCAGGTGAGCGAGGAGGATGTAGGCGCCCAGGCGACCGTGCTCCTCCAGCACTTCATCGTGGAGCGCTTTCAGCAGGATGGCTTCGAGGAAGCACCGCGGCTGGAGGACCTTCGCGGCGAGGTGGCCGTGCACCAGCGCCAGGACGTCGTGTGGAACGAGGTTGGCTCCATGCTGCGGGAGATCGGAGACACGCTGGACAGGGATCGGGAGCTGCAACGGTAAGAATCCCAGTCTAGGTAGCATACCATGAATATCACAGATTTATATGGGCAGGTGTGATTCCACGTTTCCTAGAAAGAGTAAAGTACAGTATTGCTTGTGCTCTCACGGTCAAAGTTGAGATTGTGTTTCTTTCAACGTCTACTACAATGTATACCATGGGTACATGAAGTCCGTACCACAGGCAGCAATCACCTTCAAAAATGATCACAGAGCCAACGTCAGTAGAAAAAGACAATGAAGGAAATGAAATGAATAAAGTTTCTATAGAAAGGTAACTGTAAAGTTTATTACTATTCTACTTTCATTGAATGGAAGCTTTCATCAAGACAGCATGAACATGAACGTATTTATTACATTGGTGTTTTTTGTTTGAAATTTCAACTCTGAACCCTGTAGAAAGCAAAAACAATCACAAAAGCTATCTCAAACAAAGTTTCAATATTAGTTTCAGCCTTTTTTGCATGTTATTGCTTCATTTGTAATCTTCAATGATACATAATTAGCTTATTATGCAATATTTGCATGTCTGTATATTATCATATTTCTTTTTTTCAAATATGAAGCTTCACACTTTTAATATTTTTCTATCAGAACTGAAAATCATTTGAAATACGGTAAGTGAAAATTGTCCTTTGAGGAAAACTTCTGATTTGCAGCTTAATAGGTATCTTTTTTGATCTAAGAATCGTCTGCATCTCCAATCTGTACTTTTCAGGATGATTGACTCTGTTCCAAACGACTCACCGATAGAAGCCATCATGGCGGTGGCCCACGTCATCTTCAGCGACGGCGAGATATCCTGGGGCAGGATCGTTGGCCTCTTCTACTTTGCTTACAGGATGTGTGCCAGGGTAAGTGCATGCATAATGTCCTAGACCCATTTTACAGTGCAGAAATGGGCCGAGCCCGGGCCAAGCCCAAGCTGAGCCTGGCCTCAATTGCGGTACTCGACCCTGCAATCCTCTCCATTTACAGTGGTGGGTTCGGTCCTGGCTTTTATTCAAACCTTCAATATTTTGTGGTAGTGGTGCTCTGCTTGTATACAACCGATTGTTACTGGGAGTGCTCCGGTCGCAATTTGGTACCGCATTTGGCCCAGTTTGCATTTACAGGGTCGAGACCAGGCTGAGACTACCTCCAGAGCTTGGCCAAATGCACAGCCGTTTTTGGTACCACAGTTGGCATTTTGCTCGTTTACAGTGAAAGGAAGGCCGGACTCGACCCGAGCCAAACCCAGCCTTCTCACTCACTGTAAACGAGGTCCTAGAATCTTGAGCTATACCCATGTCATGATTTGATTGCCTAAACTCTCAGGACATTAACTTATGGAGAACCCTCAATGACCTTACAGTTTTATTTTAATCTTCTTGATATCTTTAGTTTATGATATGTGAGTTTGTCCTTGTACAGTATATCAAAGCTTAAGGTTATTTTGGAAGTAGGGAATAGGTATCCAAGCAATATATGAAAAGAGTAGTCACCTTTCTAGACATTTGAACATATCAAAATTTGAACATGAAATAGCATTGCACAATTGGTTTTATTTGAATTCATGATACAGTGAATCATACCATTGTCTTGACTTGGCATACGCTATAAAGTTACAGAATACGTGGCACTCCTGTAAAAATGAGTTCTGTGTGTCCAATGGAAGACATATATTTCAAAATATTGACTGTAATTTTTCAAGTCCGTTGAACACGGTTCCTTTCACAGCAATTCACTCTGAGTCAATGTGTGGTACACCTCCATGCAGGCAATAGATTCCATGTTGAGGAATAACTTCCCGGAATGGATCAACAGGCTTATCAAGGAGGTCGTCAAATTTCTGGTCGTCAAATTTGCGCACTGGATCATCAACAGGGGAGGCTGGGTGAGTGCTCTATGATATGGTTTAAAAATGCAAGATCACTCACTATGATGCAGTCTGCTTTTACTTTCAGGTCCTCAACATTTCTGTTGACTTTGTCATCTTTTCCTTCTACGTGCTTTTTTTTTTTCATCCCATTCAGCATCTTGCTGTTCTTCCTCAACTGATGACTTCTGTGATTCGCTTTGGTCTTCTTCTCGATCTTCTCTTTGGTCTTCTTCTCGATCTTCTCTTTGGTCTTCTTCTCGATCTTCTCTTTGGTCTTCTTCTCGATCTTCTCTTTGTTCTTTTTCTCCATCTCCTCTTCATCTTTTTTCCTTGTCGACATTCTCCTTGGTTTTTTTTTTCTTTTCTTGCTCGTGTATTACTGCTTGTATCATTTTTCTTCTCATTTATGACGACTTTTGTTTACCTCTTTTTGTTCTTTTTATTCTTCTCTACTTCTCTTTCTTTGCTACTTTCCTTTTTATCTTCCTCTTTCCACTCCAACTACTTCAGTTGATACATGATTAGTGGTGTGGTTACTATTCTTAGAAAATATGTAAAAAGTCTGAATTAAGACTAGTTCATAATGGGATGGAAACACGGGAGAGGAAGGCTAGAGAGAGGCAACTTGGATCCATATTAAGTTCATCGAACTCTTACATCTTGCCTCAAGATTCATATGACTAATGTGTTCTTTATGAATGAATAGACAACAATGAGATAAATTATTCATTTGTTTTCCATTGGTTTCCTTGTCCTACCAGTTGGCCATCCGGGAGTACTTTGGCTCGCCAACATGGATCTGGGGTTCGTTGCTGGCCCTTTCCGGGAGCCTCGTGATGCTGTCCCTCTACCAGCTCAGGAAATGATCGGACAATGTGCTAGTCTTGTCCCAGGGAGAAAGTATTTTTTTTTTCTCCTCAAGTGACTCTGATGACTCATGCATACAGAGGTTCCATCCAGGACATGCATTCACACAAAGGAAAGGGTGACTGGTATGTGCTCTCTTGTAGAGATGTTGTTCTGTTCGCTGGAAGCGGAAGAATGGCACGACGGAGCGAAATCATGGCCGGGTGACGCTTTAAATGCAGTGTTCTGAAATGGAGGCTACCAGACATCACCTGTCATGTGAAATTTGGATGTGGGCCAGTGGTCTAAGAGTGCATTTTATTCGTTGCTGTACTTCGTGGGAATGCTGGGACTGTGCATTTACACCATACCAACAAGTTTGAATTCCGAATTTCCCCCACCTCCTCCTCAAAAAAAAAGTACTCTTCATTCCCCTTCACACTTGGGTTTCTGTTTCTTTGCTCAATGTTTCTGATAAATGACTGCCATAAGTCTTCATTGGCTAGTGCATTATGATGTGAGTCCATCACTGGTCACAAATTTCCTACCATGTGCACATGCACATGGTAACCTTTGGACTTTATATTAAAATCTTGAACATAATATGTAGATGTAAAGGTCATAAGAGAGGTGTTTTCATACGAGGAATTCAGCAGAAAAAGTAAGAAGTGAGGAGGAGGATGAAGAAGATGAGAAAAACAGGATAGAAACTTTGTTGTTGTTGTTTTAAAGAAAGAAACTTTGTCCCTTGACTCAGGTTGCTCTGTTTGACAAGCTATTACACCTACAGGTATGCCTCCACCAAAGAACTCAAGAAAACAGCATTCACTATAATGTAGTGGAAGAGGCAGTGCCATTTGTATCCATCGTTTTGTAAAGAATGTTTGGTGTAATCAATTTTTTTTTTCTTCTGTTTTCATTAAGGAATTCATTAAAAAAATTGTCTTCATTCACAAGCAATTCACACTCAGTTTGGGCATGATTGGTGCAAATTTTATGAGAGGTTAGGTGATGTTCTTACAAATTTGAAATTCTTTGAAGAAAAAAAAAATTATAGTATATCAAATTCCATCTCAGTTTTACCATAGTTTTGAAAGCTAAGCATCATCTGGATGAAATACAATTACCCCTCTAATGCTAGAGTCACGCACGGCCAGATTTCGTACCGAGTCCATAAGGAATTAAAACTGTATCATCCCGATTCGATCCGTAGAGACCCGCATTGACCTGCGTCGTAACCCATGTCAATTCCTGATGGATTCCGGGGGGGCTACGATACAGCATTGACAATTTTTTGGTCATGTTCAAAATTTTCTCACGGATTTCAATTCCGTATTAATATCCGAATTGACCCGGTTCGAACTGCATTGACTCACATCGACCTGCTGCAACCTGCAGCATAAAACCGTATGGACCCTTGCCGTACTGTATACTGCATTGCCTTCATGCAACGGATGATGACAAGGTTTACATACGGGTCAATACAGGTCTCTATGGCGGCTCAAACTGGAACGATACGGTTTTAATTCCTTATGGATGTGGCTCGAAATCCGGCTGCGTGTGACTGGAGCATAACTTGCCCTCTGTTCCGGGACTAATCCGGCTCATTTTCACCCGGATCAAATCCGTTTTGTGCCTGGGTCGTGTGTGACTCTAGCATAACTCTTGTGGTGTCCATTCAATTGTCAAGCTTTTTCATCAGTATCTTCTAAATTCCATCCAAATTTGACCCAGTTGTAAAGTTAGCAAAACCAATCAAGTGTACGCCGTAGCAGTGTGCTTCAGTCCAACAGGAAGGCCAGGGTGACACAGTGTGGATGAGGGGATTAGTTAATCTCTATTCATTGACAAATTATTTTCTCGTCATCTGAGCTGATCGGGGAGTGAAGATCTCCATCCTACCTTGTACGTCGTGGCAATCGACGAACAAAGCACAGCGTTGGTAAACTGAAATTCCACTGGGCATTCAACTTTGAATTTGTTTCAACTTTGGCATTTGAATTTGCATTTGACTCATTACTTTGGCACAGCTGCTTAATCTCCCCAATTCTAAAGGAAGCTTCATGAAAACTTTTTGTATCTCTTTTTTCTTTACAAGAGAGTATAAAAATTGTCTCAATTTGCAAATTAGCTGTGCCTGAGTTGTATTTGAAATGGGCAGAAAATGTTAAAGTTGTGGTATACTCAAAACGTTAAAATGCTCAAGGCGTCATATTCATACAGCCAATGCGTGACAATTGGGGTCTCGTAATTATGAAGACATACCTGACCAGACAACAGGGCTTGTGATATGTGTACATCATACTTTTTCATGAAATAAATGTATTTAGTTGCATGGACGCTTGCGTAGATAATTTTCCTGTTATGTTGTTGATCTTTATGTAATGGTTGTCCACTTTCAAGATGGGATGTGCTCATCTGTACTATGATTATGAAATGAGTTATTACCATCGAGCCACAATTTACAGTCATTTTGAGTATATTATTATGCTGCTACAGTCAAAATGCTGCAGATGTCATTAAGATGTTTTGTTTACTTCAGTCACAAGTTGATATTACTGACTGCACTCTGGCCGAAGTTCTTCTAGGTAGCCCAGTCGCCTGATCAACCAGTGTCTCATTAGCTTTATTATGTGGCCCACTGGGTCTGTTGCCATAGTGATGGACCACATCTCCAATATGTTGTCAAATTACAGTGCACTCCCAGGATTATAACGAGCACGGTTATAAGGAAATTCCGGTTACAACGAAGTAAAATTTCAGACTTAAACATTTTCAGCTCTGTGTATTTTTAGTGTTTATTTGTTCGGTTATAACAAAACTTTGATTTAACAAAACAAAACTGCCGGTCTCGAGGACTTCGTTATAACGGGAGTCCACTGTGCCAGAAAAATGAAAAGTCATTAACTGCACTTTGATATTCATGTTATCCGTTGATATCAAATTTTCAAGCAAAATCAATTTTCTCTTCTTGTTTCATATCATGAGCTTAAAATTATATATATAAAAAAAAACAACAAAATATTTATTGTATGATGGTTGTAGATTAGTCTGTTCACTATTAATTGGTTGTTGTTTTCTGAGAAGAGAACTGGTATTGTTTCAAAGTTTTGAAAGGAAATGCCATGAAGAATCAATCTTGTTTATATTTTTTGTTGAATGACAGTCATATAGCTGAAACCAGTGCCATATTTTCATGACAACTACTGAAGAGCAGGGCAATTCTAATGAAAGTTAACACTCAAAAAAAAAAAGGGGGGGGGGTCTTGTTGCTGGTAGCTGTGGTTCAGAAGTATTTGCCTATCAATGCGCTAGGATTCAGAGCAAAAACCACTGAAATAGGGTGTGCTGTGTTAGGATGAGAGTAAAGTTTTGCCGTGGTTGAGATGTAGCAGGTTTTTATGCAACATGTCACCTTACGTCATTTGTTTTATCTATGTTTACACTTTCCATTTACTGCCATTCCATTTACCCTGTGCATTGTTCTTAGGAGTAGTTTATTAGGAGTATGTAGTTTAGGAAGAAATTCAGTTGCATGTTGAAGTGAAGCATACCAGCCCTCTCCATACCCCCCCCCCCCCTTACAAAATTTAGATGTGTGATAAGTGATACAATTTTTTAATGTAACTTCAGAAGTTAAAGGATCTGCGAATATTTTAGAGAACTGCAAAGATAAGATTGCAAAGTGACCTATTTGTTACATAAAGAGGTAATTCGCTGCATCTTTCATTTGCGGTGGGATTTCTGACCAAGACTACTAAAAGACCAATTACAGACAGCAATGAAATACAGCCCTTACATGTAACTGTAAAAAAAAAAACAAACAAACAAACAAACAAACAAACAAACAAACAAACAAACAAACAAACAAACAAACAAACAAACAAACAAACAAACAAACAAACAAACAAACAAACAAAACAAAACAAAACAGAACAAAACAAAAAACTGTGTGTTGCTTTTTTGAGTTCTTTGCTGTTGTTATTTCTTTTAATGGTTGGCATAATTATTTAAGGACCTGCCAGATTTTTCCCCATATCAATCAAAAGCAATCATGCAGAACTGGAAAAACACTGATTTTCTTGAAATGTTCTTGTGACGATGACACCTCCACTTAAAATTTTCATTCACCACTTCAGAAAAACAGGCACGCAACATGTCCTATGATGGTGAAGTACATTATTATTATAATGAAAAAAATTCATGAAATCTTTCTGGATTGTGCAATTACCCATCAATATTTGATTCTCTGGACAAAGTGACAATTGTATTAATTTCAATCATCATTATGCATAACAAGTAGGCTGTACTGTCATCTAAACTTACGTAATATAAATTTTATTTGTATATATTATGTAAACATGTCAAGACTGTACAGGTGAAATCACATGCATCTATTTGTTTGGTCAGTAAAATGGATCTTTTTTGTTGTCATGTCATCATAGGACTTTATGAGTGGATCACCAGTTTGTTCATCATGAGAGAGAGAGAGGGGGAAAAAAGCTGCCAGCAAATTTGTAGTACACCATGTAATTCAGAAATCCTCTTATACATTTACAATATGTGAGTGTTAGAGCATGTGATGGTATATTTATGTAGGGTTGAGTTGAGTGTAATCGTTTTTGATGATTTCTTGATATTTCATGAGTACTATTTTGTTCTTGTGTTGTCTGTACTGGAACTGTGGTTGCCACTTTATATGTTGCAACTCAAGCCAATCATTGTATTTTATCAACATTGGATTTTATAGTTTACCAGAAGTGGTATTGTCATTATTGATTAAAAGATAAGACTAATTGAATTTCTTCTATACAACACTTTGTCATGCGTCCAATTTCAAGAGTACATTATACAATAATTATGTGTTTATACAGTTGCATGACGTTTCATCAGAAACAGTGTATACCAGTGTCCTTAATGAACCTACTCACTTCCTTTTCCTCTTCCATTTAGGCATCAAATGCAATCATATTGTTGGTTGTTTGTACTGCTTTTTATTTCCCCCACTGAACTTGATTTAACAATTCACATTAATCCATTCATTTCCTTTGCTTCAGAACCAGGTGCTACGTAAGTTTGTTTGTTTGTTTTTCTTTTCTTTTCTTTTCATTTCTTTTATTTTTCACCACTTGACCGTTCGTTAAACATATTTTCAAATTGTTGCGGAACACTTTTCCGAGAATTAATTTTACTTGTCCACAAAGAAAGTAGAAAAAAAAAATGTATGAAAATGATATAGAAAATCACTTGTAAGTCAAGGGCTTAATAGAGCAAAATCATTGCACACATTGACAAACTTGGTTCGATTTGGCTTGAGTATTGGTGTTGCATTCACGAATTCTTCACGAATGTGTTGGAAAGTTGATGAAATGAAATCGAAGTGCTGTGCATCATTAAAGGGGATGGCTAGTAACTGATCAGTGGGAATCAGTGGGAATGCTGAGGGATGATTGTTCCAATCCTTGTGGGATTCATTTAAGAGTACATTATATATCTATTCTTGTGTGAAAATTATTTGCTTCAGAATGGTCTCATATTCAAGTAATGTGCAGTTTAATGCTTCCAGGTAAGCGTCCCTGGTCAGTGACGGGGCATTAATCTGCACATTACTTGAATACGAGACCGTTCTGAAGCAAATGATTTTCACACAACAGTAGATATATAATGTACTCTTAAATGAATCCCACAAGGATTGGAACAATCATCCCTCAGCATTCCCACTGATTCCCACTGATCGGTTACTAGCCATCCCCTTTAAGCCGTCATTATATTTGGGCTTCTGTACGGATGACTTAGTGGGGTGGTGGGGTGAAAAAAAAAAATGAATAGGCGACTTCAAAACGTTTGTTGGCCTAGTTTCGGCAAGCATTTTTTTTTCCGTTGTTCCAAAGCACTTGCCTGACTCTTATTTTCACTTGCTCGGGACAATCGGGCAAGTGCGAATGTAGTATCTTGTTGAAAACATAGATTCCCTTTCTCATGTTAAACTTGGTGCTATGTCGGACAAGACTCGGTGAAGCTGTCAGATTGTCAAAATTCAGTAAGGTGGTAATGATTTTCATGTGAGTTTGAGTACATATGTGTAAATAAATAAGTTGGGTAAACACACACACACACACACACACACACACACACACACATACACAGGTAATAACAAGGGTCAACTGCGTAATAATATGGACCTCCAATCGAAGCGTTGCTGATAATTTCCATGCATCGAAGTCACACATTCACGAGCACAGAATATAGAGCCCTATACAATTTTTTTTTCGTCACTTACATTGTTCTAAATAGCCTTGTGAAAATGATGTAATCAATGAGATATTATAGCAATGTAAGCTTCCATAGTTCTGCTGATTGTCACGTGATGAGGAGGTGTTGGGGTCCTGTGAACGCCCATTGTGGCTTCAAAGAGGAAATTAATGAGAAGAAAAGCTTCAGGGTTCGAATCCTGCTGTGGCACGTGTGGTCTTTGAAGAAGACGATTTACCCCCAAAACGCCCCTCCCTATATCCACGTTACAAGAATGACTATCCGTATTAGCCTATGACTAGAGCCCCTCACCGACAGTGATCTGGCTTTATTTAGGATGATAATCCGCACAGAGGGTCTTATTCGAGACTTTAACAGCCAGGCAAGGGGTACAAGTGCTAGATTTGCGCCTAGAGGACACCCGTGTGTTCCATGATTGTGACAAAGTGTAGTCTCAAATAATTCGCGTGGTGTGGTACATTATGTAAACTTATTAAAGCCAAGAAACCTAGCAAAACATACAATTTTTTTAATTACTTTTATCGTTACGATGATGGTAATAATAATCATAACAATAATCATTGTTATCATTATTTGAAATATTTTGTTATTTATAATTCATTAGTATCCGATTCTTTATTATCAAGTCAATATTGACAGCTGTGGAAGAAGTACAAAAATTTATTGTTTGTGGTTTTGCAGTATATAATAGTGGAGTGTGAGCATTATCAACAAGTTGGCAATTCATCAACATAATGACAACTATAAACAACGACGGATGTATTGTTTCACGTATTATACAATTTACTCAAAATGAAATGGCTTCTTTCGTCTTGTATCGTTATGCAACATTGTTCTGATACTTTTTCAGTGAGCTGTCAGTGCAAGTGAAGTTAATAATGATGATAGTCACATATTCGTTGGTACCTATAATGCGTGCAATAGGGCGTCAAAAGCATACGTTTCTTTTCTTCTTCTTAAGTGCCGTCTTCAGTCCGAAGGTTGGCGACTATGGACCTCCACTCTGTTCTGTTCATGGCCGCCTTACTACATGCAGCCACACTCTTTCCTGTCCACGTTTCTTTTACGGGTTGTAATAGAAATACATTAGAATCAAAATTTGAATACACCTTAGTACCATTGGTTAATTTTGCTTGTTGTCAGTAGATATAATACATAACAAACAAGAACCCAATGTAGCGTTTTGCCGGTGAAAACGGACGAAGTTGTTCTACGAGAAATGTCGTTTCTTTAAAAGTCCTTTATTACTACCATTATTCACTTCATCTTTACGGAAACTACTGCGCGTGCCTAAACATCATCATCTACACCCTGCTATTGTCATTATTGCCAAGGCGAGTAAAATATCGAATTTATTTGAATATGTCTTCACCTTTTCTCTGCCGAATCGTCAATATTGAATCCTAGTCTTCAATCGGAACGAGAACAGATTTCGAAGACTGGAATTGAGAATGACGATTTTGACTGCTGCGGCCGTCTACTCTCAAACCTTCCCACTTCTGAAGACGTCGAAACAATGACACTTTTCACTTGGGTATTCTACAGTATAGTTATACAGTTTGTTTGCCTCTTTTGTCTCGGTATAACCCACACTGCAAAAAGTCCGGTGTTAAATATGAAACACCGAGCTGGTGTTAAATTTCCGATGCTCATTCATGGTGTTAGATTAACACCTCCGGGTGTCATTTCAAAATTCAAAATTGTTTTTTGAATAGTTTCTTAGTTACTGCACTTCTTGTTAATTTTGAACTTCAACAAGATGATAAAGAATTTTCCGATAAAGTACTTGATTTTTGAAAAAAAAAATCTGTAAATACATTTACACCACAGTAACACCAGTTGCTGTGGTCCCCTATTGAAGCTGGACGGGTGTTATACCATTGAAATTAACACCACCAATATCAAATCAACACCATGCGGTGTCATTATTGAATTAACTCTAGCGCAGTGTCAAAAATATTACCAGCCACAGTGTCAAATTAACACCACGAAGTCCCAGGCGAACACTTTTTAACACCGTCACAATACATTTTCTACACCTGTGGGTGTGGTCCTCTATTGAAGTTTGATCGGTGTTAGATTTAACACCCATGGTGTTAAATCTAACACCGATGTTTTTACAGTGCACTTACTCCATTCCCAACCCGTTGAGGACGGACTGATTTTGCTACAACATGCATTCCCATGGACACGAGAATACTCGGGACTCGTCTTCAACGGGTTTTGATAACTTTCGACACATTTTTTTTTTTCTCGCCAACCAAAAAAAGTCATGCCTCTGTACAACTTATGGCGTTAAGTGCTGCTAATTTTGCGCTCTGCCTGTATACAGAAGAGAATGAAAAATAACAGAAACAATTTTCAGATATGAACTCTTATCAGCTATCAGTGTGGTATTTACAACAGAGACATTGATAAGCATGTGTAGTGTCACACGATTCATTTATTTCACTACTTTACAAAAGAGAACGGTTATTCTAAAAACAATAAAAAACCTTAAAGTGTGAAAAATTCAAGGGTTATCATGTATAAGTACAAACTGATACACATTCCTAAACAATACATACAAAACAACAAAAATAACAATGTTGATACTTCCAACTTAAACAGATCACGGGAAAGACAAAATGCCCTGTACATTCAAAGAATGACGAAATCAAATGAATTATCCTTACTTAATTACCGGAAAGAGATGAAAACAAAACACAAATAGGTTCACTAGGTTCATATTCAATAATCAGCTCATCTTATCCTTTAGGAGTGTTTTTTTTTTTTCTGAGTAATGACACACTTGCACAGAAAAGTATGGGAAAAGAGATCATCCCCACCCCGAACATGCCAAACCTTAAAAGAAACCACTTCATTGCAAATATTTTTTATCATTAAGATTCAATATGTTAATGATACTGATGCACTACGAGTTTGTTTAGATTCTGTCTTTTTTCATAGAGCTTCTTAGACCCTTATTCCTCCTTAAAATTGTAATGATCGTTGCTTTCGATAATTGGATATCATAGTGATGGTATAATAATGTACTTTGCTGCCTATACGGTTGACAATCTACGTCTAACACAAGAGAGTTTGTTTTGCTCTGTTTTATTTTGTAACGAATGGCCGGTTTCGCTTTCTCGTAAGTGTTGATATTGGTGCAGTGTCGGGTGTAGAAGGGACGCGACCTCGACAGGGACGTCGATCGCCTCTTTGCTGCTGAGGAGCGATGTCAACGATCACGACTCGCCGAACAAAAAATGACCCACATTTTGTTCGGCTCCCAGTCTCACTGGTGAGGTATCTCAGCCCCTATTCGGCAGCTGTCTCCTGGAGGTCAGAAGTTAGGAGGAGGAAAAGTAGGAGGAAGAGAAAGAGGAAGAAGAAGAAGAAAATGATGCGGAGAGGGGGTCAGGATAGGAGGAGAAAGTGGCGGAAAATGGGTAATTGTGAAGGAGCAAAATAAAAAAAAAAATCAAGAAATGTGTAACAAAAATATAAAGAAGGAGGGGAAAGAGGAGGATAAGGAGGACGAGAAGGGATGAACAAAACAAATTCAGAAGAGCGAGGAGGGGGGAGGAGTCAGCTGTACTGGTGACGAGGTTAACAAAATTCATCTGGCTTTCAACTAATTATCAATGCCACGGTTGTGTCGATTCTTTGCAGCACGATACGGTGAAGGTCGGGATTTAGAAATAAGTGTTACGATGACAATCAACGATATACAACATTTTCCATTGTTTTTCTTGAAGCCCTGCCATCAAAGCTGAGAGCCAGGTTATTTTGTGAAAAGGAGAGCTTTCTGAAAAAAATTATCTGTTTTTAATAGTCCAAATAAAAGAATACCAAATTATCTCTGATACGGGAATTATCATTAGCTATCATTGAGATAGCACTCCAGTTTCACTACTGATTTTTTTTTTTTTTGGCAGCCCTGTAGATGTACTTTATATTATAGGAACTACTAGTAAATGATATTATATAATTATTATTATCATTATTACTATTATTATTATTATTATTATTATTATTATCATTGTTATTATTATATTACATAATATATTATAATATATTTTATATTCTATGGATCTTATATCATATCAAATCATATGGTATCATGCTATATTACATTTGAAGGGGTCGGTGCAATATAGTGCTAACCCACACTTCTGTCAAAATTGAGTTACATGCATTTTCATAATCCTTATCCTTCACTCTAAAATCCGTGAAAATATCATATTTTAATTCAACCAATAAGATGGTAAAGAATGCATGCATTCATGTTTTATCAATGTACAATGTATGGACTTTCCAAACATGCAACAGCGATTATCTCAAAATGAACATTGTGTGGGTTAGCACTATATTGCACCGACCCCTTCATATATCAGATACATTATATTACATCATATTATATCACATCATATCATATCATATCATGATTTTATGATTATATTTGTTGTATAGTATTCTCTGATGTGTGTTAGTGTAAGGGTGTTAAAGGGACTGTACAGTACTGGTTGAGGTGAGGATTCGGCTTGTAACGTTTCGCGAGATATGTAGAAACCACTCTATGAAATGTTAAGGAGCATACGATTCTTAAGAGAATCAAAAGTTAATTGATGAAAATTGGTTTTTGAAATGACTGAAATATCTAAAAACAAGGAAAAACAAAGATATCCAAATAAAAGTGGCCTGTCAATTTTATTATGATCTCTTTTTGGATATCTCAGCCATTTCAAGGCCAATTTTCATCAAACAAACTTTGAATCCTCATGGAATTACATGCTCTTTCATATTTTATAAGAGGTTTCTCATTATCTCACAACAAAAACGTTATAAACCTAAATCCTCACCTCAACCAGTACTGTACACTCCCTTTGATATGCGACTAGGTAATTGTACTCACCCCGAAGGGGATATTGAGTTTCTGGATCTTCCCTTCTGCACTGAGTGTAGCTTTCAGCCTGAAAGTAAAGGATACAATTTTATATAGTATGTGACTATCAAGCAGGTATCAATATCATACCGTCGTGTATGTACTTTGAAGTGAGCAATATTCAAATTCATGTGACCGAAGAATCACAACAATGAAAGAATTATAGGAAGAAGGGCAAAATGAAGAAAAGGCAACGCCAGGCAGTCAATTCTGATAAAGTATTGTGACTTACTTGTCCTTCTGGATAGCTTCGATCCTAGAAGTCAGTTCATTGATCTGTGTGAAAATGACACAGATAATTATAGTCATCGTGATGTGCTGAGTAAATCAGACTACATACCCGTACGTGTGATTAGGCGACAAGATCAAAATATTATCAACTTATAGATTTAATCATTCTTGAGAAAGTGACACTTTTTTACTCTAGGTATAGATTTGACATCATGAAACTATGATGTTGTTGATAGCAAGTTTCGAATAAATTCATAATCATATTGACTTGAATCGAATAAAGACACAATATCTCATAGCCAATGTGTTTTGAGCGCCGATTAGCCCAGAAAGCCTGGTAGTGCTGTTCGCACTGTGCAAAGATCCTGGGACAAAAAGGGCTAAGGTTGACAAAAATAATTATAAAGTGTAGTACTGAATATGTGATTACTATTATCAAAGTTCTTCTTTACCGAAAATGGTACGTTATAGATGCACATTTATTTTATCAGCGCGTGTTACAGTTTTCCAGCTGTCTTATACAAGAAACAGAAAATCGTATTACTCTGGGATCTGGGACCTTTCCAAGACAAATGATGATGATGATAATAATAATAATAATAATAATAATAATAATAATAATAATAATAATATGAAATAAAGTAGAATAGAAAGATAAATAAATAAATGAATAATTAAATAAATAAGTAAATAAATACTGACTGGTATATTTCTACTACACAGACAGGCTTTTTGCAGACATTCCCAACTGATGCAAAGTACGTATTTTATTTTTTTCAATATGCCAAAGCATACTTTTTCATCATCAGCATCGAGTATCGATTTTACCTTTTAGTTATTCGTACAGGGCATTTCTGAGTGTGATAACCTTACATTACTTGCTCTCTGACTCTAGGAGTTGCGAGTTGCCATATGGTATACTCACGTCATACTTTTGGCGCTTCTGTTTCTCCTGGAGGTCGAAGAGGGCCCCGAAGGCCTTCATGATCTTTGCGTGGAGTTCCCGCGCGATCTCTCGCATGACCTCGTCCGACGTCATCGCCTCGGGGTCGAGTGTCGGCACGCGCTTGGCGAGCGTTTCTTCCTTCTCCTTGGCGAGTTCGGCAGGTGTCATCTTGGCAAAGCGCACGCGCTCATCCTTGAACAAACGTAAGAAAAGGAAAACGAAAAGGAAAATGAAACCGTTATCACGATTGATTTTGAAAGAAAGATATTATTCAGAGGGGTGGAGACTCAGGTTTGAGTTTCTTCAGTTTGTCTCCCTCTACAAATGAAAATTTGTTAAGATCGCAACTGCTGATCTGTGAATTAACAAACATGTCGAAAAAAAAAAAGAAGGAACCAGTGGGACTCGAACCTGTCAACTCGAACCTGTCATCTACTGCAGTTGCGATCTTAAAAAAAATTCATTTGTAGAGGGAGACAAACTGAAGAAAGTCAAACCTGAAGATTGATTTTGTTGCTGTTCTTTAAAGATTATCTACTTCTTTTTCAATCTTCATGGAGTTTATAGCAATGATTTGTTGTTTATTTCTAAGACCTGCTTGTTTTAGGTCACTATTAATCTTCTTTCGCCATGTTTGATGGTTTGTGTGTGTGTGTGTGTTTTCAGTTTATCATTGTCACATGTTCTACGTTTCACTAGATATCCATGTAGCAGGTCATAGACCCACTTAGAATTAATTCGCTGAAATATTTCAGTTTGAACTGAATCTGATTGCACATTCAAACGTTTTCTTTTTACCTCCTCTCCTAGGAGTCTTTAGTTTTACTTTAGTCTGACAAATCTAGGGCCCGAGCATTTCCGATGATTTGTGATGTAATTAAGCCTCCAAGAATTTAAATACTACACAATTTTTTTCTGGGTTGATTTTCTTACATTTTAATTTTTGTATGGTTTATCAGTAGGGCTCATGTTTCATTATTTTGAACACTATTTTCGTCACACTGACTTGCCATAGTTTATTTAGTTTTAAAAGCCTCTTGGTTTCTAAATGTATAGCTCCCTCCTCAATTAGCAACACATTTCAGAAGATCCAAGTTGTTATTTTTTGGCATTCCGTTTTTGACAGATTAAATGAATTCAATCAGTTCCATAATGTTATAAACTTTACTCAACATAAGAAATGTAATTAAATTCGAATATTCACATGTAATGAGGCAAAAATGATGTTTCTTTAGGAAACCTTATTTGATTTGGAAACCTTATTTGATTAGGAAACCTAATTTGATGGACCAATTCAGAGCAGAAAATGCAACAGAAGATTCTTAAATACGCCATCAGTTAAGAAAGGGCCCTGTAGCTGTATTCATCAATGTATCGATATAACTATCGAATTGTTGGGCCGCTTATTACATCAAGAAAGGACAAAAGAAAGAGAAAGGGGGAACCAAGGAAGGCAGAAATATGATAATCTTTTACCTGGATAACCGGCTGGAATTTGTTCGGGTTCTGCATGGCCCGACGTCTCTCTTCCCGCTCGCGTTTCTTCTGCTCAGCAGCTTCGCGCAGGCGCCGGTTCTCCTCTTCTTGACGTTGGCGGCGCTCCTCCTCGTTTTTCTTGATCTTCTCCAACCACATCGCCTGTTCGGCTTTGCGGCTCGCCTTCGACGTGGAACAAGAAATTTAGCGCACGACGGGGAGAAAAAAAAAAAAAAAAAGGAAAAACAAACCACGAACATTAACATTCAGGAGGAATATTTCTAATGAACAGAAATTCATAGCATGTCTATCCTTAACAATAATGTTCGTGTCTTGATAGTAACAATGATAAAACGGGTGAATCAGGAAAAAAAAAAGCTTTCACGCTTTTATAGCACATTACCTCTGAGATCACGACTCATTTCAGACCATAATTATTTTGGTCTGATCTCATGAATGATGTAGACTAAAAGGTTTTATTCATATCAATACTTAACGTACTACACAATAACAATACTTATGAATACATTAATAAACCCACGACTATATCAATTTTCTATCATTCAATTTTCTTTTTCAAATAAACTCAGACCTAACTAAGTATAAGTTATGAATCATACATATGAACTGTTGCAAAATATGAAATATTCACAGTCACGGGTATCAGTGTGCCGTATGTAATTTTATGCATGTATGAATGTATTTAAGTGTGTATTCTATCTATTTATATCAATCCATATATCTATCCACCGGTCAGTCTATCTATCTATCTATCTTTCTACCTGTCTCGAACACCCACTTTCCTTCACATCAGCCAAATAAATCTCCATTGTCTGCCTTACATTGACAAGAGTTTTCTAAAAACTCATCATGTTCGACCATGCAGACCACGCAAAGGTAAGTAACATGGCTGTCGTACCCGTCTCTCGTGTAGGGTGCTAATCTCCACATCGTATTGCTCGATGACCTTCTTAATCTCGTTTCGAGCGGCCTCCACCTCCGCCAGGAATTCCAGCCTCTGTTTGCCCGAAAAAAAGGAAAGAAACAGAAATATAATTATGTGTGTATTATAATATATAAAGAGTTTTATCGCAAAACTAGCTAACAAATACATTCTTGTTAAGTTGGGATATTCGTGATTAAAGATGCTAATCCAAAGAAAAAGATAAGAAAATATGGGATATTTTTAATCATATCTTCTACAATATTCCTTGTTATATTACAAGTGAGATATTACTGGAAAGGTTTTATTTTGTTCTATCTGATGATGAACTTACTATGAAATGTTTAAAAATGGCGCTTATCTCATTTTACAATAAAACTCTTCATATACATTTCGTTCTTACTTGAGTCTTTACTTAAAAAAAAAACGAATTTGAAAAGAAATAACTACATGATGATGATTAGTTGTCTTATTTTCGTTGCCCTTTTTAATCTGATTAGGAAAGTTGATTCTGATGAGAATGATGGTAAAACTATGTTACTGCTGACAATCGTCATAATGATAACATACAAAACACCCCACAGTGAAACTCAATAGTGATAACAATATGATTACGAGAAGATAGGACAGAAAAACATGACAGACGCAAACAAATTGTTTCAATGATAATAATAATTTTTGTTATTATCTCCCATATCATTCATGGCTTTCATAATCATTATCATCATATACCATGAAAAGTCATACTTTGAACTCTAGCTTTAAATTTGAGGTTGTCATTAAACACTCCTGGCTTCGGCGATCTGGTAATACTAACCGTTGTATTCATAAAACCTGATCAAATTAAAGCTTCTATTTGATGTTATCATCTTTCAGAAACAAGAAAGCATTGTGACGAAAAAGATCAATATCAGGTTGCTAATATAAAACTGTTCGTCACATTGAAGAAACAGACATTTATTTTAGAATGGTGAACATCGCAGTCTCAGCAAACCGTAATTACGTCATGCATATTCAGTGGTAACATCGTTAAATTTGCGTTTTACACCAGCTGAGCATGCACAACTTCAGCAGTGCCCTTTGAATACAGACTTTACGGCCAAAGCTACAGATGTCGCAAAGCACGTACATTGTATGTAGAAAGCGTTTCAACTACAGTTAAGTGTATATTAAAGACGACGAACACCGACACTGTTACGACGTTTTTAGGTTATCAGGTAGGAGAGCAGGCATAACAATAATAAAAATACAGTTCCATATCGTTCCTGCATGCATTTCCATTAGTAGCGTTGCATTGATAGCCAAGTTCTATGTGACGCAATGTGCAGGGTATGACATATAACAATAACAACACAGTAGGGTGTACTTATCATAACCAAAAGACGCCCATAAAATTTTCCTTTCACATGAAGGAATGTAGAAAAAAAAAACTTGGTCAGTGTCGCAACTAAATAATGTGTCGAAAATGATGTTGTCACACAATGGACAAAGTATTAAAGATAGTTATGCAAGAGGTTTCGTAAGACTCGGAATTGAATTAACGAACATTTATACATTCTATTAAAAACTTTGAGTTAAAAGTCAGTGATATAAGTTGCAAGTCCTCAAAATACTCATATTGGCAGGGATGATGACGTCATCGCATCACACGTCTCTCTGTAAACTATAAACAAGTCTTGATTACAAAAATGATCGATATTTACATGAAGGTCATCCTTTGCATTAAATTTGCATTACCTAGGTCCTATTATACAGTACCCTCACTACGAAGTCTTTGAACATGGTGCACGGATTGTTTTTCTTCTTCTTTTTTTTTTTTTTTTACATATGGGGCGCCAAGTGTCGCATGGTCTCTCTAGTTACGTAATGATCATTGATTCGTCGACGAAATTTGTTCATTTCGTAACTTTATACAGTCATTTTATCGACGAACTTAATGGCCATTTCGTAACGACATGAACATTTCGTCGACAATCTACAGTCCTTTTGTAACAAAATGAACATTTCGTCGAGGACATGGCTGATTTCGTGACGAAAAAGGCCATGCGACACTTGGCGCCCCATGCATGCCATGCAGTTACAGTATCAGCTTGTCGGCAGAGTATTGAAGCTATTGAAGTTTTAACGCAGAATGTGTGCATGTTCGTCGTGGAGGTGGGTTGCTGTAAGAAAAAAAAAAAGACGCTATCTCCGTTCTAAATATTACCTTAGTCTAGTTGTGAATGTATACAGTTGAAATGACAGTATTGCTCTGAGTCGAATGAGCATATTTATATTCGCCAGCTACCGTCCGGTTCTTCATTTTTTAGTCTTGCTAAACTGGTTACCCTTGTTTCAAAGACCATATCTTCCTTCAAACTATCACCATTAGTCATTATTGAAAATGGAATAGATGACGAGTGATTATGATAATTGCTGCTTAAAACACACGCACTTCCACAACACAAATAAGCCTACAACAAACACATTGCACAGACGAAGCCAGAGCTACAGCATGTCAAGTCGTTAAAGAGTGTTATTCTTGTCTTTCTTTTTTTTTTCAGGACATGTTATTTGGGTTATGCTACACTATAAGTACCATCTACGTATCTATCTATTCATCCATCTATATCACTCCACCATATTTCAAACCTTCTCCTCCGCCAGCTGTTTCTCGTCCTCTGTCATTCTGTTACCATGGAAACAAGAAGCATAGTCTTGTGAGAATGTGCTTTTTTTCACGAGCACACCATAGTCACATTCGGAACGAAGAATGCACATAATGATATTGAGCTTTAATCACCTCCCTATACGTTTGAGTTGACTTCAACAAAGTAGATTGGTTTCTCTAAACTCAGACCAAAAATTGAGGACATTTATAAAATATAGTCACGATTACATAGTGAATCTAACTTGAGATGATAATTTCATCCAGTTACTTACTCTCCCATGTGTAGTTTTTGACGAAGGTGACATAATGTTTTTCGTTTATAAAAGAATAAGCGAATTCCTCCATTTACGAAGTTCTACAAAGACAAAAGAAAACACTGTTGGAACGATCTAACAAGACGAATCTAACTAGTCTTACTGTTAAATCATGTCGATGGACGAATTGGATACTTGACGTGAGGTCATGACCACATGACGTCATCACACCATCAAATTTTGAATGCGTGATTGTGACAAAAATCGCAACAGAAAGAAAAACAGTTTGTGAAATTCTAAAGTTTTATGACTTTCTAACATTTTAAATTGATTTTGTAATGAAAGTCTTACTTTATTCTTTGTTTGATTGTGCAATAATCATGTGATAATCATCAAAACTTCATATTTCACTGAGTGTGTTTTTTGTTTTCGTCTTTATACCACACTTTGTGAAGGCAATATAAAACAAAGGAAAGAACGAAAGAAGCTTAGAAGCTGATTCCAAATACTATATATCTATATACATTCATATACATATGAAGAGTTTGTTCGTAAAAACCGATAAGTCCATTTATGAAGATTTTGAAGTACGGTCTCTGTCATAAAGTACCAAATAATACCTTTTAAATGATATATTGGTCACTACATATAAAGGTACATTTTTGAAGTTATGGCCAAAGGAAGCAAACATTTTCTTATTATTCTCTTTATTTTTCTTGACCTTTCATCGCAAATATCTCCATTTGGCAAATATGGACTTATCGGTTTTTGCAAAGAAACTCTTCATATATATATATATATATATATATATATATATATATATATATAATTTATGTATACATATTTGCAAGAATGTTGATGGTTTTAACGATTATCTTTTTATGTCGATTTAAAAAGAGAGAAAAAAGGAGAAATACGCGGAACGTTATATCTCACAACTATATAGCGTCTGAGAATCCCATTACACTTTTAAGGTCTATTTCACCAGGGCAAGTTTTCATAAAAGTGGCAAAAATTAAAATTTGGAATGCCCAAAGATCGCGGGAAAAGAGTATGTCGAGACGAAAATAAAGTGCACTTATTTTGATCATCAAGAAGCTTGCTAAAAACATGGCTGTACGTATGAAGTTTATAACGATAGATCGTACTTATGTGTGGACCAGTCGATCTTTGTCGATGTAATAATTTATTCAAGATAATATTTTTGAATATTCCAGAACCTTCGTGTCAAAGTTACGGTAAGTCAGTCGGAATACCATTGACATTCCTCGTGCGAATCATGCAACTACACAATTGTTTTGTTTTGTTTGTTTGTTTGTTTGTTTGTTTTTATGTTTACTCTGTTGAATGAGAAAGCTTGAGAAAACCACCGTGGTCACATTCTGTTTGAATTTATGTATTCCCAACCCTCATTACACAAAAAAAAAGACAAAGAAAATAATGTGATGGCCTGTTAAACGTTGAAAAATCGCATTGCATGATGAAGTATTGGGTAAATTTGCAGACAGTCGCATTTCTGGTTAATAAGACCCAGGTCACAGGAGGCATACGCAGTCAAAACAAAATCGCTCTGTTTAAACTCAAAGGAGAATTGAAACCCAAAATACTAGGGGTTTTCATGATTGCAGCAATATCAATAGCTCACATGGTTGAAGATTGAGGAAAAACGAACAATCCTTTCAAAAGTTATGAACTTTCAAAGTTTCGGTACTGCCAATACTGGATGAGAAGACTAAAATAGTTCGCGACGTCAATGCACGACTTCAGCTAAAGTAGATAGAGTTTTTCAGATTCTTTTTTTTTTTCTTTCTTTCTTTTAACGAAAGTAGACATTCCCTCAACTTTCTACAGATATAATGTTAAAGTGTATCTTTGCCGTAAAAATCATTTTTAATACGTGAAAGAGACACGTTTCAGTAATCCACTGCACCATCTTTCAGAGTAAATGGGTCATTCATTAGTGAAATAATGCATCTGAAAGTTTCCAAACACATCGTGTCTGGGAGATTCAGGAACAGCTGTTGTTCTGTAACCCACTGCAAACAATATGTTTGCTGTAGTCTTGCCTCCCCAACCCATTGTGTTTAGAAACTTTTAGATGCATTTTTTCACTAATTAATGACCCCTTTTCTCTGAAAGTTAGTGCAATGGACTACTGAAATGTGTCTCTTTCATATATCAAAAATAATTTTTTGGGCAAAGCTATACTATAAGGGTAGTATCATTCTCCATGATTTCTGAAAGAGGTAAGCCAAGGGCTCTTTCGTTATCCCATAGACAATAGAAAATATACTGAAATCTCTTCAATCATCTTTATATTGTTGTCATGTAATGACGATGTAGTCTTCTCGTCTAGCCATTTTCTACTAATATTGCTGCATTCATTCAATCATTTTATTTGAGCTTTATTCTACTTTAAACAAAAAAAAACAACTTCGGTAATGCATCAAATGCACAAACAAAGAGCTCAAAAATACTTTTCTGTCAGCAAGTAAAATCAACAAGCAATGACAGCTCCTACATTATAATCATTTCCATTGCATAGGGCACGCAATGCACACCTATCGATCAAGATACATTCGGGAAAGATGCAAATGGTGGGAAATCATTTTTTGCAAAATCTAGAAAGTATTTTCTCATTGAAAAGATATTAAGCAACTTACGCTTCGCCTTCGTGGTCCGACATAATTGGAATGGTGCTGGTGAATCAGTGCCAGTAAATCTGAGAATGATTATGAAAGATAGATAGAGGAAAGAGAGGGAGAGGTAATAGTAAATGTTACACAGTTGGAATGCTTACGTAAAAAGCCTCGTATTATACTTGTGAAAGTAGAAAGTAGAAAGTCATATTTTTAATCCGGCATTTCTGTTATTTGAAAATGCATCTCATGTCACCTGTAACCCAGGAGAAGGTTTTCCATACAATATATCATAACAATATTCATAACATAAAACGTTTTTAATGGAAATGAACACACATTTTCTCGTTTCGTGTATTCCCTATAAAACAAAGTTGAGTAAGATTTGTCAATGCAACTTAGCCAATTTAATAATCTTGACTCGATAACATTATCAGGTCATGAAAAAAAAAATGTAACATTTTTAAATAGCATGACTTTCCACAACTTTCAGTTTGTTTTGTCTATCAAAGTTTTAAGAAACTTCAGGCTTCCTGTTTTTCTTTTTCTTTTTTTTTCCCTCGATTTTCTGTCTAATTTTCAAAGTCAGTCTCGACGTGAAATTGATCTCGTTTTTGGACCCCATGCGTGCAATACCAGTACAAAGATGCCCGGATCAACAACAAAGCTATGTCTAATGCACGAAGCAAAATAGCGGGAAACTGGAGCTTCAAGTTCAGCGTGTCTGGAAAACCAGACTAGGTTTATAATCTCTTCGCCTGCGATGCGAAAGTGTTGCACTGACTCCGAAATCTATGCCGCTGACAGCTGTGGCTATGGGCCACACAATACGCATAGTACTCCAGTATGTCCTAATTTGGAGGTTACATGGCAGTCTTTATCGGCATGTTTAATGATGCATTCCTGACGGAAATGTAAAAGTACGTCATAATAGGTCTAAACGCTCTTCTTCCTATAAAGATGTCCATGATGTAGAGATTATGGTACATTATATAGGCCTACATGTATGCAATGATAATTAAGACATAAACTGGAGAATAGAAAACTTTGAAGTGCTATATGCGAATATTCGAGTAATATACGAATATTCGAGGTGGTACTATTTATAGAAATAACGATGATGACGATTACAATGATTACGAACTCAATAAATAAGATTCATTAAATGACTTGGATTAACCTTTATTCTAAATGCAACTGTTTGTTTGTTTGTTTTTTAATAATTGTCGGGACTGTCATGTTATTGCTTTTTTGCAGTAGGCCTACTTGGTTACATTTGCTGGTCCTTCACAATATCAGGAATAATATGGCTGTTATTTTTCCATTACAGCTTTGAACGCAAAAGGCTATAACAATTTATTCTGCCAAAGCCAGCCCTACTGCCCCAACTAAAACTGATTTTGCTAACACAACTACAGTGATATGGCTATCTTAACAACAAAGTCTTTTTTTGTTTGTTTCTGGTGACGCAACTCACACTGCTTTTTATTCAATAAAAGTATGTGTGATGCACTTAATGATACCGACTTATTACAGTGTTTGATCTGCAGTTTCTACTGTGTATTCATGCGCATCATTCTGTGTTCATTCGCTGTGCGATATGAAAGGGACTACCAGGGTTACTTTTCTGAAAATGTAGACTCTTAAGAGTCTTAGAGTCTTAATGTCATGCTACCCACCCCCGCCCCCTCCATATACGTATTTCCTATTCTATTCCTGAAGTTTTAAAACACTCATGAATAATTTTATCTCTATGGATCGATTAAAGAGATCGGAAGAGCATATAAATTGCAATATATATGTATGAAAAGTTGGATTGCATAACGAGTTAATGCTATTCCTGCTCATTTGAGATCTTTGCCATCAAAGCTGTTAAAATCAAAGCTGTTAAACTCAAAGATAATTATACAAAAATTAAGAAATAGTACTTTGCGGGTCAAAACTGTACGAATATAACTTGTTATATGATAAGTGACGTATCGCTGGAATGGTTTTCTTTGATCTATCATGTTTTATAATGACGATTAAACCGTTTTGTTATCAAATCTTCAATAATACTAGTAAGCATTATATTGATGAAAATATATCCGTTATTACTAAAGTCTATACAAAGTTAAAAATCGTCTTTGCTGTTAACCCGTATAGTTGTTTTTGTTTTTGTACTTTTAAGATTGTCATTGGTTTGCTTGTTTGTTTTTTTTTTACTTATTCTATTTATTCTATGACATAAACATTCAAACAATGCGTCGTCTCAATCGGTTAGACAGATCCTTCCACAGTATCGGTTGAAAGCAGGACTTTCCATTCCTATATCTAGTTTGATATAAATATAATGAAACCAATATAAGGCTGCCATGAAAGTAATGTGAAAATGTGTTCTTCTATTTGTCTTCTATTTCACATGGCATGTCATTTTTTTCTTAAATAATTAACACATCTGAAAAAGTTATATTAATCTATATATATTACATGATAATATATATATATATATGTTAATGATAAAATGTTCACTTATTCAATTTTGCAAAAGATATTTTTCAGCATAGATTTTGGAAAACTGCTCATATTACATTCACCTTAGAAATGCTCTTCTTAAGTTTTCTTCATAATCTCGTTTGACCCAATTTGTTTCAACTTTCAGTAAACGATAAGAGGAGCATTTTTTTTTTCAGAAAATCAAATTTTCGTATCTCGAAATATATAACGCCTCTGCTACTTTGTTTAATAAGGTAATGCGTTGGCAGATCATCAAACATGTAATCGCAGAAACATTACACTTTGAAAATGGTAATGGTTTTGACATGTTATTTTGAATCTATAATGTAGTTACAGGACTGGTGAAAAGGGAACGTGGAGTTTAATAGGGTTCGAATAAGACGAATTATAACCATGGTTATATGATACTATACTGAAGCAGTAGATGTCTGTTTTTACGGTTATTCTTGGAAAGTAAGATCGCATGCTCGCTCTGTGTTATTATTACACCAGAGTCCCCAGGATTTCTCCAGCTGCAACCAGTTCACAGCAGTGACACGAAACAACCTTGAGTCACCTCTTTATCAATTCTCCCCATTATAAAACTTTGAAATTTTAGAAGGTACCTATAAACGAAGTTATATTCATATACTGAAGTAATATCTCCCAATGATACAATTGGCCTAGCAGGGAGTCCGAGGGGTGGAGATGTTTTGAACAGAATGATTGGACCTATAGCCTAGCCCATGCGATGCAGGGTATGCAAAACTGTTTTCTACCGTATCCTCTCCACGTACGTGTGATTCTTTGTTATGGTAATGTTGACGTAAAGTTACTCAGATGTCCCTTGAGCAATACAAATTAGCAATAATGTAACTATGATAACACGTATCTATTTCGGTCTTAGGCACAATGCAAGGAAGCTGCTACTCTCTTCAAAGATGTACACAGAAGCATAGTGATTACATCAGTGGATTTATGGTGGAAAGTCGCCATCATTGCCATCAACGTAACTCTAAACTGTGCGACAATCACCATCTTCAAAGATGCTATTTCAAATGAGACCAACATTGTGACCGATCGGTCAATATAAAGCAATACAAAAGTTTTCAATCAATATAACTTACCTTAAAAAGATTCTTCTTCTCCAACCAAATGGTAATCCAGGACTAGAGAAGAGGCTCACTGGCTCCTGGTTGACTGGAGTGATGCTGTCCGAGAGATGCACCAAAGAGTTGAGACGGGATTGAAAGAGAGAAAGAGAGGGAGAGCTAATGTATGCACGGATGCCACGCATTCCTGAAATTCCAGTCAAGCTCAATATCGCAACGCTCTGCGGTTCCACTCTCCCTTTCTCCCGCGGTCTCCAAGTATCCCCCTCTCTCCTTGTCTCTCCGCATCTCTCTCCCTCTCACTCTGTTTGTCTGTTTGTCTGTTTGTCTGTTTTTCTCTCCCTCTCTCTTTCCCTCCCCTCCCCTCTTTTTGTCATGTGTTGCGAAATAATATTCATTCTAGAATCCCCTTTTCTCACATATTTTTATCAATTTATTCATCTTTTTCATGACAACATAAATAATATTACTATAAGGTTCATAATTATTTTATTCTCTTCTCAGCTTACTTTGTTTTGCTTTTGAAATCTTATTCTCTGTTACTAGAGAAAGTGAAATGTCCATGTTCTTTTCGAAAAATGAAATGAAATTTGAATTGAAATCGAAATTGAAGCTTCAGGCGATATTCATTATCCTTATCTTTCTTGTGTCCTCTCCATCCTTTTTTTTTTCTTTGTTTATTCTTCTTTATCTCCCTCTCTTCCCCTCCCCTTTCTCTCCCTCTGTCTCTCTCTCTGTCTCTCTCTCTCTCTCAATATTTAGATGCGAACTTGTGAGAGAACACTAAATAGAGGGCGCTTGACTGGTATATAAGAACGAAATAATCACCACTGGGGCCTGTTTCGTAAAGATTGACCGTTAGATGTATCTTACGATTGATGCAATTCAAATAGGTGTCATCGCTCGATCTGCTATTAAACTTATGCTTTAAATCTAGCGTAAATATCTTTATGAAACAGGCTTACGATCAGTAATGATTTTAATGTTGATTCGCCAAGTTACGCTCAATAAATCGAGCGATCAATGATCAAAGGTAACTCTGTATGAAAAAGGCCTCTAGACTCACAATAATGTTGATACACGGTATCTTTAAGGGGGATGATGTTACTTCTTATGAAATGTTTGGCAAGATATTCTATTAGGCCTATGGGCTTATTAGCAAATTATAAACAAAAAAGTGTGTGTGTGTGTGTGTGTGCGTGTGTGTGTGTGTGTGTGTGTGTGTGTGTATGTGTGTGTGTGTGTGTGTATGTGTGTGATTGTTTGTATGCGAATAAATAGTATGATTATATTCCATCATTATGACAGTAATATATCGGTGGAAAATGAGGTTTGCTCATACATGTAAGCTTAGATTTGCTTACATACTGTAGAGAATAATGTTTGAAAAATTGGGATTGTCTCTCATTTGTAGGCACATAAAACGTCTTTATGGTGTATAATATTTATGACTGAAGTGTTGTAGGACGTCTCGGGTAATAATCCAATATGTTAGAATTTAGATTTATTTCCTTTTCACTTCCTTCATAAATGGAAAACTGGTTTCTCTTCGGCAAATATTAATCATATCCGACCTGTAATGAATGAATGTTTGATAATGGATTTACCACGGACAATAACCACACAAATCGAAGCATTGATGGAAGAGAACTTGAGGACAAAATTCAGCCTTTGTAAGATTATATTAAATGTTCACAATAATTGTTGTCCATTTAGCTCTGGACATTTTTCATGGTGGAAGTACGTCCTAAATTCTTTTCAAACTGTTCAGAATTTTGTGAATATGGATGTTTTCCAGCTTATGATTTCATGTTGTTGCTAAAGTTGTCTTCTTTTTTAAATATGTCTTATGCAAATATACCAGACCTGAGAGGTTCTATTTAAAACTATGTGCATGAGGTGTCTTCAATAGCACTATTTTCTGAGTGGCGCAGTCCCGAATATAGTGCTGCTGAAGTCACCGAAGGCACATAGTTTAACCGGTGCCTCTAACCATGGACCTACAACGACGTAGGTCCATGGTTAGAACATGGACACTATAGTAGGTCCATGCTCTAACAATGGCCTAGTATAAATTCAAGACTGACAGAATATTAACTGGATTTCATTACTGTAAAGTTGACCGATCCCTCAATTAAACAAGCTCATTCCTTCTGCGCACAAACTTACACACGCCAAGTGTATGCATGGTCTGCGGTGCGCGATACCCATGCAGTTGTATACGTACGAAAAACCTAATCTGTCTTAATATCGTGAAGCGAAGACCCCGCGATACCCAACTATTTGTATGTGAAATCTCTCACGAAGTGAAGACGCCGCGATCATGCCCATTCATATTGTACGTCAAATCTCTCGCGAAGCAAAAACGCCGCAATATCAGCAGCGTGATAGTTTGTTTGTTCAACTATTTTCCTAGGGAAATAGACTCTGATGGGACAAGGATTTTCATGGTTGAAATATCTTTCGTCGCTTTCACTGGCCTTGACGAGTCAGACGACACGACCTGATTTAAAGTAAATCTGTTATCTTGCTATAACCTCAGCAGTTTAAACAACGATGACATAAAGTATTACTTTTTTGACAATATGTCTAATCTGGCTTTTTTTTTTAATCGGGTGGTAGAGGGTGGATTTTGTTTCCTTGTGATTGACGGATTCTTACATACTACATCAACATTCATGTCTGTGAATCATTACTTTATGCATTGATTGGCCCAAAAGAAAAAAATGACCAATCTGAAATGACGCATGAGAAAAAAATGTAAGAAAGAAGATACACAGGAAACCAGAAACACACACGCGAAAATACAGCTTCAGTACTACCAATGTCACATAACCCTCTCTAGCTTATGTCATCCGATATCACTAAAGCTTTTCATATCATTTTTCCCTGCTGTAATTGGAGGAAATATAATCCATGTCAACATATATTATTATCTTTTTTGTGATGTTTTCGCGATACCGGATGATTAAGAGATCTATGAGGAACCAGGAAGAGAAATAATGATCCCCGCCAAAACAAACACACTTTGTTTGCATTTAAAAGAAGGGAGATCGAATCACCATGTTACTTTCGATGTCTCATGCTCAGCTGCAGCCCGATCGATGTATCTGCGCAAACTCAACAGGGACGATATCATGGACATTAGTTATGAGAAGGATTTGAATTCTATACCATTCACATGGTCTTGCATGCAAGTAAAGGAATTATAATAATAATAACGGAATACTGTACAGGCTGCTGTCAACACGCACTCAAGCAGCATATGTGTGTATATGGTGTCACAGGACTTGCATTAGAGTGGTTTCAATCTTACCTTACCAGCCGTTCACAATATGTTAAGATCAATGACAGTAACTCTGATCCGGCTGCACTTACTCGCGGTGTTCCGCAAGGGTCTGTAGGTGGACCACTTCTATTCTCTCTATATCTTTCAAGGATTAGACTCATTTTTGAAAGACACAACATTCAGTATCACTGTTATGCAGATGATATACAAACATTTGTATCTTTTTCACCAACCAGGACTGATCGAACTCTCTGAAGCTGTAAAACGATTAGAATTATGTATTGGTGATGTTAAGGCATGGATGGAAAGAAATGGTCTCAAATTTAATGACAGTAAGTCAGAATTTATTCTGATAGGATCCAAACAGATGTTGTCGAAAGTGAATTCTGATACATGTTATGTTAGAATTGGCAATAGTAATATCAAGCCTTCAAACAAAGTTCGTAATCTTGGTGTTGTTTATGATGCAAATCTGACATTCAAAGACCACATTTCATATGTATCCCAATCTGTAAGATTTCATTTGCGTATAACCCGGGCTCAATTCGGAGATATTTAACTAGATCAGCAGCAGAAAAACTGATGCATGCTCTTATTTTGTCTAGTTTAGATTTCTGCAATTCTCTGTTTTGCAGCCTTCCACAAAAAGAACTCAGTAAACTGCAACGTCTTCAGAATTGTGCCGCTAGATTACTTACTTTCACGAAGAAAACTGTGCATACTCCCCCATTACTTCGGTCCCTACACTGGCTTCCTGTAGAAAAACGTATTAACTTCAAGATTCTTCTTCTTGCTTACCGTACATTGCACAAATTTGCCCCTGTCTACTTTCAAAATACCCTTCATCTTCACCAACTACCACGTAATCTCCGTTCATCAAACTCGCTAAAATTACAGGTACCTCAAATCAAGCATAATTGGGGGATCGGGCTTTTTCATATATGGGCCCAAAACTATGGAATGGCCTACCAAAATCTCTAAGAGAAGCATCTTCCATTGATGGTTTCAAAAAGAATCTCAAGACCTACCTTTTCAATTTAAATTGACAATTGTATACCTGTATGTAGTGTACGTATATATTGTTTGTTGGTTTATTATATTCTGTGATACTGTTGTAACGTGACACAATATGTACTCTGTTCTATAGCGCCTTGAGTATCTTTTTTAGGTACAAATGAGTGCTTTATAAGTCTCACTATCATATTATTAATATAGGTTATTATATCATAATTATATTATATTACAATATCATATTACATTATATAATATTTTATCATATCATATCACATTATATAATCATATAATTATGATTATATATTCATATCTATGTATGTGTGTGTCTGTGTGAGTGCGTGTTAGTGTGTGTAATCAAGATAGCTTTTACTGAGATTTGTGCAGAGCTTTATATCACTTTGGTGTACATGGTTTGATTTGCAAAGACAAATATATTACAATTAAAAAAAAATGTGATTCAGTAGCACACGTGAGAAGAACAGCTGTTTACAATTCTTGTTCGAATCAATATCATTTATTAAAGGGATAGTATAATTTTGGTTAAAACCCAATTTCGGGTTTCTAACATTTTTTTTTTTGGTGAGATAATGAGAAACCTCTCATGAAATAAGAAAGAGCCTGTAATTCTATGAGGAATTCAACGTTTATTTAATCAAAATTGGTTTCTAAATGACTGACATAAAAAAGTGATTCTAATAAAGTGTGGGACACACACTTTATTACGATCGCTTGTTTTGCTTTTTTTTTTTGGGGGGGGGGATATTTGTCATTCCAAACCCGATTTTCATCAAATAAACTTTGAATTCCTCTTAAAATGGTATGTTCTGTACTACATCATAAGTGTTTTCTTGGTATCTCGCAAAAAGTTAAAAGCCCGATTCTCATCTCCACCAATACCGTACCATCCCTTTAACATATCTTTTATTAATCAATATTGGCGTTTATTGATAATTATGCATATCCGTGGTTAACAAAGTGTTTCTTTTTAATTTACAGATATTTGCACTTTTCTCCATCACTATATGACCCATGTATATTTGAACAGAAGTGTACAGGTATTACTTTACCAAGTGCAAACTTAATTGTGGCCTGTTAATGGTGTATTTGAAATGACAGTAATGGACATCTAAATGCCATTAGATTGAGGAAGAGAGTTTCTACAGATCACTTGACGAAACAAATAGTGAAATTCCACTCCAGCTCTCAACTTTCCGTGCACCTTTTTCACACTACTACGCATGCGCTACAATCATGCAGTGGGACGTGCAGTTGCTTGGGCATGTATGATCTATAAAATTGTCTGGCCACTGCAAATCATTTATTGTCCTGCACGCGGACACATTTTCATCTTCTCCTGATTTCACTGTAATTTGTCAATGGTTTGCGTATTTTGTTGTTTTAGTGCATTATTTCAAACTCGAATATATATATATATATATATATATATATATATATGCCCTAATCTTAATGATTACTGCGCTACGATTTAACCTAGGCACATGGTTGCATGGCAGGACTTTATAAGGCCGTAAATCAATTTCTCCTGTGCATATTACGATATCATTAACATGATGTGTGTTTGTAACCTTTTCGATCTTTTGCAGGACTATAGACGTGTTTCCGGATCGTCGCTCCAATATCACGACCATGATGAACTTACCAGTACGTCTTGTTGCACTCCTCATGGTGTCCTTGCATGTCTCTGGTGAGTATTCCTTTAAATTTATCTCTCCTGTATTTCTATATCCCAACACTAAAGCTTGAGAACAGAAAACAGAATGAAAATGGGGGAAAAGAGGGAAAAGAAAGCTTCATCAATAGAACGAATTTGTTCTGTAAGTCAGAAAAAAAAGGTTCCCCACTAATGGCAATATTCGTCTATAAAGCGCTTATTTTGAAATTTCATTTTACTACGTATAAACCATGTTATCCGTATAATATGTTACTTTGCTGCTTTTTGATGCTGAGAGATATCTTTAAAGTTCGTAGAATAACAGCAAAAAAAAAACACAAACGAACAAAAAGATCATTTTAAAAATGTCACTGCTGTCGAGAAGAGGTTGTGTATTATGGAGTTGTCTTTTTTGATTAAGTTTGTTTCTTGTATAGTTTATTTTGTTCTTTACGTTGTCTTTGCTTGTTTTGGTTGTGTATATACTTCATGGATTGCGTTACTTCTCTTCCATCTTCCTATACCTGCAGATGCCGTGACTCTGACTGTACCGGGTGAACTGACATCTGGTCAGGAAATCACTGCAAGATGTACCGCTGACGCTGTGTATAACACTCAGACAGCGAACTGGTACTTGGATGGAGTCCAGATTACAAACGGGGTTGATACAACGAGTACACAAGACAGACAAGAACAGCGATGGGGTTGTTACGGGACAGCATATACTTCTTAATAGTGTGACCACAATGTTAAGATGCAAATCCCAGAACATTACAAATATGTCAGAGTTAATGGGCTTGACTCTGTAAAACAAATTTGTGGTTTGCAAATTAGTGTGGACCCTACCATTTATGAAGGAAAGTTCTAATAACACCGCTTAAAATGCACGAAATTCTGCCACCAGTTACTAGTGCAAAGCATTACTCTGATGTGGCATCAGTTGTGTGGACAAAATATGTATGTTTTAGGAGTTTTTTTCCTGTTATGTTGATCACATAAACATTTCAGTACCTCATCAAAATCTATCTTATGACTACACTATGATTTTTTTTTTCACTGACTCAATCTCAATTCAAACGTTGTGTATCCATACAAAGAAATTAATTGTATAATTTACTATATTTCTTATACTGTACTTCATTGTTTCATATCAAGTCAAAAGTTGTGAAACTCACAAAAAAGTTCGCAAATATTGTAACTTCTAAGGGTAATTTGCATAAAATCAAGAATATCTACGTACATATATCCAATACATCTTAAAAAGGAAGAAGTGTGTGAAGCCGTTAGTATCGAAAATGTCCCTGAGACGGAAATGACCTTTGGCCCAGATAGTGAATACGTTAAGAAACGTTCGATTTTCCAAAGTTTAAAAAAGAGATATGCCCATACAATTATCAAGAAAGATACAAGAATATGTATATTCTTCAAATTGTAGTTTCCAACTTAATCCTATTTTAAAAGTCTATACCTTTCAATTATTTCACGGAGAACTTACCGTGAACGAATAAAACCACTCGGAGGAAGACATTACCAGATATGTCAGCGTACACTCTAAGGATATAGAATGTTTGTGATTTTAACATCGTGACTTTGCGAATTCGAGCGTGATACCGGGTTCTTCATTTTTATCATATATTCTTGGATTATGCAAGGTTTGATCGATTAAAAGCATTGTTAAGCACGAGCAATTAATTTCTGATTAGCATTTGATAGGACATTTCTTCCCGTATTTTCATACAGTGACCTCTTGCAAACTATGTAACTGTGTGCAAATCACTCCTAAATTGTGAATATCAAGCACTTCTTCCACTGCAGTGGCATAGATATGTAATGCCAAACATGAAACTCTGACATAAATTCGTACTGTTCTTGCAGTAGAGTGTCCAAACTTTCGGCATGGGGACGGAAGTCATCTTTCTGCTGTATAAAATTGATACTGAAATGGCGAGAGTAACTTGGAAGAAATCACACAAAACCACATCCTAGCCGGTTTTCTTCACATGTAGAACAAACAAGACAGATGTATCTACCAAAAAAAACCATAAATGCATCCGTAAAAACAATGAGTTACATGATAGGTGGGAGGGAGTGACGGAGAAACACATTCTCAACTAGTAGCAACAGGTGGAAGACACTGAGAACACTTCATCGACCGCCTTATCTGTTATATAGCGTTTACTCGACAAAATGATGGCTTGCTCTGACTGGTTAAAATTCTGTTCATCTGTCAATTATGGCTTCCTAGAAAAAATACGATTTCATTCCAAGGAGTCATATGCTTCATTTTTTGGAAGATTACGGCCCCTTAACACTGGGTATGCATATACATTCTTCTGCCCTGCTGTTAGAATATTGAAATTACAATCCAGTCGAACTAATGATGGATCGACTCTTGCTGTTGAATATCTGATTTATTCGTCCATTTTTGCTCGATCAAACACATCGTATTATGAAAAATATTGATGTGAAATACCCTATTTAATGTCTATTTCCTCACCTTTCTTGAGACAGTGCGACGGAAGTGAACTTTGGTCGTGTTGAAAAAAAAAAAATAAACATCCATCGTCAAACCAGTGTTATAGTTACATGGAATGGTTTTACGGCTGTATTTCCTGAATTGGAGGCACGAACTTCCTTCTCAGAACTTGACAGTGGTATTTTATGGTTGAAAAGAAGTTTGTTTTTTTCAGTATGACAAGAATCATGGCAAGACTGGTCTCGTGCAGTTGACGTCAATGCGAAGGAAGATGTTCAGACTTGTGTAGCGGTCTATCTACGGTACGATAGATTATCCGCAAAAATAATTCATTCCATATGAAATATCTCATACCGCAACTTACGGTAGTCCATGGAGGAGAAAATCATCGATCACTACTTAAGAAACACTTAAATGTCCAACTTCTAATGAACATGATCGAAAGTGTCAGAAAATCCAGGGCTGATTTTCTTCCAAGAATTTTGCATCGACACGTGATAACAAATGTCACTCAATCGGAGTCTGATATCTATTGGCTTTTTTTTTTTCGTTTTTCATGGCTTTCTTTGAAAGTTGAATTATTATTACTAGTAGCTTCATGATATGTATAGATTTGAAGTTTTTCCGGGCTTTCCAATGCCAAGTTTCCTGCAAATAAAGACTTACACACCGACAAACTTGTATTTTTGTCAGTGCTTTTATAAGGTCTTGTAACAGTCTGTTTTGTAGGCAATTAATGCATTTGGTAGCTTCAATCAATCAGCTGACTTACCGACCAAGAAGTACAAAAATACGAAAGGGAAAAATAACTCATTCAGCTATCCCTCTTCACACAATGCCTCAAAACAATAAGAACAGATTGAGGTAAAACGCTCAACATAGATATAGCGTCACTGACATACAGTGTATGTTAAGTAAACTGGAAGACCAACTGCGATCCTTAATGGAGTGCTTATATTATTGTGATTCGCGTTGCTACGTATATTATCGATACTACGACATCGAAAGTGACTTGACCTTGACTCCTTCCTCTACCAATCACGGGAAGATTCTCCAGTGCGTGATTTCCGGTACTGCAGAGTCATCTGTCTTAAACGTTAGACGTAAGTACAAATACAAAATATTCAAATCTGCCTCCCAGCCTTTCATCGTCAACACACACATACAACTGTACACACACAGACACAAGGACACACACACACACACACACACACACACGCAATGAAAAAAAAAACAATTATGTCGTAGAATTGTAATTTTATGGATTTTTGGAATTATGGAACTATTGAGTTATGGACTTTCAGGACGTTCGAGAAAAAAAAAATACTGTGCAATGACCTTGGACTGTAAGTTAGTCTCATTATTAAAATCATCGTGATTGAACTATCACAAGGAAGACGTATCATTGACACTAACGTCTGCAGGTAGTATAAATATCTTGGGGTAAAAGTGAGCTTCCACAAATTCTAAAACGACAGTATCAAGGTGGGAAGTGAATAGGAATTGTTACTTTTATTCACGTTAACTGTCATTAGATTTAAATTGGAAATTTTCCCCAAAAGAATAACTTTCTTAAACTTATTATATCATCCTATTTTCCATGTCCAAAATAGTACAAAATTACAAAGAATCGATAATCATTCGGACTAGCCGGTCAAAGGCATATTGTAATAATACAATTAAGTAACTACAAATTCGTATATGAAATTGATATCAAACGGCCATATCATATATATGAACACGTGCACAACTAATCATCATCATCATTTTGAAATCCAATCGAATTGATACTGTACGCCTACTATTACTAAAAATTGAAAACTCCGAATTTGCCACGCACTTATGACGATTAAATTTTCTTTGTCGATACAAAGGCCCGAATTCACGAAGGTGGTACAATCTTGTCCATGGTTTAAACCATGGACAAAGACCATTGGGCGCTAAGTGTCGCACGGAATATTTCGTTACGAAATCAGTCATTTCGTTGACGAAATATGACGATTTCGTTAACGAAATATTCATTTTGTTTGATACAAAATGATAATTTCGTCGACTAAATGACTGATTTCAATTATATAAGATATTTCATTTTTCTAAAATTCTGTATGGAATATTTTTCTCTTTCTTTTGAAGTCTATTCATTCTTTTGTGGATTTCCTTGTTTAAGTGTTTGAGGGATGTAAGTGTTTTTCACCAATTTCTTATGTGAAAGTAAAATACAAAACATAATGTATGTGAAATTTTTGTGAAAGTGTGGTCTACATTTTGATATTGAGGTCTTTGTGTATGTTAAGCACATGCATGTATACGTTGGCAAAAATACATTAACTATATTTGAAGATCTCCATGCAAACACACACAAACGCCATTTTCAATTTAGTAAAATAGGGTCATCGTCAAAAAGAGAAAAATATTTTCAATGATAGAGCACTCGTTTCATAACATCACTTATTTTGAAGGTAACAAACATATCACATAATTATCTTAACAATTTAATCTGTTTTTCAGCAGCTTGGATTTCAAATATTGTTAAAATTAATATATGTGTTTCGCATTTAAATTTTTTTTCTGACCTTCAATATGCAGCCGATATATTAACGATGCATGTATACATGTCGTATGTTATAATAAATTATATATTATATAATAATAAAACTATTTATAGAGATATATTTGTACAGCAAATGTTTATGCAGTGAACAATAGATTAAAAGTGCGAACAATGAAAGTTATAAACGTGAAAATATTTTTTTTTGCCAAGATTACATTGAAACGTTCATTGCTGAAATTTACGTATATGGGAAAGGGAGGCAAAGAGGAAATCATGGTACTTGTTCAAAGCGAAATGCATACCCCCCCCCCCCATAAATGTTTATTCATCCTGTCCTCAATTTAAAATCATACATCAAGTACCCTTTTGGTAGTTGCATTTTATGTGACCGAAGCCATCCAAAGAAATCATGCTTGTGTGCTTTTTGCAGAACATGTACCTTGTTTTCCAAACTTGTAAATTGATAATTATAATAGAAATATAGTTTCTGTTAAAATCACGAAACACATGCTAAGTTATCTCGAAAAGCTCAGTTACATGTTTTGTGCATTTCTCTTAATTTGATATTTTCACCCTTTCCAACAACAATTTTCCCATGCTATTTTTTACCGCTGCCATTTTTACCCAAGACACTTTTATTCCTGACATTTAAACCCGTAAAAATATTACCCTCGTAATTTTCCTCGTAAGCTTTTGCAACTAATATTATCATTACCTG
Source organism: Diadema setosum (assembly GCF_964275005.1). NCBI lineage: Eukaryota > Metazoa > Echinodermata > Echinoidea > Diadematoida > Diadematidae > Diadema > Diadema setosum. Next base: position 14,332,684 of record NC_092696.1, on the reverse strand, counting down.
AGATCCATCATTTAGAGCACATATGACTTAAGAACAAATAAAAATATACCAAGAAAGAATATCGCCTTCGAGTCTTTCGAAACATGTTAAAATATAACAGATCATCTTATATACAGGGAAATTTTGTCAGGCATGTAACGAGTTTACATTGTGATCCAAAACAGGTGGTCAGGCTTAAAAGGCTATAAGACATGTTTATAGTTTTAAAACACTTTCCGTCGCAATGCTAATTACTACAATGAGAACCGGCCCGTTCTCCGTGTCGGTAAGCAATCTGGCATTTCACTACCCTTGAGTTAACCCTTCGCTTTTAGGTGGAACATCGAACAGCTTAACCCTAAAAGGGCCGGAGGGGGGGGGCGGAATCCGCCCCCCCCCCCCCCGACGTTTCGCGCTATAATTCTGTAACGCGAGAAGGCCTCGTCGCGAGGCTTCTTGACTTTCTTCGTTCAAGTCTCGCGCAACTTAAGAGACCAAATTTGGAACGTCCGCGCATACTTTTGCGAAGCCACGCCCATTTTTGTAATGGAATGTCGCCCCAAAACGGGCACAATTTTGTGATTTTGTGTACATTTCCTATGGAAAACAGTGCTCTGTCATGAGAGTCATAAAAACCTGATTATTTTTACAATTAATCACTTTCATTGATTAATTTTGTGCTAATTATGGTAGAAAAGTGGTCAGTGACAATTTCCAATGAAAAAACAAAGAAAAAACAAAAGTTGAAAAACACAGAAATACATAAGAAATTTTGAAAACAATAAAATACATAAGAATTGAAATGAGTTTTGGAAGTTTTTATGATGTACAATTGTTGAATATGCTAAAACAGATTTACAGATCAAAAATTAGACTCTCAATGCTTTTAATTAGGCTAAAATATCATCTTGAGCTTAATTTGCATAATTAATTAATTAAAATTAGGAATTGATTGTTTCAAAAAATCTTATGACACAATCTTGTAGATTATGACGCGGGTCTCACGTATGAAAAATTTCATCGCGATCGCACCACCGATGGCCGAGATCTCAGGGTGGGGGGGGGGGGGGGATGTGGAATCCATCCCCCCCCCCCCCCCCCTCGGTCTGAGCATAGCCAAAAAAGCCCGGCCCCTTTAGGGTTAAAGAATAATAGTCCAGGCTAGGCTCAATAGAAAGTGCACCTAACCTTGTTTCTCGATATATACAATGTTTTTTGATGGTTTCTTGTCAATTCGAGGGTGCTGATTCCAAATCCGATTGATGCCACTCGCGTAACCTTGAGCATTTTCGGCAAAATGCAAAAATCCAAAATGGCCGCCAGATATGCTAATTTGGCCATGATAATCCCATTTATGTCAATTTTATGACCGATTATTACATCAAACGTTTTTAAATTTTTGTTCTTTGAGTAATTCTATTTGCCCATGCTAGAAAATTTTCATTTAATGTAGGTACATTTAGTATTTTAAGCTCATTTTCAATTCAAAATGGCCGCCATTCCTATACTCATGTACTTAATGAATTGCAAAAAAAAAAAATATGCATAGAAATAGAAAACGAATTTGCTGTTTTTCCAGTCACATACCTACGCTGTTATCAAGTTTTGCATGTGCAATGCAAATCTGATGAGTGCCACTTGCAACACAAGCAAACAAACGAACAAACAAACAGAAAATATATTCTTTGTAATCTTATGTGTTCTTCTTAATACAAAAATTCAAAATGAATGCCACTCATATACCCCTGTACAATATGAACGATAATGTACACGGAAATAAACGAATTTTCTCCTTTTTTTTTTCTGTCATGCAGCAACACTGTTTATCAATTCGGGTGCTGATTAGAAATCAGAAGAAATCAGAAGGTTGTTTAAGGTTGTTTTATTTGTGATGCAATCATCCAAATTTGCTTCCTCAATCTGGATTTTTCACAAGGAATTTGGGTAAAAGCCCAAGAATACTTGAATTGATGCCAACATCACGATCGTTTATCAGGAATTATTAGACATGAACATTTGATACTTACTTGCCTTGAGATGTTCAACTTCATAAAATTTACTCTGATTTACTGAAGCTAAATCTCAGATGATAACACAAATGAAATTTCCAAATAACTGTCTAAAATATCGAACTCCCTAAAATAACTCTAATCTAAAAGCGATATTACACAAACTGTTCAATGCCCTCTTCCGAGAAGGAACATGAGGCAGGGGAAAGTTGAAAAAAGGACCACCACATTTCCTTCCCTCAAATCTCTGATATTAAAAAAAAAAAAAGTTTTTCATGTTCACCAAGAGTATGATATGCTTGAAAATACAAATGACAAATGACCTTCTGCCTGATCTGTATAAAGTACATCAGATTTACCACTGGTTCTGTGATGGCGTGATTTTTCACCTATTTGCTCAAGGTTGTTTAATTGTAACAGCATGAACTTGTGTACTTGCCACTGTAAAATTGGTTACAACTCATTATTCCGAAGGTTCGTTATTCCGAAGGCTCTTTAATCCGAAGATTCCTTAGTCCGAAGGTTCATTTTTCCGAATTTCATTTTCGGATTAATGAATCTTCGGAATGACGAACCTTCGGAATAACGCCACAAATGTTCGGATTAACGAACCCTTTTTCATTTTCGAATTAACGAACCTCTAGGTATAGGGAATTTGTGTGTTTCCGATTGACGACCTTTCGGATTAACGAACCCTTTTTCATTTTCGGATTAACGAACCTCTAGGTATAGGGAATTTGTGTGTTTCGGATTGACGACCCTTCGGAATAACGAACCCTCGAAATAGCGAACCTTCGGAATAACGAACAGCACCCGTAAAATTGACACATTTTTGTGTCTGGAGATGAGTACACTGCTCTTACCTTTCCTTCAGTGATGAATTGTGGAATTATGGAATATTTACCAATGTTAGTACAATGCAGGTGATTCATGATGAATATAATAGGATGAGTCCATTTTAGTCAAGGGGCTTGTTTTACACCTGTGCTGCTACCCAGCCCTGCCCGACCGCGCGATCCCTGCAATCCTGCAATTGCCTTACAAGGTATTTAGGGGTCACTGGGTGATCTTGCCATAGAAAGAAGGTAAAAACGTGGGGACTTAATTGCTTGAGCACTCCTTTACAGAAGATCCAAAGCCCAAACTTACCAGCAACCATCCACAGAGCTATCTGACAATAGACATGCTGACATTGTTGCCTAAAATGTAGCCATGATAGGTGAAAGGCTTCACTGTTCTCGCGATAGATGGATTTTACCACAGTTTTCTCGGAGTGAATGTCTTTGCGTATGATGTCCAGGGAGACTCTAAGATTTCTAAAGTGCTGCCTCATTCTGAAAGCAGTGCTATAACAACTTCACACTGCTTGTCTTTAATTTTCAGCACTTGCAGCTTCAGGATTTCGCAGACCAACTGACTTAGGACTCTGAATGATGGCCTCCTCCAGGGTGGCTATAAACTAACTCCACTCATTTTAACATGGTGACATGATAATCACTTCATGAAGGAAGTTTGCTCGTGCAGATGATCTTACCCTTACGTCTCATAGAATGTCCTTGGATGACATTAGCCGAGTACTAACCCATCTCAAGACAATAGAAGAGTAATTCTTCTTCTGAAGACTTTGCCTCAACCTTTACATGATTACCATTAGGCCCATGCCTTCCATCTTAGCAACCATCTTGCCAATGCTATATGTTCAAGGTAGCCTTCTGTGGCAGGCATAGGCTAAGGAAGTCTACCCTCCTTCACTGGTGCTCAATCACTCTCCCTCCTTACGCTGGAAGGAAAGGATGGCAAGTGTCCCCAGTGCCGTACGCATACCCTGATCTTGGCTTCCAGTCATGATAACCTGATAACCTGACCTGGGCGCATTTCATGAAGCGTTTTGTCTGACAAATTTGTTCTCAGCCAATCAGATGCAATGGTTTTTAGGCTTATAAGAGTTTTTCCAAAAAAAAAAATGTATATCTGACAAATTGCTTCATGAAATGCCCCCCCCCCCCGAACCTGCCATCAATGTGTCTGAAATCACTCAAGCCAATCTAGATCTCCCCCCCCCCCCTCCCCATCACTGAAAGCTTTGACCCCAAAACTGGATGGTGCAGAAGCTGGTCTGTTTGAGCTCATGGACCATCCAAGTTACCTACAATACTGTCTCTGGCCTGGCAACTAAGCCAGACGGCTTCAACGGACTTTCATCCTGGTCCTATGGCAAATAATCACCCTCTGACCCTTGAGGAAGTCATGGAAGTGCTGAACATCATCAGATGTGGTTGCAATAAAGGCAATTGCGGGTCGGACTGATATGCATCTTTGGCCCTATAATCCTGCAAATTTGGGGCTGATGTCGCCTGCTGCCAAATATCAAATTAAAGAGATCTTTGAAGACAATAAAAAAAGAACAGTTTGGGTTTTAAGACGAGAATGAATGACCTCATGATGTCAAAGTATATATAATAAACACATGGGAAGTGTGACAGAACTGAAAGAGGTACTTCACATTGGTCCTTGGTTTTGAATAGTTTGAAAGGTATTGCGTTTGGACAGTTTTGTTTATACCTTCACCACTGTTTGTTGTTGTTTTAATTCAAGAAGAAAATAAAGTTTGCTGGATAACATCAAAGCGGTACTCTTAAATCATATCATAGAAAGTGATGGAAGTTATGATCCATTTCAAACTCACCACAGGACTCCCCCCCCCCCAATTCCTTTCACCTTTTCTGTCCCTATTAATAATGGTTTCAGTGAAATACATGTTAGAAGCCTTGCTTTCTAGCTTCCCCTCCATTTTCAACATTATTTAATAAATACCATGTATCTAGGTTCTTAACATTGTGTGAGTATTGCATTTTTATATGCACCTGCATGCAGAACAGGATGGTATATTGATTTTTGCGTGATGTGTAGTGCATTTATATTCTTTGATGAAACAAAATAAAAGATAAGAAATTGTGTTAAACATCGTAGCTAAGGGTTACCGTTCATAATTCCTAGTAATAATCCAAATTTATGTGGTAAATAAGGACTTTTGCATCACTAAAGAATAACTTTTTGTTAAGAACATCCTTCAGATATATGATCAGCACTAGATCTTAATAAACAATGTAGCTGGATGCCAGAAAAAAAAAAAACACCCAGCAAATTGGCTTTCTATTTCCACATATATTTTTGCCATTCATATTGTACAGAATAAGAGTGATTGACGACCATTTTGAAGAATAAAAATACATGTAGGGCCTATATTGTAAGTGGCACCCAATATATTTGCGTTGCACACGCAACACTTTATAACAGCTTAGGTACGGGACAGGAAATACAGTAAATTTGTTCTATATTTCTATGCATTTGTTTACCATTCATATTGTACATGAGCATAGGAATGGCGGCAATTTTGAATTGAAAATGAGCTTTAAATACCAAATATATCTATATGAAACGACAATTCTCTTGCAAATACAGATGGAGTAACTCTAGGAAAGGAAATGTACAAGTTTGGCGGAATAATTGGTAATAGAATGCACCTTATTCTGATTATCACGGCCAAATTAGCATATTTGGCGGCCATTTTGGATTTCTGCATTTTGCCGAAAATGCTCAAGGTTACGCGAGTGGCATCAATCGGATTTTGAATCAGCACCCTCGAATTGACAAGAAACCATCAAAAAACATTGTATATATCAAAAAACAAGGTTAGGTGCCTTCTAGCTAGAATAAATTCACTATTATGCCATAATATAGTGATATCATAGCGACATACAAGGAATTCAAGTTTAATCCGAGTTAAGATCATTCGAGATTCGTTATCAAAAAACCGACTGTTATATATATTTGAACAAGAACTAAATGCTTCAAAATTTCCTCTTCAGCATGTTAGCTATTATTGTAACTTAGCTTGCATAATTGGACATCAAAACTAAAAAAAGACAACATGAGTAAATTGATATTTCGAAAAATCGAATTCTAGTTCACTCAGATGACATCACCAAAACTATGCGGGTCATTTTGTCGCTGATTCAAGACAGACTTGGTTCAGGATTGTGATTTGCAGAATACATATACTATAATGAAGAACGTACAACCACAAAGGACTAGCCTATGCATAAACTGTCCTCACACATTATGACTATAATGGGCCGAATGCATAAAACAAGCAATTGCTTGTAAGCAATTGCTTCAAGTAAAAGCACAAGCTCGTCTAGCAAAAGGTCTAGCTCAAGCAATTGCTTAAATCCATATGCATAACCTTTTGCTTATGCTAATACCTTTTGCTTGTTGGTTTTCAACAAAAGGGACGTCACGCCTGTGCGAACACAAGAACAAAGGCGAGTGTGGCAGCATGTATTTGAAAGGGAATGTCTGTGTGGAAACTTTCCTAACATAGCAGAAGAGCTATGAAATGCACACACAGACACATACACACACATCTATACACACACACGTATTACTGGCTGATTCCCATCACTGCAGCTTACAGTAGCCCGGATCTGCCAGATCGCACGCGGAGAGACTGAGGTCTCCTTGCTCTCCCCCGAAGTCAGACATCCTACCTGTTTTTCATCACATTTTGCTTGCTAACCACTGGAAATTCCTGTTGTTGAAATGAAAAAGTTTCTTACCCTACCTATGAGTAATTTCTTGTAGATTTATACCACTCCTTCACAAGTGTGGTCTTTCTTTCATAAATATGAAAAGGATACTTAAAAGGGTACGTTCCGGTTAAGCAAAAGCTCAAGCTCATTTTACAGAGCTTGGAAAATCGTAAGCAATTGCTAGCAAGAACTAGCAAAAGGTATGTTTTATGCATACGTTATTAAGCAAATGCTTGGTCTCTAAGCAATTGCTTGCGAGCAGCAAGCAATTGCTTGTGCTTGCTAGCAAAAGCTTCTGCTCGCAAGCAATTGCTTGTTTTTATGCATACGGATTCGAGTAAAAGGCTAGCACAAGCAATTGCTAGCGTTTATGCATTCGGCCCAATGTCTTCGCACAGACGGTCCTGTGGATGACATCATAACAATCAAGTTCCAAGATCAAGGAAATACTGTGGAGATAGAATGTCACGTGATTTCTCACGACCAACCGCACCCGGCAATCAATTCATACGTCATCGAAGCTGACAATGTCACTCTCTCCCAATCGTCTTCCCCGCGTGCTCGGCTTTCCCCGCGGCCTCGCTGGTGCATCGAAGTTTCATGTACGGCAAGCAACGGACTTGGAGATACAACGAGTGGCGCCATCTACTGTCCCAAAGGTAGCAGTGGATTCTTTATCTCTCTCTCTTCTTCTTCTTCTTCTTCTTCTTTGTTGACGTAAATTTTTTAACATCTACTCAAAACTTTAGAAACTTGAGACAATGAGACATTGATGATGCACACTTACATCCAATTCAGCTGCTTGTGCATGCATAATTTTGGTGTTCCAACAGTAATTCTTGTAGGAAGCCACGTGAATTCTAGAAGATTATGGTTAATGAAGTGAACGATGATAATTACGATTGTTTTTCTCATTTCAAAAAGGAAATTTTGATAATTATCGTCAGTACAACAAATGCTGATATAAATCTAAATGTGAACCATATTACTGAAATAATAAAAAAAAAAAGAAATTCAAAATATCTTCATTTTCACAAAAGATTTTAGGTGGATTTGTTGTTGTTTTACCGATTCCTTTGAACTCAAGGTAACGCATATAGGCAAAGCAGAATTTACCTTTGAAGACACTATCATAGATTATCAAACATTTGGTATGAGTTTCCAGTTGGCCGATTATTCTGTGTTTAAAAATTCTGAGTTTTGAAAATCAATTCCCAGATCAGAGGTAATTTTTACTTCCGATATCCACACATTGTGAACAGAACGTGCACTGAAAGGGGTTATTCTTATGACAAGCTGTATGAAAATTAAACTAAGAAAAGTAATTTCATTACTATCTCGGGCTCGAGAAATTGTTGACGGTAATGCTCAAATCTGCTCGTTTTATTGTGTTCTTCGACATATTGTATTTAACATCTGATACATACACTTTCGATACATTGTTGTCAACAGCGCCTCCAGCGACAGATGCCATATCAGTCGTTCTCGAGGAGCTTGGGGATCGTGTACAAGGAGAGGGACAAATCGACCTCAATGTAACATGTAACGTCAGTCCGGAGGACCAACCTTTTCCCCCCATCCACACGTACGCTGTCAAGAAGGATGAAGAATCGGTGTCTGCCTCGAAAACTGTGGTCCTTTCACCTCGGCCCGACACGTGCGCGAATATAACTTGTATCGGCAACAACGGCCAGGGACTGACAACGAGTACACGTAGATACTGTCCTACCAGTGAGTAAACGATCTCTATCTAACCGTTCGTGATTGTTGTGTTAAAATACTTCCAATGGCTAATTTACACTCTACATAACCTTTTCGGTACCGCTCTCTCTAAATTCCTATTGCACGTGCTAAAATTACCAGTTGAAGGGGTAGGGTGAAAGCAACATTTGTACTGGCCAATTAACTCTTGAAAGACTGACATTCATAATGACAGGTAACAGGTCTCATAAAAGAACACATACATCAGGCATGGACACATAAACATAATACAGATTACCTATCGACTGTTAACAGGCACAGAAGTGACGTGTCAACTCTGGAATAAACGGGAACGCACTAGAATATTGAATTCTGTAGTAAATTCTTTAAACAAAAGAAATAAATAATGTTCTTTTCAATTAACACATGTAGGCCATGGGGTGAAGCGGAAAAAGAGGCTTAGAAAATGGGTTTCGTTCCAGCAACACTGGCACTACTTTTTGAAAGCGGAAATGTGATGTTCAAAGTTCAAAGTTCAAAGTTCAAAGTTTATTTCATTTTTCAACAAAAAACATATGTTTCACTTCATTTTGTAACAGAAAATAAGGTAAGTAGAACATAGTGAAATAAAAAGATTATAACAATTGAGGACCTAAAGAAATCATACGTTGTATTGCAAGAAAGAAACATAAGTGATCAAAGCTAAATACATGTATACCGTTGTTTTAAATGCGAAAAATGGAGGGACCCACTAAAAAGACAGAGCTTGTAGTATGTGGGTCCCTCTGGAGAAGAACATGAACGAAAAGATCCTAAATTGAACCGTCGTATATACAAACAGATAACAAAGTGGAAGAAGTCTGGAAGCCCACTAGAAATTAGATTAACAAATAAATACATTTACATAGACGCGAACTAACATAAAACAGGACTAGACAGCAGGACAACTACTAAAGAAAAGGTTGTAAAGGACAAAACGGGATGGACAAGACTGACGAACTGAAGACAAAATAGCAGACAAGAACGCAAACAAGAGACAGAAACAGTAACAGAACAACAGAAACAACAAACATTAACAGCGATCTTCGGCAGAAGCATGCCGAGAGAAACAGAAGATAGTTGCTGGGGAAAGCGAAATTTTGACGCCTTGAAGAAAGACAAGAAAATAGAAAATAGAGGGATATATGAACCGAAGTAGCACACGGAGAGTCAGCTACTAGACTCTATGGGTAAAAAATGGCATAGATGACAACATTGCAAACCTCCAGGGGGAAAATACCGTTAATTCTTCGAATAGGGGACAAAGTAAACAGGTTAGTATAAAAAAAAAACCCAAAAGGTTAATTCAGTATTGTAGAGTCATACAATTGCAATAAAAAAGACTTCAGTCTCCTCTTGAAAGAGTACAAGTGTATATGGATGGAGCATCTTTTAAGTCATGATTCAAAGAATTCCAATAATTTAGGCCTACATAAATAAGTGAGTTTTTAGCAAAAATCGTTCTTAAAAGAGGTAAATGAAATTCACCAGATCGCCTAGTGGGATATTTATGAAATGATTGATTTTTGAGGAACATAGAATCAAAAATAGATGGAAGCAAGTTATTACAATACTTGTACATAAATTGCCCTAAATTAAACAAAAACAAATCTGTCATTTTTAAGAGCTTGTTGGAGGCAAACAACATATTTGTATGAGAACATACAGAGGAATTACACACGAAGAGCTTTCTTTTGTAAAAGGAACACTTTGTCTAATAAATTCTGATGGGTGTTGCCCCGAACTAATACTCCATAATTAAGATGAGGCAATATTAACGACGAATATAACATAAGTAATGATTTTTGTGAAATATAAAATTTCAATCTATTTATTATACCTATATTGCGTGATACTATATTACAAACATTATCAACATGTGATTTCCAGGAAAGTTTGTCATCCACAATGACACCCAAAAATTTGGTATGTGAGACTCTTTGTAGATGAGAGTCATCTAATACTATATTCATACTTAAACTATCAACAGTGTTACTAAAAAGCATATATTTCGTTTTTTGAGCATTGAGTGATAGCCTATTGGCCCTGACCCAATTTGACATTTGTGTCATCTGCAAAATGAATAAAAGAGAGGTTGTCGGATACGCGACAAAAATCATTGATATAAATAATGAACAATAACGGCCCTAAAAGACTTCCCTGTGGGACGCCGCATTTGACTTCTCTGACAACTGAATCATAGTTTTTAATTGTCACAAATTGTTTTCTATCAACTCAAATAGCTCCTGAACCACTCCAAGGCCTTCCCACGTATTCCATAATGCGATAACTTATAAAGTAAAATATCATGATTGATAGTGTCGAAGGCCTTGGAGAAGTCCAAGAAAATACTAACTAAATGAGAATGGTTATCAATTGCATGAACAACTCTATCAACAAAATGCAAAAGAGCATGCGTAGTACTATGTTTCTCGCGAAAAACAAACTGATAATTCGTAATAACCTCATGTGCCTTCAAAAAATTAATCATTCTCTTATAAATGAGTTTTTCTAAGACCTTGGACAATGACGATAATAATGAAATTGGGCGATAATTGCTGATTTCAAACTTATCACCTGCCTTAAATATTGGGATTACTTTAGCTAATTTCATTTTATCGGGAAACACACCGTTAAAAATTGACAAATTGAATATATGAGCAAGTGGATCAGCAACCGAGGAAATAACACCCTTAAGTACAAAATTATCTATCTCATCATAACCAGAACTACGTTTATTTTCAAAAGAGGAAACTATATCAATAATTTCAAATCTGTTAGTTGGTGTGAAAAATATGGAATCAGAGTTACGCTGACCTAAAAATTCAGTAAAATGAGTCTCTGTTGCAGGAATGTTATGAGCATAATTTTCGCCTATTTTTGAAAAATAAGTATTAAAAATATTTGCAATATAAAGGGGATCATTAATCAATTCATCATTCACTTTAACTCTATCAATGTCAGAGTTTTTACTCGGAACATTCATGGCCTGTTTTAAAACTTTCCAGGTATTTTTCATATCAAACTTATATCTCGATAATTGCTTAGCATAATATCTTTTCTTTTCAGAACGTAAAATCATTGTCAAAGTATTTTTGTATGATGTATATCTATTCTTCGATCGCTCAGTTTTTTCCATTTTGTACTTATAATACAAACGATTTTTCCTATTAATTGAACGAAGAATTGATCTTGAAATCCAAGGTAACCTGGGTGTTTTTTTATACTCTGTTCTATTTCTTTGTTTTGGAATTACATCATCTAAATGATGATTGAAAATTTCCATAAAATTATGAAAAGATATATTAACGTCATCGCTGCCAAATACTCCTGACCAGTCAGCATTCTCGAGAGCCGCATCAAAACTTGCTAACTTTTCAGGTGAAACTCTACGTCTGAACAAAGAAGATGAAACAGGTTTAGTATTAGCTGGTGTTTTAGGCGTAAAACAAGTCATTATTGGAAAATGATCGGTCATATCTGAAAGAATTATAAAAGAATCGGGGAGGGGTAAAATATTACAAAACAAGTTGTCAATGAGGGTGGCAGAGCGATCTGTAACACGTGTGGGTTTAGAAATAAGCGGAAGAAAAGACGAGGACAGAAGTGTGTGGAGAAACTCACTAGAGATATTATCATGCTCAGACTTCAGCAAATCAATATTAAAATCGCCGAGTAAGAAGCAATCCTTATTTTGAAAAACGTGTGAATTAGCCAGATCTGAAAAATAATCTAAAAAATCATTAGAATTTGAATTAGGGGGTCTGTATATAACGCCTACCATAAGATTTCTACATCCTGGGATGAAAATTTCTATAAACAAAGATTCAACAATATTGTCCATTCTAGAGATATCTTCATGAATAATAGTATCATAGGAACGTGCTACATACAATGCAACCCCCCCCCCCTCCATTCTTATCAGACCTATTGTTGACAAATAAATTATAACCCTCGATTGCGAAATAATTTTCTGCATTGGAAGCTAACCATGTCTCACTTAATCCGATAACGGATAGCGACTGACTTGCATCAGATTCTAATAAAAATTTTAAATCATCAAAATGTTTATTCAAACTCCTTATATTTAAATGCAAAAAAGAAAATGTATCCTCAGAAAAATTATGAATTATATTTTTGTATTGATTCACTGTAATGTAATTGCACAACTTATTTTGGGTGATGTTTTGTACATCCTAAATATACAGTAAAAAGTTCTCCTCGAAATATCCTGCAGTTTTTGCGAAAATCCATATTTTATAAACTGCGACCAGCAGCCCAATACACATATCGTAATGGGGCTGCGGATTGTAGCATTTAGGATCATGACAGGCTAGTATTGCGGACAAACGTCAACCTTAAATCGAACAAAAATTTTTCAATTTGAAGACTTACAAGTAAGGTTGAAGTATTGACAACAGGGTTCGTGCAAGGTTTGGTTCTACAAATAGTCATTTTCTGTTCAAATTGATGACTTAATATGACTAGGTCGAGAGGAATCTGGGAGAGCTACGCTGAATTGACGGTCAGCGCAGGCGCACACATCACTGCGCACAAATTTCGAATCCATTGTCTGGATATGATGTCTGTGTGCGCCTGCGCTGACCGTCAATTCAGTGTAGCTCTCCCAGTTTCCTCTCGACCGAGTCACATTTAGTCATCAATTTGAACAGAAAGGAACTATTTGCAGAAGCAAACCTTGCACGAACTCTGTTATCAATACTTCAAATTTATTAATAAGTCTTCAAATTGAAGATTTTTTCCCGATTTTAAGTTGATATTTGTCCGCAATAACATATCCGTCATGATCCTGTATGCTACAGTTCACAGCCCTATGACGCTATGGGTATGGGGCTGCTGGCCGCAGTTATGCGTATGGGGCTGCTGGCCGCAGTTATGCGTATGGGGCTACTTACCTAGCCGCTGTATAGTTCCCATAGTGTTTCTAAGCTGAATTACATATACACATTTTGTAAAGCACTGCTTTAGTACCTAGAAAAAAAGTGAAGATTTGGCTTAATAGTTGCATTATATCTCATGTTTCAGCTTTTCCTGATGTGTATCAGAGGTCAAGGCAAATACCTTATATTCTGTTGAAAGACATGTTATCAATCAAATGACTAATCATTCAAGGCAAAAAAAAAAAATCAGAGCGTTTGTTTGTGTGTGTGTGTCCGCGTGCATGTGGGAGAATCTTATTGTACACACACACACACACACACACCCTCACATGCACACACACATACGCACACACATAGTTATGAAGATACCCAAGTGTATTACAATATTATTCTACATGTCTTGGCCATTTATCACATCAGCATCATAAAAAAGATCATCATAAACATGAACACACACAATGATATAATACATGTATTGATCAGTGCATTACACATACACACGTGCATAAAAACGCTGACATATTATACACTCACACGCACACATACAAACTCATTTACACACATGAGACATTACTATTAAACAGATCATATTGTTTATCAGTAAACATGTTTTTCTTTTCTTCTTCTTAAGAAGCTTTAATATATTTAGATCACATAGCAATCACATTGTTGATGAAATATTACAGTACTTTAGAAAATCTAATCTTCATAAGATTTCCTGAAATTTTCATTGCTATCATTAGGTTGGTGGGACACTACCTCCTTTCATGTAAGATAGCTCAAAATGATAATCAGTCAAATTTTCTAGTTTTAATAAATTTTCTGGAACATTCCATGGTCCAAATATCCTTGAAAGGGTGTAAAAGTTTTGAAAAATGCCAATATATAAAATAAAGGCAATATTATAGTTTACCCATTCATGAGTGAAAACTGCTGGATTCTGTATTGGAGGCAATGTGTACCTGAAAATCTTGGAGAGAGTAAAACAGGTTTGGCATTAAAAATTATGATAACATTGCAATTAACTTCCAATATCAGAGGATCTGTGCAAACCTGACTCAACTTATGCACAATTTTCATTTGGCTGGTATTAGTTTTAGCAAACTGATTTTGTACTCACACCTACATTGTACTGACCTTTCTACATGAACATTCTGTTTCAGTATTAATAATAGTTACATATTTTTTTCCCCAGAGTGGGAGAAACAAATTTTAATCGTAGTCATTCAGTTTTATGAAAAAAACCACACTTAGGAAAACATCTTTGTTCTTAGAATAATTCAACCCTAATCAAATCATAATAGTGGGCAGAAATGTTTACTAAAGGGCGAACAATCACATACTGAGGCAAGGAGTCAAAACATGTTGCATAAACATTGGCATTCAAAATACAGGAAGCAATCTGTATTACAAAGATATTTTATCATGCACAACTTTGGTAAGATGTCAATTCTTGAACATTAATCACATTGACCAAAGCATTGGTGCATATACACTACATTCTGTTGTTTCTGAACTTTGCACTGAAGTTCTTTGTGTATGTGTGTGAATGTTTCAGTGGTGTATATATATATTGCTCCATTTTATCAAGGACAACTTATAGTAACATGACAATGTTTTCATGCTTCAATATTAATCATATTGACCTATTTCCCTTGGCAAGTAATGAGCAGGTTGACTCTGTTGCAAATGATGCATTTTACAGGCAACACAGCAGAACCTGAAGAGCTTCCAGAAGAAAATCTTGATCTTGATATGAGCGTCTTAGGGGAGGAAACAAATGCTCTTGCTGACGGACCAGGCTCCTCCTTCAGCTTTCGTTTCCTAGCGAGATTCAGGCGTTTGCTATCTATAAACCTCTTGTAGCACGTTTCATGGAATCCTATTTAATACAATGGAGAAATGAACAGCAATGATTAGCCGTTGGATTTTGTTAGGGGGAAAAAAGGCTAAACGCTAGGGGGAGGGGTTGAACATTACACTCAATATATCATTAAATGTACGGTAGACTATTGACTGCCAATATTTGAATCTTGTAATTACCAATAGGCCCTAGTACTATGCCAGGTAATCATTAACACCTCATGATCATTGTCATCATCAACTACTTCAACTTGTACTTGCAGTGCAATTACTGATTTTAAATGACATCTACAGCTTTCAGCACCTGATCACATGCAATATCAATTATCATAATTATGAATACAACTGCCTTATCATCATTAATACTAGTAATCCTTGGCCTTTCACTATCACCGCCACCCAGTGCCACTGCTTTATGATTTGGCACAACATAATGGTAATCATATGTTTTAGGGAGTTTAATTGTTGAAATTATGTCATTATTGTCATTGTTGGTTTTTTAGACCTATAATAAGTTAATTTAATGAGATGCTAAATGTGTGTTTTGAGGGGGGGGGGGTTCGCCGATTTCGGGGTGAGAGAGACAGGATGGATTTTTAATATTAATACTCCATGGCCATGATTATGAAAATATAAATTTACATGCAGTTTAGACCTTTTTCAATCCAGTCCTGTGTGTCAAGATTTTTACAAAACAATATCACCGATCAGCTACATCAACCTAACCTGGGCTGTACATGGAACAACATGTAAAATTCATCTAGGCTACATTATAACGGCGCTATGCCATGCCAAGGTGAAATTTAAGATAATTTATCTAAAATGTAACAGACACGCTAACGGCTAAGCTACAACATTAGCGTCCATTATAACATACACAAGCAACGTTCATAACATAGCTAACGTTGTACTAAGTTGTAGTCATTACGCATATATGAGACTGCACTGCAGTGTCGACTGCTACGACTGTACGCACGTAAACTAACCTGTAAATTATCCTATGTACATGTAGGTTGCAGCAGTCCCCCTGAGCAGCTGAATCACTTCGTTCTGGTCTGCGATTTCACGGTCTCCCCCACTCAATTTGATCCACTCTTTGGCACACAAAATAGGTTTCGTCTATCTTAATTTTCGGCAGAGCAGACGACGTAGACGCGTCGACAGGCTCACAGGGGGCGGCCATTTTGACTCGTAAACAATAATTCTCGATTCGGATTGGATAACATACATCACATGATCGTTCGCGAATGAATATCGTACATGGCAAAGTGTACATATTCAGCTCCTCAGTGACAAAAAAAGTTCACTGTTTCCCCCAAATTACCAAAATACTGCAGGAGGGTTTGTGTCGAACTTTTTCCTGTAGCCTTTTTGGTTATTTGTTTACACGTAGCTGTGGAGAAATTTTAGTGCCGCAGTTGTCGGAACGAAACAAGCGAAAAAACCAGCTCACCCCATGGCCTAATGTTATTGTGATTGTAACAATGTATGTATTATGTGTCATAATAATATGAAAAGCATGTTCCAAAACGCGCTAAATCCACTGAAAAGGATGGGTTTAGAGACTTTTGGATGCAAGCTCTTCATATATACGTCGGAATGATTTTGGCGAACATGCAGAGAGACAGTAAATATGAGTAATTGCAGCAAGCAGAATAAGTCTCCTTTCTCGCCGAATTTTTCCATTCTCTTCCTCGTTTTCTGTCGTTCCCTTTTATGACCACAATTTGCACGTGAAGTAATGGCTTATGATAACTTCCCGCACTTTTCAAATAGCTCATAAATAAAATCATATTAATGAGATTAAGTATTGTGGAGCAATCATTAGGCATTACCAGAATAATTCAAATATTACATTACCCGTTGTGAGATTTCACAGATTCGATTTGGTTAATGTTTTGCATGACTTCCGCCCAGATCCGCCGAGGGATGGTATAATCGACATTGAGTTCGACGAGAGACTGGACAACGATGGTCGAGCTATTGTCATAATTTCTTGTCACGTGAACGATGTAGATCAACCGTTCCCTCCCCTGCACAATTATGACATCAAAGTTGGAAATGAGTCGGTATCGAACTCGAGTTCGTCATCATTCACGCTCTCGACACGCCCCGATAGGTGTACCGAAGTCACTTGTAACGGAGCAAACACTCTTGACTCTACTTCGACCACGGAAGAGTTTTGCCCCTCAGGTAAAAACACAGTTGCTACCACTTGAAGAAACTGTGGTGTAATTCGTTCCTTATTACTTCCAGAATACCTGTGGCGTATAAATATGCAGAGGTAGTAATGCTAATATCATGTCAGGCAAAATATGATAACAAAAACAAACAAGAATAAACACAGGGCAGCTGTGTATCATCCTACTACCTACAAGACTCTGAAAGCTCTAAAGATTTTTTCAAAGATGACAGCAGGCTTCATGAATGATTTTTTTAATGGTTTTATGCAATAGACATACAAAACAGTAAATTGACCTTAAAAGATGGACTCTTTACAGTTACAAAATCGCTGAGAAAATGTAAAAATCTTCATTATGTGATGCGAAGTGACAAATGAGGGCTCATATGCCCCCGGGTAATAGTAAAGAATTTTACTTTTGTGAGCCCTGCATGGCCCATGTGTCACTCCGGTACATTTTATATACCCCTGTACGTTACATGACATTGTACTGTATATCGCAATTGTATGGCCAAATAAATAAATTAATAATGATAATAATAATAATAATAATAATAATAATGATAATAATAATAATTATAATAGTAATATGATAACAGCAATAATAATGATAATAATCATCATCATGATAATGATAATAATAATCATGATAATGTCTTCGTATCTATATGCGTGTCTTTTACTTCCATATTGTTTCATGGGTTTTCCTTGTAATTTCATTTCTACATCATTATCTTATATCAACATTTAATAAATTTTCATTTCCCATATTTTGTAGATCCTCCAGGAGACGATATCATGTCACTTAGGTTTGAAGAACAGAGAGAGGGTGCTGACACAAACATTGAGATCACGTGCCACATTGAAGCACACGAACAGCCGACGCCTCCAATCGAGACGTTCGAAATCTCGGTTGACGGCCAGACCATTTCATTGTCAGCTAACCCGTCCGTGGTTCTACAATCTCGGCCTAACAGGTGCATCAACGTCAGGTGTAAAGCAAGTAACAGACACGGCTCAACCTTCGCTTCCGAATTGATTTGTCACAAAGGTAAATTGTCAACAAGAACAATGATGCTATATGCATACACAGACATGCAAGAAATTATTCAGATGTGAAGTCGGGTTATTCTTTGCCTTTTGTTAAGCCCCTTTCGCTGTATGGTGAAGAGAGCCCAGTCGAGTGGGTTTGCGGAAGGGTCTTTTGAGATCTGCTTCCCATCCTTTTCTTCAATAGCCCTTTTAATTACCGACTTTTGTTCCCAAAGACCGACTTCAGCATGTCTGTCAATTTGCACACGGCGAATGCATGCCAAAGACCTCACGGAGTCTACTGATGGCATGCGAACACCAGACACACCACAAAGAAGGATGTGGGGAGCACGCCATTCCTATGGTAGACCGGGGACCCGTTTCATAAAACTTGCTATCAGTGACAACTGCCATATTTCTATGACAAATTTGCTCTCAGCCAACCAGATACAAGGATTTCAGTAGCTTGTCACATCTATGACAACTTGTCACTGATGAAAAGTTTTATGAAACGAGCCCCGGCCTGAACCCGTTAATATGACTATTAAGTAAGGTCCATGTGTCATGAATAATAATGTGTGAAGCAGAATCTGCTTCACACATTATTATTCATGATGATCTCAAAAGGTCCTCGCGCTGTCGCGCTCACCCATTACACCGAAAGAGCCTTGACAAAAGGTTAGGTTATTGGTAGTGAAGGTTGTTTGGTATCTTTTAAAATGAATTGCATTCTTAAGATTTATCTGAGTGAAGAATCTCACTGCTATGGCCTACTCATTTTGAATTCTTTTTACCTTCTTTGCGATTCCCTTCTTGCTTGATTATTGTACACAACAGAGGACATAATCGACGTCCAGTTCAGCGAGCGTGTGGGAATGAACAACGGGAAAATCTACACGGTGGTCTGTCACATCGACGAGGAGTACCAGCCCACACCAGGTATCCATACCTTCCTCATTACAGCCGATAACGTTACTCTCTCATCCTCCCGCTCGCCGTCGACCGCCTTCACTCCTCGAGCCAACGGGGGCACAGAAGTCTCCTGTACGGGATGGAACGATTTTGGCTCCACTACTGCAACCAAGACCTTCTGCCCGTCAGGTGAGCTATGACATAGTATTTCAGCAATATAAACCCAACAAGTAGGCCAAATTATATCATCATACTTCATTAGTTGAAAGTATGGCATCAAAAATCAAAGTTGAAGAGACCACCATCTAAAAACAAAACGAACACACACACACACAAAAAAAAAAAAAAACCCAACGTAACATTATAGCCTTTTTGGTGGCGGGGGCGTTTGGCCGTGTGAACAAATCTAGGGGGTGTCCTGTGTCAATCGGTATTCAAAAGCACATTAAGGATTGTACAGGTTTCCGAAACAGGTGATCAGGGAGATAAGTTTGTTTCAAAGCTTCTCCTTTCTCTGAGCCATTTAACTGTATTCTTTGAAACAGTGTTTCTACTCTCTACGAAACTCTAAAGATGGCATGGACATTATGAACAACGTGTCCGTGGAACGTGCATTAATATTGGAATATTACAAATTCTGAATGAAGAACAAAAGCGAATAAGGTACATGTGTATACACATTAAAAAAAAATCAAAACATATCCCGTCAATCATGTACATCTACATTATACACCCCCACCCTTAACAATCTTTCTTTGTTTGCTTGTTTGTTAGGTGATACGCTATCAGCGTATCACCTATTGTGATTGTCAAAATCTCTCTTTATTTTTAGGTGATACGCTATCAGCGTATCACCTATTGTAATTGTCAAAATTTCTCTTTTTAGGTGATACGCTATCAGCGTATCACCTATTGTGATTGTCAAAATTTCTCTTTTTTTTTATTCTTCTTTCTTTCTGCCACATTTTGTGTCGTCAATATCTCAAGAATGACATTACGAAATAACATGACATTTTCAGTCGATATGTCTCATGACAAAATCTAGCCACAATAAGGTTTTCATGACAGTAACATATCTATGACGTCATCTAGGCGCCATTTTGTGATTTTCGGACCTTGTCACATGATCAATCATAACTTCATAACTAGATGTCATTTCTGTATTATTTTCGCTGGACATAAAGTTCAGGTCACGCTCTATCTTACTTTCTAACGCTAGTTACCCAGGTCATCATTAGGCGCGCGTAAGCGCGCGTCAAAATTTTAAAAGGCTCAAAACGACTTCCCAATGGGAAATCTCGAAGTTTCAGACAATTTTAAGCGTTTCAAACATTTTTTCGCGTGCGCGTCCGTCCGCGCAATTTCGCGCGCAGAGCGCTTAAGAAACATGGAAATGCAATTTTTTTGACTGATTTGGATTCCTTATACTTTGAGTAACAGTATCCATTGATTTCCGATCGATTTCGACCCATAACAAAGGAATGCACAGGCGTCAAAGTTGAAATTCCGCACGCGCGTCTTTCTGCAAATATAGTGAAAAAACATGTCTTTGTTTATTTCGTCATAGCTCTTTAAATCGTCCGTTGACCCTATATTTCTATTGCATATTACAAAAGCATATGAATTGTAAATAACATTCCAAGTATCAATATTGCCAGAGAAACGCGATGACGTCATCAAATCGTCATTTTATATAAAAAAAGTGGAATTGATTTTTTTGAGGTACTGTTTCTGACATTCATTTGCTCGTATCTCTGTTGTTTAAGCTCAATATTATCCCAAATTCAGATATGTTGTACTTTGAACATTTGCCTCTCAAGTCCATGTGATGGTTTTGATATATGATGACGTCATCATACTAGAAATTGTGATTAAAGGTAAAGACTCAAAATCAGACAAGTTTACGTGTTATGTCTATGGGAGGTGATTTTTTTTCAAACCATGCATTGACTTGACAACGTTTAAGCACCTTTACCTCATCTGATTTTGCTCCATTTCCTCTGAAACATAAATATGTTGTAGCTGAGACAATAAGCTGCAGTCATCATGCATTTTTAGGTGATACGCTATCAGCGTATCACCTATTGTGATTGTCAAAATCTCTCTTTATTTTTAGGTGATACGCTATCAGCGTATCACCTATTGTAATTGTCAAAATTTCTCTTTTTAGGTGATACGCTATCAGCGTATCACCTATTGTGATTGTCAAAATTTCTCTTTTTTTTTATTCTTCTTTCTTTCTGCCACATTTTGTGTCGTCAATATCTCAAGAATGACATTACGAAATAACATGACATTTTCAGTCAACATGTCTCATGACAAAATCTAGCCACAATAAGGTTTTCATGACAGTAACATATCGATGACGTCATCTAGGCGCCATTTTGTGATTTTCGGACTTTGTCACATGATCGATCATAACTTCATAACTAGATGTCATTTCTGTATCATTTTCGGTGGACATGAAGTTCAGGTCACGCTCTATCTTACTTTCTAACGCTAGTTACACAGGTCATCATTACGCGCGCGTAAGCGCGCGGTAAGCGCGCGTCAAAATTTTAAAAGGCTCAAAACGACTTCCCAATGGGAAATCTCGAAGTTTCAGACAATTTTAAGCGTTTCAAACATTTTCTCGCGTGCGCGTCCGTCCGCGCAATTTCGCGCGCAGAGCCCGTAAGCAACATGAAAATGCAATTTTTTTGACTGATTTGGATTCCTTATACTCTGAGTAACAATATCCATTGATTTCCGATCGATTTCGACCTATAACAAAGGAATGCACTGGCGTCAAAGTTGAAATTCCGCGTGCGCGTCTTTCTGCAAATATAGTGAAAAAACATGTCTTTGTTTATTTCGCCATAGCTCTTTAAATCGTCCGTTGACCCCATATTTCTATTGCATATTACAAAAGTATATGAATTGTAAATAACATTCCAAGTATCAATATTGCCAGGAACACGCGATGACGTCATCATATCGTCATTTTAAATAAAAAAAGTGGAATTGATTTTATTGAGGTACTGTTTCAGACATTCATTAGCTCGTATCTCTGTTGTTTAAGCTCAATATTATCCCAAATTCAGATATGTTGTACTTTGAACATTTGCCTCTCAAGTCCATGTGATGGTTTTGAAATATGATGACGTCATCATACTAGAAATTGTAATTAAAGGTAAAGACTCAAAATCAGACAAGTTTACGTGTTATGTCTATGGGAGGTGATTTTTTTTCAAACCATGCATTGACTTGACAACGTTTAAGCACCTTTACCTCATCTGTTTTTGCTCCATTTCCTCTGAAACATACGTATGTTATAGCTGAGACAATAAGCTTTAGTAATCGTGCATTTTATGTTTTCAAATCTCCTCATTAGGTTGATAATTTTGTAGTTTAAAACTGAAAATGAGAATGCAATCTGTACAGAACGATTCCCATTTTTTCTTTGCAACTGTATATTGATCGAATCCACGCTGCCACTTGTGACAAGTTGAATAGCGCCATCACAAGTCAACTAGTCACGATAGTATTATTATATATTTAAGTTTCGCATTCACTCTTCAGGACATCCGTGTGGCGTAATCGCTTAGCGCTGGGTGTTCATAACGCCATACCGGAAGGTGAGAAGTTCGACTCCCGCAGGACTTTTCCCGTTCTTTTTGTTTTTCTTTTCTTTTTTTTTTTTTCGGCAGGTCAGCTTTACTCCGATGTCATTTATCATATTATTTTATAAAGTGTTATTTACCCGTGAACACGGCTGCTCTATTTCCCTTGTTTTGTATTGGAGTTTGGAGATTGGGTTTGCTTCATTAATTTTGTCACACTTAATGTTGTAAATTGCCCCTTGTTACAGTGTCCCGCTTGCCACCTTTCGTTTGCTCTTTCCTTTTCTCTTCATTGGTTATTGTTATACTGTAACAGGATAGGTAGGAACATGTACGTTTGAATAACTTGCAGGAATGGGAGCTGAATTGATTACTCTAGTCCAGGTGTATGGCGTCTCGCTCATCTCTTTGAAATTCCAGGTTGTTATTGTTTGACCCAATAACGGAGTTGTAGACAGGTTTTATGTTGCTATAGAGGTATCTTGTGCCACATGAATTGAAGGCATCACTGTATAGTAGGAGTAATGAACTTTTTCATGTTGTAAATGATATAAAGATATGAATTTCACATCCAGTCTTCGGGACAGCCGTGTGGCTTTATAGTCGCTTAGCGCGCTGCATGGTCATTATGCACTACCTTAGGACGAGATGTTCGAGACCCGCAGGACGCTATTATTTTTTTTTTCTCTCTCTTTCTTTGTTTTTCTTTTGGCAGTTCAGCTTCATTCCGATGTCATTACCCCACGACACACAGTCACTCAAGTTCCCTTTTTTTTTTTGTCGGAGGCTGGAGGTTGGATTTGCTTCATTTATCATACGTAATGTTGTAAATTGCCCTTGGTATACAGTGCCCCGCTTGCCACCTTTCGTTTTCTCTTTCCTTTTCTCTACGTTTGTTCCTGTTACACTGCACAAGACAGGTCGGGAAATAATTTACATAATTCAACTGGAGCAGGAATGGCAACTGAATAAATTAACTCTAGGCCAGGTGTATGGCGTCTAGCTCATCTCTTTGAAATTCCAGATTGTTATTGTTTGACCCAATAGCGGAATTGTAGACAGGTTTTATGTTGCTATAGAGGTATCTTGTGCCACATGAGTAGAAGGCATCACTGTTTAGTAGTAGTAATGAACTTTTTCATGTCCCTCCATGTCAGTTATAGGGGCTATAGGGGTTGTGTGTCTATCTGCCAAAGAAAAGGAAAACTTATTTTCGTCATGGCTGTTTCTCTATACGTAGCCGTAGGTGATGAGTGTTGTTGGTATCTGAGCAGTAAATAACGCAACATCAGGCTGAAATCCCCCTTAGTTATACGCGCTAAGCGTTCAATTGATATTTATCATCTTGATTTATGTAGTCAATCGCTGCTAATGGACGGTTACAGAATTATGTTATGACACCTTTCACTGAAAGTTTGTAAAGCAAAGTTTGTGGACAAGGCAAGCAATTGTACATGAATAATACCATTGATTTCAGAGGGAAATTATGGTATACCTAAATGTAAGGGTATCATTGCTTTGAAATTGCTGAGACAATATTATCTTGGCACGAGGGCTTCCACTTCTAATAACAGATCCCTTTGAAGATGTGTCAGTCACGGGTGATCGTCATGATTCACCTTTCACGTAGAAGGTATACGTTCCACACTCTTAGTTCGAGAAGACTTACCATCATACTTCAAATTGTGATTAAAGGTAAAGACTCAAAATCAGACAAGTTGACGTGTTATGTCTATGGAAGGTGATTTTTTTTTAACCATGCATTGACTTGACAACGTTTAAGCACCTTTATCTCAACTGATTTTGCTCCATTTCCTCTGAAACTTAAGTATGTGGTAGCTCAGACAATAAGCTGCAGTAATCATGCATTTTATTTTTTCAAATCTCCTCATCAGGTTGATAATTTTGCAGCTAAAAACTGAAAATGAGAATGGAATGTGGACAAAACGATTCCTGAATCATCTTTCACGTATAAGCTTACGTTCCTCATATTTTCTCGTCAAGACGTACTGTCATGGCCGAGAGGATAAAGGCGACGTCACAAGAGACGTGAGGTTGCACACGTACGGGTTCGAACCCCATAAGAGCACGAAACAAAATACTTATATCTTTTGCTTTTTTCCTTTTATGGAGTATTCACCTTCGTCCATGTAGAAATCACGTTTTCATGTAAACGTACACACACACACACACACAATATCCCTTTGTTTTTTGTTGGAGACCACATTGCTTTGACAGGCAACTTGGACTTGAAATTACAAATGTTAAAGTGAAGATGACTTTTAAAAGACCGCATGGCCATGTTTGATTTTTTTTTTACAATATAAAGACCTATTGGTAAATATTCATTCACATATCCTTTCCAATCAACTTACTTGGACACGCCGACACCACTACACGAAATTTTCAATTAGTTGCATGACAGAAACAATTTCATCTGAATTATGTAGGACTGTATAAAGAATTGGACTTCACGAACATTTCTCAATATTACTTCAAGTCGCTACTTTACATTATTTTCATTGTCGATCACTGAAAATGAGAATGAAATCTGGTTGAAACGATTCAAGATTTATCTTTGTAACTGTATATTGATCGAATCCACACGGCCACTCGTGGGAAGTTGAATAGCGCTATCAGTCACTTGACGTATATAGCCAAAAAACTGAATATAAATGTATAGCATACATAGATATATTTAAGTTTCGCACAAGATCTTCAGATCTTCCATGTGGCAGAATTGCTTAGCACGCTGCGTGTTTATAATGCCCGACCGGAAGGAGAGAAGTTAATCGAGTCCCGCAGGACTTTTTCCTTTTATTTCTTTTTTCTTTCTTTTTTTTCTGCAGTTCAGCTTCACTCTGATGTCATGAACACAGCTACTCTATTTCCCTTGTTTTGTATTGGAGTTTGGAGGTTGGGTTTGCTTCTTTAATTTTGTCACACGTAATGTTGTAAATTGCCCCTTGAATTAAAACAGTACCCCGCTTGCCACCATTCGTTTTCTCTTTCCTTTTCTCTTCATTTGTTCTTGTTATACTGTAGCAGGATGTTTAGGAACGTGTACGTTTATATAATTAACAGGAATGGGAACTGAATTAATTAACTCTAGTCCAGGTGCATGGCGTCTCGCTTATCTCTTTGGAATTCCAGGTTGTTATTGTTTGACCAAATGACGGAGTTAAAGACAGGCAGGGAAGGAAGTGACGTGATATTGCTTCATAATGAGGAATTTCGGGCAACACCTTTCCAAGTGTAGTGATTATGACGGCGTTCTCTGTCGTTTATTTTCGTCATGGTTGTTTCACTAGTTCAGCCATAGGTGACATATGTTGTTGGCATCTGGGAGAATAGAACAGATCTGTACCAAACTGGAATAGCCCTATAAGCAATGTGGTAAGCGTTCAATTTTTTGCATTATCTTTCTTCTTTAAAGTCAGTCATTACTGATCGAAACACACAATATAATATGACACGTTCTACTGGTAGTTTAGGAAAAGGGAGTTACTGCACGATGCAATGATAAATGTGCTACCATTGATTTTAGAGACGTCATTGTGGTGTGGTACTGGTGATGGTAAGGGAACCATAGATTGCTTTTAAAGTAATGAGACAATCATTGGACCTTTGCATCAAGACCGTATTCCCATCTAGAATATAATGCATGTTCGTGCGGCGTTTTTTTTTTAATCCTGACGTGGGCATTTTCTTTTTCTTGTTTTTAATTCAAGAATGTTATATCTAAATTTGTTTCTTTCCCCTAACATTTTTTTTTGTTGAATATAAAGTTGGACGTTCCGTGACCGAGTAGAAAAGCAGCGATTTAGTTACAGTTTCAATGCATCTTGTTTACCATCTTCTCTGACATTAAATTGATGGTTTTTATATTTGACATGGTCTGTCTATTTGCCAGTTTATGCTCATACAACACTGCTATAACAACTAATACATTTGCTTCACTTGTCACACGCAATGATATGGATTGCAGTTGTGCATGCAGTTTTCCTTTTGCCACCTCTCGTTTTTCTCTCCCCCTTTCCCTCACTTTGGTTTTGTTATACTGCAGATGGGAATGATTACAATAACATAACCCAACTTGAGGTAGGAATGAGAACTGAATAAATTAACTCTAGGCCAGGTGTATATAGCGTCTCCCTCATATCTTTCAAATTTCAGGTTGTCATTGTTCGACCAACGGAGTTGAAGACAGGCTTTATGTTGCTATAGAGGTATCTCGCGCCACATGAATGGAATGCATACGCTGTTTAGTATTAGTAATGAACTTTTTCATGTCCATCCCTGCCAATAAAAGTGTGTTTGACGAGGTTCTGTGTCATTCTGCCTACGAGAAAACAAAGTTTTATTTTCGCCATGGCTGTTTCGCTATGCGTAGCCGTGGGTAATGGATGTTGTTGGCATGTGGGCAGTAAAGAACCGAGTATCATGCTATAATACCCCCCCCCCGTTAGGTTCTAAGCGTTCAATACGGTGATATATCTTTCTTCTTTATTATATCAATCACTGCCGATGGAATTACAGAA
The DNA here is from genome assembly GCF_964275005.1 of Diadema setosum. Taxonomy (NCBI): domain Eukaryota; kingdom Metazoa; phylum Echinodermata; class Echinoidea; order Diadematoida; family Diadematidae; genus Diadema; species Diadema setosum. The sequence goes on along the minus strand of NC_092696.1, from coordinate 14,305,331 downwards.
TTTATGTTTATGCACGATACAAGTAAGGTGCATGAGTCCTATAGACCATTGATTTTAGGTGAGAAATTATGATATGCCTATAGTAGGGGTGTCATTGATAGGAATTAATGAAACGATTAAGCACTCCTTCCACTTCTAACTGTCCCCTTTGAATGTGTGTCGATCACGTGAGATCGTCATAAATTATCATTCACGTATAAGCTTACGTTCAAAGTGTACTCTTAGTTAGAGGAGACCTATAGTTACATGGTTAAAGGCGATGTCTCTTTCGCTGGAGCCGTACGTTTGGCCCATTTTTCTTTTGCCCTTTTCTCTTTAATTGAGGTATCACTTTCGTCCAGGATAAATCACATTCTCATGTAAACAGACTCCCTTGCTCTATATCCCTTGTTTTGTATCGGAGGCTTCATTGGTTTTAATGCTGGTAAATCTCACAGGCTTGTATATAGCTGTAAGAGATCTCTGAACTGAGCATTGTAATAGCAAGATTAGAGGGACTCATATTGGTTATGTAAATAATGGTCAAAGGTCATGTTTTAAAAGGCCACTGTTAATGCCAGGATGGTTATAAACACTTAATTGTCATATTTTATTTGTACGTGCCGAGGATCGCTTGGACCCCGTTTAGAGTGCGAGGCTCGGCCGCGGCTCGGCCGCGCCGAGCCCACCTTCATTTCGGTGTAAACGCGCAAAAGGCCAAATGCGGGGCCAAAATTGGCCTCGCATTATGCCACGCTCTGGAGGTGGTCTCGGCCGCGGTCGAGCCGCGGTCGCGCCCTGCCTTTTTCTCAGTGTAAGCGCAAAGTGGGCTAAATGCGCGGCCAATTTTAGTCTGGCTTCCAAACCCTCGCCTGTACTATTTCGCTATTCAGGATATTAACCACTTTAACGTCGAAAACTAGGATAGTTTAAGGTGGTTTTGTCCTGCAAAGGATTTTCTCCTTCGGCAAAGGCCTTTGCCCGAACGGCGACTTCGTCGCCATGGAATTCAGTTGGCAAAGGATCTGAAAACCAGACAATACCAAATTGCGTTTGTTTAAAAGTAGAGCGCCACTACGACAAAATATTGAAAGGTTTGAATCAAAAGTGCGGCCGAGCCCGGCAGTGTAAACGGACTAAATTGCGGGGCTCGGCCTCGCAATTGAGGTTGGCCTTGGCCGCGGCTCGGCCGCGGCTCGGCCCAGCCCCGCACCGTAAACGGGGTCTAAGTTTATGCACTGTACGTACTCAAAAAGTCCGTAAATCGACTTAGTCGCACACGCACAGAATTTCCACTTAGTTTGTGTGACAGAAAAACAAATGTGATCTGAATAATGTAGGCCCAAAAAAGTTCAACTAAGTATCTCATTATAACTTCAATGTGCTATATTACATTCTTTTCTTTGTCGATCACGGATGACCGACATCTGATGAACCCAAGCGTATCACCTAACTCGTCCTCAGTGTGACGAGTTTCATATCTCGTTTTTTATTCTTCTTTCTTTCTGCCACATTTTGTGTCGTCAATATCTCAACAATGACATCACGGAATGACATGACATTTTCAGTCAACATGTCTCATAACAATATCTAGCCACAATAAGGTTTTCATGACAGTAACATATCTATGACGTCATCTAGGCGCCATTTTGTGATTTTCGGACCTTGTCACATGATCAATCATAACTTCATAACTAGATGTCATTTCTGTATCATTTTCGCTGGACATAAAGTTCAGGTCACGCTCTATCTTACTTTCTAATGCTAGTTACCAAGGTCATCATTAGGCGCGCGTAAGCGCGCGTCAAAATTTTAAAAGGCTCAAAACGACTTCCCAATGGGAAATCTCGAAGTTTCAGACAATTATAAGCGTTTCAAACATTTTCTCGCGTGCGCGTCCGTCCGCGCAATTTCGCGCGCAGAGCGCTTAAGAAACATGGAAATGCAATTTTTTTGACTGATTTGGATTCCTGATACTTTGAGTAACAGTATCCATTGATTTCCGATCGATTTCGACCCATAACAAAGGAATGCACAGGCGTCAAAGTTGAAATTCCGCACGCGCGTCTTTCTGCAAATATAGTGAAAAAACATGTCTTTGTTTATTTCGTCATAGCTCTTTAAATCGTCCGTTGACCCTATATTTCTATTGCATATTACAAAAGCATATGAATTGTAAATAACATTCCAAGTATCAATATTGCCAGAGAAACGCGATGACGTCATCAAATCGTCATTTTATATAAAAAAAGTGGAATTGATTTTTTTGAGGTACTGTTTCTGACATTCATTTGCTCGTATCTCTGTTGTTTAAGCTCAATATTATCCCAAATTCAGATATGTTGTACTTTGAACATTTGCCTCTCAAGTCCATGTGATGGTTTTGATATATGATGACGTCATCATACTAAAAATTGTGATTAAAGGTAAAGACTCAAAATCAGACAAGTTTACGTGTTATGTCTATGGGAGGTGATTTTTTTTCAAACCATGCATTGACTTGACAACGTTTAAGCACCTTTACCTCATCTGATTTTGCTCCATTTCCTCTGAAACATAAATATGTTGTAGCTGAGACAATAAGCTGCAGTCATCATGCATTTTATATTTTCAAATCTCCTCATCAGGTCGACAATTTTGTAGTTAAAAACTGAAAATGAGAATGCAATCTGTACGGAATGATTCCCGATTGTTCTTTGCAACTGTATATTGGTCGAATCCACGCGGCCACTTGTGGGAAGTTGAATAGCGCCATCTCAGTCAGCACTGTCACGACAGTATAATCATACATTTAAGTTTCGCATAGAATCTCCAGGACAGCCATATGGCGTAATCGCTTAGCGCGCTGGGTGTTCATAACGCCATACCGGAAGGCGAGAAGTTCGACTCCCGCGGAAGTTTTCTCTTTCTTTTTTTTTTTTTTCCGGCAATTCAGCTTTACTCCGATGTCATTTATCGTATTATTTTACCAAGTATACGTAACCCGTGAACACGGCTGCTCTATTTTCCTCGTTTTGTATTGGAGTTTGGAGATTGGGTTTGCTTCATTAATTTTGTCACACTTAATGTTGTAAATTGCCCCTTGTTACAGTGTCCCGCTTGCCACCTTTCGTTTGCTCTTTCCTTTTCTCTTCATTGGTTCTTGTAATATTGTAACAGGATAGGTAGGAACATGTACGTTTAGATAACTGGCAGGAATGGGAGCTGAATTGATTAACTCTAGTCCAGGTGTATGGCGTCTCGCTCATCTCTTTGAAATTCCAGGTTGTTATTGTTTGACCCAATAACGGAGTTGTAGACAGGTTTTATGTTGCTATAGAGGTATCTTGTGCCACATGAATGGAAGGCATCACTGTTTAGTAGTAGTAATGAACTTTTTCATGTTGTAAATGATATAAAGATATGAATTTCACATCCAATCTTCGGGACAGCCGTGTGGCTTTATAGTCGCTTAGCGCGCTGCATGGTCATTATGCACTACCTTAGGACGAGATGTTCGGGACCCGCAGGACGCTATTATTTTTTTTTCTCTCTCTCTCTTTCTTTGTTTTTCTTTTGGCAGTTCAGCCTCATTCCGATGTCATTACCCCACGACACACAGTCACTCAAGTTCCTTTTTTTTTTTTTTGTCGGAGGCTGGAGGTTGGATTTGCTTCATTTATCATACGTAATGTTGTAAATTGCCCTTGATATACAGTGCCCCGCTTGCCACCTTTCGTTTTCTCTTTCCTTTTCTCTACGTTTGTTCCTGTTACACTGCACAAGACAGGTCGGAAAGTAATTTACATACCTCAACTGGAGCAGGAATGGCAACTGAATAAATTAACTCTAGGACAGGTGTATGGCGTCTCGCTCGTCTCTTTGAAATTCCAGGTTGCTATTGTTTGACCCAATAACGGAATTGTAGACAGGTTTTATGCTGCTATAGAGGTATCTTGTGCCACATGAGTAGAAGGCATCACTGTTTAGTAGTAGTAATGAACTTTTTCATGTCCCTCCATGTCAATTATAGTGTGTTCAAAGGGGTTGTGTGTCTATCTGCCAAAGAAAAGGAAAACCTTATTTTCGCCATGGCTATTTCTCTATACGTAACCGTAGGTGATGAGTGTTGTTGGTATCTGAGCAGTGAATAACACAACATCAGGCTAAAATCCCCCTTTTATACGCGCTAAGCGTTCAATTTGATATATCTTTATTTATGTAGTCAATCACTGCTAATGGCGTTACAGAATTATGTTATAACACCTTTCACTGAAAGTTTATAAAGCAAAGTTTATGGACAAGGCAAGCAATTGTACATGAATAATACCAATGATTTCAGAGGGAAATTATGGTATACCTAAATGTAAGGGTATCATTGCTTTGGAATTGCTGAAACAATATCTTGGCACGAGGTCTTCCACCTCTAATAACTGATCCCTTTAAAGATGTGTCGGTCACGGGTGATCGTCATGATTCATCTTTCACGTAGAAGCTTCCGTTCCACACTCTTAGTTCGAGAAGACTTACCATCATACTTCAAATTGTGATTAAAGGTAAAGACTCAAAATCAGACAAGTTGACGTGTTATGTCTAAGGGAGGTGATTTTTTTTTTAAACCATGCATTGACTTGACAACGTTTCACCACCTTTATTTCAGCTGATTTTGCTCCATTTCCTCTGAAACTTAAGTATGTGGTAGCTCAGACAATAAGCTGCAGTAATCATGCATTTTATTTTTTCAAATCTCCTCATCAGGTTGATAATTTTGCAGCTAAAAACTGAAAATGCGAATGGAATGTGGACGAAACGATTCCTGATTCATCTTTCACATACATAAGTTTACATTCCTCATATTTTCTCGTCGAGACGTATGGCCGAGAGGATAAAGGCGACGTCACAAGATACGTGAGGTTGCACACGTACGGGTTCGAACCCCATAAGAACACGAAACAAAATACTTACATCTTTTGCTTTTTTTCTTTTATGGAGTATTCACCTTCGTCCATGTAGAAATCACGTTTTCATGTAAACGTACACACACACACACACACACACACACACACAATATCCCTTTGTTTTGTGTTGGAGACCACATTGCTTTGACTGGCAACTTGGACTTGAAATTACAAATGTTAAAGTGAAGATGGCTCTTAAAAGACCGCATGGCCATGTTTGATTGTTTTTTTTAACAATATAAAGACCTATTGGTAAATATTCATTCACATATCCTTTCCAATCAACTTACTTGGACACGCCGACACCACACGAAATTTTCAATTGGTTGCATGACAGAAACAATTTCATCTGAATTATGTAGGACTGCATAAAGAATTGGACTTCACGAATATTTCTCAATATTATATTATACTTCAAGTCGCTACTTAACATTATTTTCGTTGTCGATCACTGAAAATGAGAATGGAATCTGGTCGAAACGATTCCCGATTTATCTTTGTAACTGTATATTGATCGAATCCACGCGGCCACTCGTGGGAAGTTGAACAGCGCTATCAGTCACTTGACGTATATCGCCAAAAAACTGAATATCAATGTAAATTTGTGTTGTGTATAGCATACATAGATAGATTTAAGTTTCGCACAGGATCTTCGGATCTTCCGTGTGGCAGAATCGCTTAGCACGCTGCGTGTTTATAATGCCCGACCGGAAGGAGAGAAGTTAATCGAGTCCCGCAGGACTTTTTCCTTTTATTTCTTTTTTCTTTTCTTTTTTTCAGCAGTTCAGCTTCACTCTGATGTCATGAACACAGCTACTCTATTTCCCTTGTTTTGTATTGGAGTTTGGAGGTTGGGTTTGCTTCATTAATTTTGTCACGCGTAATGTTGTAAATTGCCCCTTGAAACAGTGCCACGCTTGCTACCATTCTTTTTCTCTTTCCTTTTCTCTTCATTTAGATTTTGTTCTTGTTATACTGTAGCAGGATATTTAGGAACGTGTACGTTTACATAACTAACAGGAATGGGAACTGAATTAATTAACTCTAGTCCAGGTGTATGGCGTCTCGCTTATCTGTTTAGAATTCCAGGTTGTTATTGTTTGACAAAAACGGAGTTAAAGACAGGCAGGGAAGGAAGTGACTTGATATTGCTTCATATTATATGAGGAATTTCGGGCAATACCTTTCCAATTAGTGTAGTGATTTTGACAGGGTTCTCTGTCGTTTATTTTCGTCATGGCTGTTTCACTAGTTTAGCCATAGGTGATATGTGTTGTTGGCATCTGGGAGAATAGAACAGATCAGTACCAAACTGGAATAGCCCTATAAGCAATGTGGTAAGCATTCAATTTGTTGCATTATCTTTCTTCTTTAAAGTCAATCACTACTGATCGAATTACACCATATAATATGGCACGTTTCACTGGTAGTTTAGGAAAAGGGAGCTAATTCAATGCAAGATACAATGATATGTGCTACCATTGATTTTAGAGACGTCATTGTGGTGTGGTGCTGGTGGTGGTAAGGGAATCATTGCTTTTAAATTAATGAGACAATCCTTGGAACTTTGCATCAAGAATATAATGCATGTTCGTGCGGCGTTTTTTTTTTTTTAATCCTGACGTGGACATTATTTTTCTTTATCTTGTTTTTAATTCAAGAATGTTATATCTGAATATGTTCGATTTAGTTACGGTTTCAATGCATCTTGTTTACCATCTTCTCTGACATTAAATTGATGGTTTTTAAATTTGACATTGTCTGTCTATTTGTCTGTTTATGCTCATAAAACACTGCTATAACAACTAAAACATTTGTTTCACTTGTCACAAGCAATGCTATGGATTGCAGTTGTGCATGCAGTTTTCCTTTTGCCACCTCTCGGTTTTCTCTCCCCTTTTCCCTCACTTTGGTTTTGTTATACTGCAGATGGGAATGATTACAATAACATAACCCAACTTGAAGTAGGAATGAGAACTGAATAAATTAACTCTAGGCCAGGTGTATATAGCGTCTCGCTCATCTCTTTGAAATTTCAGGTTGTCATTGTTCTATCAACGGAGTTGAAGACAGGCTTTATGTTGCTATAGAGGTATCTAGCTCCACATGAATGGAATGCATACGCTGTTTAGTATTAGTAATGAACTTTTTCATGTCCATCCCTGCCAAGAAAAGTGTGTTTGACGGGGTTCTGTGTCATTGTGCCTATGAGAAAGCAAAGTTTTATTTTCGCCATGGCTGTTTCTCTATGCGTAGCCGTGAGTGATGGATGTTGTTGGCATCTAGCTGGGCAGTAAAAAACCGAGTATCATGCTATAATACCCCCCCCCCCCCCCGTTAGGTTCTAAGCGTTCAGTGTGATATATATTTCTTCTTCATTATGTCAATCACTGCTGATGGAATTACAGAATTATGCTATGACACGTTTCACTCAAAGCTTAAAAAGCAAAGTTTATGCACTATACAAGTAATGGTGCATGAATCCTATAGACCATTGATTTTAGATGAGAAATTATGATATGCCTATAGTAGGGATGTCATTGATTGGGAATTAAAGGGTGTGTACAGTTCTGGTCGAGGTGTAGATTTAGCTGTTAACATTTTGCGAGATATTCAGAAACCACTCTATGAGATGTCAAAGAGCATGCAGTTCTAAGGGGTATCAAAAGTTTATTCGATGAAAATCGGTTTTGAAATGGCTGAGATATGCAAAAACAAGGTGAAACAAAGAGATCCTAATAAAGTTGGGGCATGTCGCCTTTTATTATTAGCACTTTTTGGGATATCTCAGCCATTTGAAAACCAATTTTCATCAAATAAACGTTGAATCCTTCTTAAAATTACATGCTCTTTCATATTTCATAAGAGGTTTTTCATTATCTCACTTAGGAATGTTCAAAACATGAATCCCTACCTCAACCAGTACTGTACAGTCCCTTTAATGACACGATTAAGCATTTTCATAATCCTTATCCTTCACTCTAACCTCCGTGAAAATATCATATTTGAATTCAACCAATAAGATGGTAAAAAATGCATGCATTCATGTTTTATCAATATACAATGTATGGACTTTCCAAACATTCAACAGCGATTATCTCAAAATGAACATTGTGTGGGTTAGCACTATATTGCATCGACCCCTTCAATTGTCTATCAAGTTCATGTCGATGTTTTCTAATTTGATGACGTCATCATACTAGAAGTTGTGATTAAAGGCAAGATATCAAAATCAGCGAAGATTACTAATCGCTGCCTCATGTTCCTGTGTTTGATCGTCCAGTCAATACCAAACTGACGACATACGTTGAATATGTTATACTTTGAACAATTGTCTATCAAGTCCATGTCGATGTTTTCTAATTTGATGACGTCATCATACTAGAAGTTGTGATTAAAGGCAAGATATCAAAATCAGCGAAGATTATGTGTTATGTCTATGGGGGGATTTTTTTTTTAACCATGCATAGACGATAACGCTCAAGCACTTTTACCTCACTTGATTTTGCTTCATTTCCTCTGAAACTTAAGTATGTTGTAGCTGAGACAATAAGCTGCAGTAATCATACATTTTATTTTTTTTCAAATCTTCTCATCAGGTTGACAATTTTGCAGCTTAAAACTGAAAATGAGAATGGAAGGTGGACGAAACGATTCCTGATTCATCTTTCACATACATAAGTTTACGTTCCTCATATTTTCTCGTCGAGACGTATGGCCGAGTGGTTAAAGGCGACGTCTCAGAGACGTGAGGTTGCACACATTCATTCATTCATTCATTTTCATTTTCATTTCATTTATTTCATTCCTTCTTTCTTTTTCGTCAAACATAACACGAAATGTATCAGAAGATATAACATAGGCATGTATTCGACTTTACATGGTAGATAATGGTTAACAAATACGAAATTATACATGCATACCGGCAAAATACAAAGTTATGTTTGGAGGATAAAAAAAAAGAAAGAACTGAGAGGTTCACTGAAAAGCATGCTTGTAAATTGTGAACCACTCAAAAGGATTCTTGTGAATACATTAAACTTTTTTTTTTTTTTTTTTTTTTTTTTTACAAAGACAGGAGAGAACAAGACAGTAGAAACACAACGACATTACATGACTTTACAGTAGGGTATACCATGACACATGCGGGTTCGAACCCCACAAGATCACGAAACAAAATACTTAGCCATTTTACTTTTTTTTTTCTTCAGTGGTGTATTACATATTCGTCCATGTAGAAATCACGTTCGTATAGAAACGCACCTATACACACACACACACACAATATCCCTCTTTCTTGTGTTGGAGACCACATTGCTTCGATTGCTGCAAAATTTTGCAGGCTGACTTTATCAAACCGATTATAGTATAAGTAATGACGACTACGGAGGTGTTGTACTTTGAACAATTGTCTTTCAAGACCATGTCATTGTTTTGTACTTTGATGACGTCATCACACTGAAAATTGTGATTAGAGGTAAAGACGCAAAATCGGACAAGTTTACGTGTTATGTCTATGGGAGGTGATTTTTCTTTTAAACCATGCATTGACTTGACAACGTTTAAGCACCTTTATCTCAGCTGATTTTGCTTCGTTTCCTCTGAAACTAAAGTATGTTGTAGCTGAGACAATAAGCTGCAGTAATCATGCATTTTATTCTTTGAAATCTCCTCATCAGGTTGACAATTATGCAGTTTAAAACTGAAAATGAGAATGGAATGTGGACGAAACGATTCCTGATTCATCTTTCACACACATAAGTTTACGTTCGTCATATTTTCTCGTCGAGACGTATGGCCGAGTGATTAAAGGCGACGTCTCAGAGAAGTGAGGTTGCATACGTGCGGGTTCGAACCCCACAAGATCACGAAACAAAATACTTTGCTATTTTACTTTTTTTTCTTCAATGGTGTATTACATATTCGTCCATGTAGAAGTCAAGTTCGTATATAAACGCACCTATACACACACACACACACACACACACACACACACACACACACAATATCCCTCTTTTTTGTGTTGGAGACCACATTGCTTCGACTGCTGCAAACTTTTGCAGGCTGACTTTGTCAAACCGATCATAGTATGTAATGACGACGACGGAGGTGTTGTACTTTGAAAAATTGTCTTTCAAGACCATGTCAATAAGCCAGTTCGGGGTTAGCTCATGGGCACATGGGTACAAATGACCTTTCTTCTTTCTCAGTTGATTAGGCACTCCACTAGTTTCAAGCGACAGAAGGCATGAGCTTGCCCAACGTAACAATTTATGGAATTCATCAGTCATGTTCAAACAAAGGATGAACTTGCATAGACCAGGTGACCAGAATGATCCTTCCATTGACATTTTGGAAAGCATCCATTTCATTATTTTGCATTGAATGTATTAACAATCTCTTTCTATTGATATTGTCAGACACCGCTTTTGCTGTCATGTGGATGTGCTGGCAAGCACCACTTATAGGGATCAGTTGAATAATCATTACATTACAGATGCTTATCTCAGGGAATTTAAAAACCACCATGCTCTGCTGGTACAGATGACCTTTTTCTGCTCATGCTCAAAGTGGAACCCCGAACTGGCTTGTTTCGTACTTTGATGACGTCATCACACTGAAAATTGTGATTAAAGGCAAGGTATCAAAACCAGCCGATTATAGGTTTTATGTCTACGGCACGTATTTTTCCCAAGTCGCCAGAAATGGCATAGCGACATCAGTCGTTACAAGGCCGCATTTCCGTCTAGCAATGCAATACATGTTCACGCGGCCCCGTTTGTTGAGTGGGCATTGACTTTTTCCCCCTGTAATATCTATACATTTTTTTTTTTGCCTAACCATTTCCGTGGATGTCCCGTGGCCGAGTGGTTAGAGAAACGGATTTGCATGCACGCTGAATAATTTCAAGGTGCCTATATCACATTCTTTTCTTTGTCGATCACGGATGACCGACATCTGATGACCCCAGGCGTATCACCTAACTCGTCCTTAGTGTGACGAGTTTCATATCTCGTTTTTTATTCTTCTTTCTTTCTGCCACATTTTGTGTCGTCAATATCTCAACAATGACATCACGGAATGACATGACATTTTCAGTCAACATGTCTCATAACAATATCTAGCCACAATAAGGTTTTCATGACAGTAACATATCTATGACGTCATCTAGGCGCCATTTTGTGATTTTCGGACCTTGTCACATGATCAATCATAACTTCATAACTAGATGTCATTTCTGTATCATTTTCGCTGGACATAAAGTTCAGGTCACGCTCTATCTTACTTTCTAACGCTAGTTACCCAGGTCATCATTAGGCGCGCGTAAGCGCGCGTCAAAATTTTAAAAGGCTCAAAACGACTTCCCAATGGGAAATCTCGAAGTTTCAGACAATTATAAGCGTTTCAAACATTTTCTCGCGTGCGCGTCCGTCCGCGCAATTTCGCGCGCAGAGCGCTTAAGAAACATGGAAATGCAATTTTTTTGACTGATTTGGAATCCTGATACTTTGAGTAACAGTATCCATTGATTTCCGATCGATTTCGACCCATAACAAAGGAATGCACAGGCGTCAAAGTTGAAATTCCGCACGCGCGTCTTTCTGCAAATATAGTGAAAAAACATGTCTTTGTTTATTTCGTCATAGCTCTTTAAATCGTCCGTTGACCCTATATTTCTATTGCATATTACAAAAGCATATGAATTGTAAATAACATTCCAAGTATCAATATTGCCAGAGAAACGCGATGACGTCATCAAATCGTCATTTTATATAAAAAAAGTGGAATTGATTTTTTTGAGGTACTGTTTCTGACATTCATTTGCTCGTATCTCTGTTGTTTAAGCTCAATATTATCCCAAATTCAGATATGTTGTACTTTGAACATTTGCCTCTCAAGTCCATGTGATGGTTTTGATATATGATGACGTCATCATACTAGAAATTGTGATTAAAGGTAAAGACTCAAAATCAGACAAGTTTACGTGTTATGTCTATGGGAGGTGATTTTTTTTTCAAACCATGCATTGACTTGACAACGTTTAAGCACCTTTACCTCATCTGATTTTGCTCCATTTCCTCTGAAACATAAATATGTTGTAGCTGAGACAATAAGCTGCAGTCATCATGCATTTTATATTTTCAAATCTCCTCATCAGGTCGACAATTTTGTAGTTAAAAACTGAAAATGAGAATGCAATCTGTACGGAATGATTCCCGATTGTTCTTTGCAACTGTATATTGGTCGAATCCACGCGGCCACTTGTGGGAAGTTGAATAGCGCCATCTCAGTCAGCACTGTCACGACAGTATTATCATACATTTAAGTTTCGCGTAGAATCTCCAGGACAGCCATATGGCGTAATCGCTTAGCGCGCTGGGTGTTCATAACGCCATATCGGAAGGCGAGAAGTTCGACTCCCGCGGAAGTTTTCTCTTTCTTTTTTTTTTTTTTCCGGCAATTCAGCTTTACTCCGATGTCATTTATCGTATTATTTTACCAAGTATACGTAACCCGTGAACACGGCTGCTCTATTTCCCTCGTTTTGTATTGGAGTTTGGAGATTGGGTTTGCTTCATTAATTTTGTCACACTTAATGTTGTAAATTGCCCCTTGTTACAGTGTCCCGCTTGCCACCTTTCGTTTGCTCTTTCCTTTTCTCTTCATTGGTTCTTGTAATATTGTAACAGGATAGGTAGGAACATGTACGTTTAGATAACTGGCAGGAATGGGAGCTGAATTGATTAACTCTAGTCCAGGTGTATGGCGTCTCGCTCATCTCTTTGAAATTCCAGGTTGTTATTGTTTGACCCAATAACGGAGTTGTAGACAGGTTTTATGTTGCTATAGAGGTATCTTGTGCCACATGGAAGGCATCACTGTTTAGTAGTAGTAATGAACTTTTTCATGTTGTCAATGATATAAAGATATGAATTTCACATCCAATCTTCGGGACAGCCGTGTGGCTTTATAGTCGCTTAGCGCGCTGCATGGTCATTATGCACTACCTTAGGACGAGATGTTCGGGACCCGCAGGACGCTATTATTTTTTTTTTCTCTCTCTCTCTTTCTTTGTTTTTCTTTTGGCAGTTCAGCCTCATTCCGATGTCATTACCTAACTACACACAGTCACTCAAGTTCCCTTTTTTTTTTTTTTTTTGTCGGAGGCTGGAGGTTGGATTTGCTTCATTTATCATACGTAATGTTGTAAATTGCCCTTGATATACAGTGCCCCGCTTGCCACCTTTCGTTTTCTCTTTCCTTTTCTCTACGTTTGTTCCTGTTACACTGCACAAGACAGGTCGGAAAATAATTTACATAACTCAACTGGAGCAGGAATGGCAACTGAATAAATTAACTCTAGGACAGGTGTATGGCGTCTCGCTCGTCTCTTTGAAATTCCAGGTTGCTATTGTTTGACCCAATAACGAAATTGTAGACAGGTTTTATGCTGCTATAGAGGTATCTTGTGCCACATGAGTAGAAGGCATCACTGTTTAGTAGTAGTAATGAACTTTTTCATGTCCCTCCATGTCAATTATAGTGTGTTCAAAGGGGTTGTGTGTCTATCTGCCAAAGAAAAGGAAAACCTTATTTTCGCCATGGCTATTTCTCTATACGTAACCGTAGGTGATGAGTGTTGTTGGTATCTGAGCAGTGAATAACACAACATCAGGCTAAAATCCCCCTTTTATACGCGCTAAGCGTTCAATTTGATATATCTTTATTTATGTAGTCAATCACTGCTAATGGCGTTACAGAATTATGTTATAACACGTTTCACTGAAAGTTTATAAAGCAAAGTTTATGGACAAGGCAAGCAATTGTACATGAATAATACCAATGATTTCAGAGGGAAATTATGGTATACCTAAATGTAAGGGTATCATTGCTTTGGAATTGCTGAAACAATATCTTGGCACGAGGTCTTCCACCTCTAATAACTGATCCCTTTAAAGATGTGTCGGTCACGGGTGATCGTCATGATTCATCTTTCACGTAGAAGCTTCCGTTCCACACTCTTAGTTCGAGAAGACTTACCATCATACTTCAAATTGTGATTAAAGGTAAAGACTCAAAATCAGACAAGTTGACGTGTTATGTCTAAGGGAGGTGATTTTTTTTTTAAACCATGCATTGACTTGACAACGTTTCACCACCTTTATTTCAGCTGATTTTGCTCCATTTCCTCTGAAACTTAAGTATGTGGTAGCTCAGACAATAAGCTGCAGTAATCATGCATTTTATTTTTTCAAATCTCCTCATCAGGTTGATAATTTTGCAGCTAAAAACTGAAAATGCGAATGGAATGTGGACGAAACGATTCCTGATTCATCTTTCACATACATAAGTTTACATTCCTCATATTTTCTCGTCGAGACGTATGGCCGAGAGGATAAAGGCGACGTCACAAGATACGTGAGGTTGCACACGTACGGGTTCGAACCCCATAAGAACACGAAACAAAATACTTACATCTTTTGCTTTTTTTCTTTTATGGAGTATTCACCTTCGTCCATGTAGAAATCACGTTTTCATGTAAACGTACACACACACACACACACACACACACACACACACACACACAATATCCCTTTGTTTTGTGTTGGAGACCACATTGCTTTGACTGGCAACTTGGACTTGAAATTACAAATGTTAAAGTGAAGATGGCTCTTAAAAGACCGCATGGCCATGTTTGATTTTTTTTTTTACAATATAAAGACCTATTGGTAAATATTCATTCACATATCCTTTCCAATCAACTTACTTGGACACGCCGACACCACACGAAATTTTCAATTGGTTGCATGACAGAAACAATTTCATCTGAATTATGTAGGACTGCATAAAGAATTGGACTTCACGAATATTTCTCAATATTATATTATACTTCAAGTCGCTACTTAACATTATTTTCGTTGTCGATCACTGAAAATGAGAATGGAATCTGGTCGAAACGATTTCCGATTTATCTTTGTAACTGTATATTGATCGAATCCACGCGGCCACTCGTGGGAAGTTGAACAGCGCTATCAGTCACTTGACGTATATCGCCAAAAAACTGAATATCAATGTAAATTTGTGTTGTGTATAGCATACATAGATAGATTTAAGTTTCGCACAGGATCTTCGGATCTTCCGTGTGGCAGAATCGCTTAGCACGCTGCGTGTTTATAATGCCCGACCGGAAGGAGAGAAGTTAATCGAGTCCCGCAGGACTTTTTCCTTTTATTTCTTTTTTCTTTTCTTTTTTTCAGCAGTTCAGCTTCACTCTGATGTCATTAACACAGCTACTCTATTTCCCTTGTTTTGTATTTGAGTTTGGAGGTTGGGTTTGCTTCATTAATTTTGTCACGCGTAATGTTGTAAATTGCCCCTTGAAACAGTGCCACGCTTGCTACCATTCTTTTTCTCTTTCCTTTTCTCTTCATTTAGATGTTGTTCTTGTTATACTGTAGCAGGATATTTAGGAACGTGTACGTTTACATAACTAACAGGAATGGGAACTGAATTAATTAACTCTAGTCCAGGTGTATGGCGTCTCGCTTATCTGTTTAGAATTCCAGGTTGTTATTGTTTGACAAAAACGGAGTTAAAGACAGGCAGGGAAGGAAGTGACTTGATATTGCTTCATATTATATGAGGAATTTCGGGCAATACCTTTCCAATTAGTGTAGTGATTTTGAAAGGGTTCTCTGTCGTTTATTTTCGTCATGGCTGTTTCACTAGTTTAGCCATAGGTGATATGTGTTGTTGGCATCTGGGAGAATAGAACAGATCAGTACCAAACTGGAATAGCCCTATAAGCAATGTGGTAAGCATTCAATTTGTTGCATTATCTTTCTTCTTTAAAGTCAATCACTACTGATCGAATTACACCATATAATATGGCACGTTTCACTGGTAGTTTAGGAAAAGGGAGCTAATTCAATGCAAGATACAATGATATGTGCTACCATTGATTTTAAAGACGTCATTGTGGTGTGGTGCTGGTGGTGGTAAGGGAATCATTGCTTTTAAATTAATGAGACAATCCTTGGAACTTTGCATCAAGAATATAATGCATGTTCGTGCGGCGTTTTTTTTTTTTTAATCCTGACGTGGACATTATTTTTCTTTATCTTGTTTTTAATTCAAGAATGTTATATCTGAATATGTTCGATTTAGTTACGGTTTCAATGCATCTTGTTTGCCATCTTCTCTGACATTAAATTGATGGTTTTTAAATTTGACATTGTCTGTCTATTTGTCTGTTTATGCTCATAAAACACTGCTATAACAACTAAAACATTTGTTTCACTTGTCACACGCAATGCTATGGATTGCAGTTGTGCATGCAGTTTTCCTTTTGCCACCTCTCGTTTTTCTCTCCCCTTTTCCCTCACTTTGGTTTTGTTATACTGCAGATGGGAATGATTACAATAACATAACCCAACTTGAAGTAGGAATGAGAACTGAATAAATTAACTCTAGGCCAGGTGTATATAGCGTCTCGCTCATCTCTTTGAAATTTCAGGTTGTCATTGTTCTATCAACGGAGTTGAAGACAGGCTTTATGTTGCTATAGAGGTATCTAGCTCCACATGAATGGAATGCATACGCTGTTTAGTATTAGTAATGAACTTTTTCATGTCCATCCCTGCCAAGAAAAGTGTGTTTGACGGGGTTCTGTGTCATTGTGCCTATGAGAAAGCAAAGTTTTATTTTCGCCATGGCTGTTTCTCTATGCGTAGCCGTGAGTGATGGATGTTGTTGGCATCTAGCTGGGCAGTAAAAAACCGAGTATCATGCTATAATACCCCCCCCCCCCCGTTAGGTTCTAAGCGTTCAATGTGATATATATTTCTTCTTCATTATGTCAATCACTGCTGATGGAATTACAGAATTATGCTATGACACGTTTCACTCAAAGCTTAAAAAGCAAAGTTTATGCACTATGCAAGTAATGGTGCATGAATCCTATAGACCATTGATTTTAGATGAGAAATTATGATATGCCTATAGTAGGGATGTCATTGATTGGGAATTAATGACACGATTAAGCATTTTCATAATCCTTATCCTTCACTCTAACCTCCGTGAAAATATCATATTTGAATTCAACCAATAAGATGGTAAAAAATGCATGCATTCATGTTTTATCAATATACAATGTATGGACTTTCCAAACATTCAACAGCGATTATCTCAAAATGAACATTGTGTGGGTTAGCACTATATTGCATCGACCCCTTCAATTGTCTATCAAGTTCATGTCGATGTTTTCTAATTTGATGACGTCATCATACTAGAAGTTGTGATTAAAGGCAAGATATCAAAATCAGCGAAGATTACTAATCGCTGCCTCATGTTCCTGTGTTTGATCGTCCAGTCAATACCAAACTGACGACATACGTTGAATATGTTATACTTTGAACAATTGTCTATCAAGTCCATGTCGATGTTTTCTAATTTGATGACGTCATCATACTAGAAGTTGTGATTAAAGGCAAGATATCGAAATCAGCGAAGATTATGTGTTATGTCTATGGGGGGATTTTTTTTTTAACCATGCATAGACGATAACGCTCAAGCACTTTTACCTCACTTGATTTTGCTTCATTTCCTCTGAAACTTAAGTATGTTGTAGCTGAGACAATAAGCTGCAGTAATCATACATTTTATTTTTTTTCAAATCTTCTCATCAGGTTGACAATTTTGCAGCTTAAAACTGAAAATGAGAATGGAAGGTGGACGAAACGATTCCTGATTCATCTTTCACATACATAAGTTTACGTTCCTCATATTTTCTCGTCGAGACGTATGGCCGAGTGGTTAAAGGCGACGTCTCAGAGACGTGAGGTTGCACACATTCATTCATTCATTCATTTTCATTTTCATTTCATTTATTTCATTCCTTCTTTCTTTTTCGTCAAACATAACACGAAATGTATCAGAAGATATAACATAGGCATGTATTCGACTTTACATGGTAGATAATGGTTAACAAATACGAAATTATACATGCATACCGGCAAAATACAAAGTTATGTTTGGAGGATAAGAAAAAAAGAAAGAACTGAGAGGTTCACTGAAAAGCATGCTTGTAAATTGTGAACCACTCAAAAGGATTCTTGTGAATACATTAAACTTTTTTTTTTTTTTTTTTTTTTTTTTTTTTTTTTTTACAAAGACAGGAGAGAACAAGACAGTAGAAACACAACGACATTACATGACTTTACAGTAGGGTATACTATGACACATGCGGGTTCGAACCCCACAAGATCACGAAACAAAATACTTAGCCATTTTACTTTTTTTTTTTCTTCAGTGGTGTATTACATATTCGTCCATGTAGAAATCACGTTCGTATAGAAACGCACCTATACACACACACACACAATATCCCTCTTTCTTGTGTTGGAGACCACATTGCTTCGATTGCTGCAAAATTTTGCAGGCTGACTTTATCAAACCGATTATAGTATAAGTAATGACGACTACGGAGGTGTTGTACTTTGAACAATTGTCTTTCAAGACCATGTCATTGTTTTGTACTTTGATGACGTCATCACACTGAAAATTGTGATTAGAGGTAAAGACGCAAAATCGGACAAGTTTACGTGTTATGTCTATGGGAGGTGATTTTTCTTTTAAACCATTGCAATTCATCAGTCATGTTCAAACAAAGGATGAACTTGCATAGACCAGGTGACCAGAATGATCCTTCCATTGACATTTTTTTTTTTTTTTTTTTTACAAAGACAGGAGAGAACAAGACAGTAGAAACACAACGACATTACATGACTTTACAGTAGGGTATACTATGACACATGCGGGTTCGAACCCCACAAGATCACGAAACAAAATACTTAGCCATTTTACTTTTTTTTTTTCTTCAGTGGTGTATTACATATTCGTCCATGTAGAAATCACGTTCGTATAGAAACGCACCTATACACACACACACACAATATCCCTCTCACGTCTCAGAGAAGTGAGGTTGCATACGTGCGGGTTCGAACCCCACAAGATCACGAAACAAAATACTTTGCTATTTTACTTTTTTTTCTTCAATGGTGTATTACATATTCGTCCATGTAGAAGTCAAGTTCGTATATAAACGCACCTATACACACACACACACACACACACACACACACAATATCCCTCTTTTTTGTGTTGGAGACCACATTGCTTCGACTGCTGCAAACTTTTGCAGGCTGACTTTGTCAAACCGATCATAGTATGTAATGACGACGACGGAGGTGTTGTACTTTGAAAAATTGTCTTTCAAGACCATGTCAATAAGCCAGTTCGGGGTTAGCTCATGGGCACATGGGTACAAATGACCTTTCTTCTTTCTCAGTTGATTAGGCACTCCACTAGTTTCAAGCGACAGAAGGCATGAGCTTACCCAACGTAACAATTTATGGAATTCATCAGTCATGTTCAAACAAAGGATGAACTTGCATAGACCAGGTGACCAGAATGATCCTTCCATTGACATTTTGGAAAGCATCCATTTCATTATTTTGCATTGAATGTATTAACAATCTCTTTCTATTGATATTGTCAGACACCGCTTTTGCTGTCATGTGGATGTGCTGGCAAGCACCACTTATAGGGATCAGTTGAATAATCATTACATTACAGATGCTTATCTCAGTGAATTTAAAAACCACCATGCTCTGCTGGTACAGATGACCTTTTTCTGCTCATGCTCAAAGTGGAACCCCGAACTGGCTTATTGTTTCGTACTTTGATGACGTCATCACACTGAAAATTGTGATTAAAGGCAAGGTATCAAAACCAGCCGATTATAGGTTTTATGTCTACGGCACGTATTTTTCCCAAGTCGCCAGAAATGGCATAGCGACATCAGTCGTTACAAGGCCGCATTTCCGTCTAGCAATGCAATACATGTTCACGCGGCCCCGTTTGTTGAGTGGGCATTGACTTTTTCCCCCTGTAATATCTATACATTTTTTTTTTGCCTAACCATTTCCGTGGATGTCCCGTGGCCGAGTGGTTAGAGAAACGGATTTGCATGCACGCTGAATAATTTCAAGGTGCCTATATCACATTCTTTTCTTTGTCGATCACGGATGACCGACATTTGATGACCCCAAGCGTATCACCTAACTCGTCCTTAGTGTGACGAGTTTCATATCTCGTTTTTTATTCTTCTTTCTTTCTGGACAATTTTGTGTCGTCAATATCTCAACAATGACATTACGGAATGACATGAAATTTTCAGTCAACATGTCTCATAACAATATCTAGCCACAATAAGGTTTTCATGACAGTAACATATCTATGACGTCATCTAGGCGCCATTTTGTGATTTTCGGACCTTGTCACATGATCGATCATAACTTCATAACTAGATGTCATTTCTGTATCATTTTCGGTGGACATGAAGTTCAGGTCACGCTCTATCTTACCTTTTAACGCTAGTTACCCAGGTCTTCATTACGCGCGCGTACGCGCGCGTCAAAATTTTAAAAGGCTCAAAACGACTTCCCAATGGGAAATCTCGAAGTTTCAGACAATTTTAAGCGTTTCAAACATTTTCTCGCGTGCGCGTCCGTCCGCGCAATTTCGCGCGCAGAGGGCGTAAGCAACATGAAAATGCAATTTTTTTGACTGATTTGGATTCCTGATACTTTGAGTAACAACATCCATTGATTTTCGATCGATTTCGACCTATAACAAAGGAATGCACTGGCGTCAAAGTTGAAATTCCACGTGCGCGTCTTTCTGCAAATATAGTGAAAAAACATGTCTTTGTTTATTTAGCCATAGCTCTTTAAATCGTCCGTTGACCCTATATTTCTATTGCATATTACAAAAGTATGTGAATTGTAAATAACATTGCTAGTATCAATATTGCCAGGAAAACGCGATGACGTCATCATATCGTCATTTTAAATAAAAAAAGTGGAATTGATTTTTTTGAGGTACTGTTTCTGACATTCATTTGCTCGTATCTCTGTTGTTTAAGCTCAATATTATCCCAAATTCACATATGTTGTACTTTAAACATTTGCCTTTCAAGTCTATGTCATGGTTTTGAAATTTGATGACGTCATCATACTTTAAATTGTGATTGAAAGTAAAGATGCAAAATCGGACAAGTTTACGTGTTATGTCTATGGGAGGTGATTTTTTTTAAAACCATCCATTGACTTGACAACGTTTAAGCACCTTTATCTCAGCTGATTTTGCTTCATTTCCTCTGAAATTTAAGTATGTTGTAGCTGAGACAATAAGCTGCAGTAATCATGCATTTTGTTCTTTGAAATCTTCTCATGAGGTTGACAATTTTGCAGTTTAAAACTGAAAATGAGAATGGAATGCGGACCAAACGATTCCTGATTCATCTTTCACGTACATAAGTTTACGTTCCTCTACTTTTCTCGTCGAGACGTATGGCCGAGTGGTTAGAGGCGTCGTCTTAGAAACGTGAGGTTGCACACGTACGGGTTCGATCCTCACAAGAGCACGAAAGAAAATAATTTTTTTTTTTTACTTTTTTTCTTCAATGGAGTACTACACCTTCGTCCATGTAGAAATCACGTTTGCATGTAAACACACCTATACGCACACACTCACACAGTATACCTTTGTTTTGCGTTGGAGACTGCATTACTTCGACTGCTGCAAAATTTTGCAGGCTGGGCTTTTCAAACTGATATAGTATATTTAACAAAGTGAAATTTGTTCATATCAATTCAGTAACACAATGTAGTCGTGGTTACTTTGTGCTGATTTATACATGTAACAAGCTATACATTTTTAAAAAGGTATTCAGTCTTCTGTATTGATGATTATTTGTCATTTAGTGGTTTTTGTGGAGTTTCAGATAGTGATAAAAAGTATGGATGATATTAAAGTGCAGCGATAATTCCTACAGTTAGTTCAAAGTTGTGTTACAGATGTTTGATACATACATTTAGCATTGTGTGTGTGTATATACGTGTGTATACAGGTTGGCCATATAACACATTCTAGACAATTAATCTTAATTGATTAGCAAACGTGATCAGCTATGGAACTGAATAAGGTACTAATGTATGATGTTAATGATTCTAATTAAAATGTGACGAGTTTAAAGGGATAGCATAACTGTGTGTAAAAATAAGGCAATTATAAGGAAATTTTAGGGCAATTTGATAACCATGCCTATAATAATTTCATACAGGTACTAATACCTGCCTCATCTTCATGTGGTAGATTGTCGTGTCAGTAGCAAACTGACAACGTACGATGAATGTGTTATACATTGAACAACTGTCTTTCAAGTCCATAACGTTCCCCATATTTTCCCGTCGAGACGTGTGGCCGAGTGGTTAAAGGCGACTTCTCAGAGACGTGAGGTTGCGGGTTCGAACCCCACAAGATCACGAAACAAAATACTTAGATACTTTACTGTTTTTTTTTTTCTTCAATTTTGTATTACATATTCGTCCATGTAGAAATCACGTTCGTATATAAACGCACCTATACACACACAGAGACACACACACACGCCATATCCCTCTTTTTTGTGTGTTGGAGACCACATTGCTTCGACTGCAGCAAATTTTGCAGGTTGACTTTGTCAAAGCGATCATACTATGTAATGACGACGACTGAGGTGTTGTACTTTGAACAATTGTCTTTCAAGACGATGTCATTGTTTTGTAATTTGATGACGTCATTACATTGAAAATTGTGATTAAAGGCAAGGTATCAAAACCACCCGATTATAGGTTTTATGTCTGCGGGACGTATTTTTCCCAAGTTGCCAGAAATGGCATAGCGACCTCAGTCGTTACAAGGCCGCTTTTCCGTCTAGCAATGCAATAGATGTTCACACGGCCACGTTAGTTGAGTGGGCATTGACTTTCCCCCTGTTATATCTATACATTGTTGTTGTTTTTTTGTCTTACCATTTCCGTGGATGACCCGTGGCCGAGTGGTTACAGAAACGGTTTCGCATGCACGCTCAATATAACTTCAAGGTGCCTATATCACATTCTTTTCTTTGTCGATCACAGATGACTGTCATCTGATGACCACAAGCGTATCACCTAACTCGTCCTCAATGTGACGAGTTTTCATGTCTCGTTTGTCTTGTTTTGTTTCAAACCCTGTAGCAAAATGATAACCTATTATTAAAGTTATATGAGTTACTAGCTACAGCCTGTCACTGCTCATTTATATAGGTGCTAGAATGATTTTGCTATCATCATTTAGTGTTAGTATGTCCAAGTGTAAAGGTTTGCGACATTGTGCGTAATATGGCAGAAGCATTTCCTCTGTCATACTCATTCAAACTAACTTTCCCGTGCTGCTGTATGTCTCATTGATATGTAACCAGTGGAGATAATCGCAGAATTTCAGCGACAACAGGGAGCTCTTTATCGGTCGTCGACAACATATGCTTTGCTGGTAGTCGTCTTCGTCATGTCTGGAATTCTCTGCGTCGTCTTCGTCAACAGGAGAAAATTTGCACTCGGAGAAGAGGTATGTAGTGTGAGAAAACTGAAAAAAAAAACACCAACAAATCTGTGACCTTATCAAGTAAAAAGGAGATGTCATCAAATTGGCTAATTTATATATATATATATATATATATATATATATATATATATATATAGATATGAAGAGTTTGTTCGCATAAGTCCGATAAGTCCATTTTTGAAGGTTTTGAAGTACGGTCTCTGTCATAAAGTACAAAATAATACCTTTGAAATGATACATTGGTCACTACATATAAAGGTACATTTTTGAAGTTATGGTTAAAAGAAGCAAAATTTTCCTTATTATTCTCTCTATTTTTCTTGACCTTTAATCGCAAATATCTCCATTTGGCAAATATGGACTTGTCGGTGTGCACTCCGTAGCGATGAGGTAATTCGGTACTAGGCATGTTCGGGACCTTTGCTTTTGAAGTCGGCACAAATTAACATGCAAATTTAGACCCTATATGAAGACATCTGTAGGCTTATGTTATTTTAATTGTATTCAAAAATTTGTATTATCTATCTTTTTGTCGTACTCGCTTCTTGAATTTTCGACATACGACATATTTTGATCATTTTTTTCGTAATCTTCCCTTACAGTTGAATAGTTTCAGCCGCTAAACGGACATACTTCGGATGTGGATTGCTTCCAAGTAAAGAGGGTTCAAAGATCTTTCTTGCTTCTGCTTTACATTATTTTCTCAACGGAAATAACATTCAGGCTTCAACTTCTTCGTTTACTGAAAAAGAAATACAACACCATTACTTTATTCCTAAATTGTGTGTGTGTCTGTGTGTGTGCTTCTCTTTGTGTGTGCGTGACGGATATGAGACAGAAAAATCAACACTTTACTTTACTTCACTTTACGTGATAATGGTTGGTTTCATTTTCTTCAGCTCTTATTTGATTCATTCTGCATAATATACGCGGATCCATTATGCATTATTTGCAATGCAGTAAGGCACACTTTGGAGAAGTAGTGTTGACTATTGAGGTATAATGTCAGGCATTTTGACCAGAAAGGCCATTACCATTTGTTTTGAATGGACCCACCAAGTTCAGTGTCCTTGATGTTTGTTACTGGTTTTGTCTGAACGTAATAAGTGGCTCTGGAATATTGTTACCCGTGACAAATTAAGTCTCGATCGTCAGTTATATCAAGATAATTAATCAAATTCATTTTTCTTGCCCGTCACCGTGAGCAACTGATAAAGCCGAAGGATATTCATTTTCTTACACATGTAATTTGTTTTTTATCACCATTTTTAATATTATTGCTCCTGTAATTTTTGTATTATTATTTTTAAGCTCTCCAAAAACTGTACAAATTACAAGTTTCTAAACATTCTTGAACTTTGAAAGTAAAGCAAGATAGACAAAAGTTTGAAAATCATAATTTCTTAGCCGTATCATCTCACATTGCCCACTGAAATCTTTTGATATCTGAGACGTGTCGAGGTATCGTACTAACTCTACATATGTGAAATTTAAGTGGCGAGAAAATATTTGAACTTCACAAATCTTAAGTGCTTCCTTAAGTAGATTGTCAGCCAATAATTAAGAAACAATGAACCTATCATTGCGGCCTTAAAATCGTTATTGTTGGTTAAACACCACAGGCCAAGAATTCGAAGCGAAATATGACAGTCTTGATCTTTGCAATTTGAATGTAAGAGGAATTCTCTACTGAATGTGTTAGCAGGTAATAAAGGTTTGATCAACATCACCTCCTTATTTAAGTTACATAATGTGCATACGTGGTTACATCTGTCTTCAGTGTTATGCGAGTATTTGAAAATCATAAATTCCATAAATTTCTAATTTCACAAGTTTGACGACACTTTGAAAGCTCTGATTGTTTCTTTGATTTGAAAATACACGTAGAATGTGATCGCACATTCATAGCTTTTCAGAAAAAAAAACCTAATTCATTTCTCTTGAATGTGCAAGTTCCGGAAGAGGAATCGAATAACATGAATAAACAGTGAAAACATCAAACTTTCACTGTGGTAT